>NC_046359.1:33272481-33579850 GCF_004027225.2 Strigops habroptila
TGACCCAAGTGCAGGACCTGGCACATCACAGACACTAAACTAGCTTTCCAAAGAAACATATCTGTCTAAAGAAACCTTATGCACCACAGACACTGAGAAAACACTTAAAAAGAGAAAATGGAGAAAAAAGACAAAGTGGAGTTTCATTCCATCTGCCTTCTCCCTCTAATAAATTTATGGGATAGAAGCTGATTTCAGTGTGATGCTCCTATGAACAGGATTCAGTATCAAATGCACTGATACAGGTTTACTACTTGGGCCCAGTGAGGATGATTTCAGCAAATGCCTGCTGTGGGGCCTCCTGCTCTTTTAAGGATGTGTGGCCACAGAGCACCGAGTGAAGCAGGTTTTTGTCTTACTTCAATCCTTCTAACTGCCAAATATATTTTTAGCAATATGTCTCTCTGGCCCTGCCAGCTTAATTCTTTGTGAGATCCTAATAGGCACTGGCTATTGCTCTGGGACTGTGGTTTCTGCTTTCAGGCTCATTCTGCTTGTCTGCTAGACCCTGACTACAGGGAAATGCAACATGCTGTCTCAATTGCAGGTTGACAGTTTTTCAAGTGCTTCTTGAATCTGATTCAGACAGAGCTTGCCAGTGGGACTGCTTACACTACTCCTGCCAGCAATGAGAACCTGACAAGTTACTTGTACCCTGGGCCAGATCCCTCCTGGGCATTCATCTCCTGTGCAGTGAGGTTTTACTGCTTTCCCCTGAGCAGACAAATGGTAGGGTCATAGCCAGGGCAGAGCAAGAACAGTATGCACCCTCCACCCATGTAGGGGGTGTGAAGGGGAGGCAAATACACCAGAAACTCTGTAGTTCTGGCTGCCAGTGCTGACTACGCGGCAGGCTTCTTCACTGCAGTGTTTGGGTTGCTGATAAATTGTTTTCTCTCTGCATGTTCCATCACTACTGGAGCTGATCATGGGTTCAGGAGGAGCGGAAATGTTATTTGCAGGCTATTTAACTCACTGCTCACAGCCTCCTACTTGTCAAAGGTAGGTAACAGCAAGTACACACCATACAGCCAGAACAAGAGGTGGCTGAAGGTGCCCTCAGATATTACTTCTTTCTCTATGCCCAAAGGTTTTGGGGAGTTCACTTCCTGCTGCAGCTTTCACGTTGATTGCTGTGATCTCACCCATTTCACATTTTGATGTCCATCTGGAGACATAGGCAAATCAAAGAGAATCAGAGCTCTGGAAAACCTCAGGTGGGAAAGGTGGAAGTCTGAGTCACATAAATGGTAAGGCAAAATAGGCCAGGGAATCAGAGAAGCATAGAATATCTCAAGTTGGAAGACATCCATCAGCATCATCAAATCCAACTTCTGAAAAGGGGAGGGGACCTTGTCGCTCTCTACAACTACCTGAAAGGAGGATGGAACCAGGAGGTGGCTGTTCTCTTCTCCCAAGTAACAAGTGATAGGACAAGAGGAAATGGCCTCAAGCTGCACTAGGGGAGATTTAGGCTGGATATTAGGAACAATTTCTTCATTGAGAGGGTGGTCACATATTGGAAAAGGCTGCCCAGGGCAGTGGTGGAATCACCTTCCCTGGACTTTTTCACAAACCATGTAGACGAGGACCTCAGTGACGTGGCTTAGCCGTGGCCTTGGCAGTGCTGGGGGAACGGCTGGACTTGATGATCTTAAAGGTCTTTTCCAACCTGGTTGATTCTGTGATTCTGTGATTCTATGAAAGAGAAGAAATGCAGATAGTTTGGCACTTGTGGCAGATGTGCAGAAAGCAGGATCCAGTCTCATATCCACCAGCAGGCAGCTGAGTGCCAGGTATTTGTCCTTGAGGACCAGTTGAGTACCCCAGGGGTGAAGGTTAAAGATAGAGATGTTTATAGGTGGCTGTAGATCTTTCCAAGGTACTTGCTGGAACCGGATGAAGTTGCCTGTGTCAGCAAAGCCTCCATGTCTCCATCTTTGAGGATGCCATACAAGGTATTTCTCTGCTCTTGGTTGAGATGTGGGGAATATAATGACAATTTGTTTTGAAGAGTCCTGCCCTGGGGCACTACACCTTCTGGGTTTTGATGCCAAACTGTAATTTCTTCTCTGTTTTTTTCCCTTTGCCTCCAGATGATCCTATCCCTGTTTTTTGGCAGAAACCTTGCAACAATCAGGGAAGTTTATTTTGGCAGTACCACACAGTTTGCACAGAGCCCACTTCCTGCCTGCCTACTTGGTTTGTTTTTAATCAAGTCATGACAAACTGGCTAGTTCAAAATCTCTCAAGGACAAAGTGATGGGTTAGGAGGTTATGACATGCTGCAATTATTTCACAGCTGAGTGTAGTCAGGCCACAGAATAACTACAGCTTTTGTAACCAGGCTTCATTTCCATGTCTTTAAACTGAATGCCTGCACTGATAATGTTTTGAAGATACTGCTTTTTAGGGTTTTATTAGAATTTTTAGCTTGGAACAGGGAAGAGGTTTACTTAATTTCATTATTGCTGTGGAAATGTTGTAATGTGTGCTCTTTTATAAATACTTCAGTAAAAAAAGCTTATAGGAAAAAAAGAATCATTTTAACAACCATTTGCCAAAACAATATAGAGTGTATTTTCAGTGACAAGTAACAAAAGCACTGAGTAGAGAAAACTGAGTTAGTTAAGAAGTCTTTTTTCATGTCAAATATAAAGTTGTTATCTTTCTAAAAGGTCTCTCAACCGACAATGGTGCTTATTTCAGCTGACAGTAATAGCAGTTTTGTAAACGTTCTATCCAAATACTTGACTGTGTAAGGCCAGGCCTCAAGGAATGTTGAAAATATTCTGTGTTCCTATGACAGCCAACAAAATTAAGAGGCATTTATCTTCTTTGAAAATACAGGACCATGAACTCTCCCACATGTAAATTTGCTCCAATTTTTCTTTTCATCTTGACGATGGCTCATCTAGGCAGTAACTTCATTGGCTTTAGGCGTGCCAGCAACAAAACAGTGTGATTTATCAATAATAAGACTTAAAAGGTGTCTTGTAATGAGGCTAATCCTAGAAGCATCCTACTTTGAGGGAAGCACACTACACTCATCTTCTGTAACAGTTTGGAGATCAGAATTTGTAGCCTAGGTGCACAGTGTGAATGAGCGATGGCTTGTAGGAATTGGAAATGCTCTATGTATCTTCTGCTTTATTTTCCACACCCCTCCTTTTCCAGTGAGTTAATCCCAATTCCAGGAGGCCATTTCACCTGCTTTAATTATTTCTAGAGCAAAAGTTCTGCCCTGACATCCTACAGGCATCATGGCTTGGGGAAAGCTTAAAATCTTAAATCAAACTCTAACAAAGGAAGCTCAGGTTGGATATAAGGAAGAAATTCTCTACTGTGAGGGTGTTGAGGCCCTGGCACAGGGTGCCCAGCGAAGCTGTGACTGCCCCATCCCTGGCAGTGCTCAAGGCCAGGTTGGACACAGGGGCTTGGAGCAACCTGCTCGAGTGGAAGGTGTCCCTGCCCATGGCAGGGGGTTGGAACTGAATGAGCTTTAAGGTCCCTTCCAACCCAAACCATTCTGTGATTCTATGAAATATCTTAAACTTCTCCAAAGCCTCGTCCCATAAGGTCCAGTTAGCTGTGCTCTGGGTAGAGGGGGACTAACTCTCGCTTTATCAAACTGTAAAGTTTAAAACAACACATTCCAGAACTGCGTGGCTGATAGAAAAGGAATTGAGGCTTAAAAATGGAGATGTAAAGCAACAAATCAAAATAAATAGTCTTTGAGCTGGAACCCTTCCCTGCATGGATTTTCAGTTCAATTTTGCTGCAAGAGAAGCTACTGGGACAGAGAACTGTAATTAAGATGAATTGTCTGAGAAAAGAAGTTTTCAATAGTTTATGCCTGACTTAAAGCATGCTACTTGCCTGGGCAAGCACTGATTCCAATCCTTCCTGTCATGGAGGTTTTGTAATCTGAATATTCTTCAAAATAGATAATTTAAATTTATGTTCATGGAATGCATGTCCTTTTCTTATAATGAGATACATGAGAGCCATTGATAATACCTTGACCCACAATAAGATTTTGATTGTTACTTTTCAGCACAGATCTCTGTCCCTTGTAAAAACAGATTAAATAGTAGTGAAGGTGGGTGGCTTCTTAGAGTAAGGGAAAAGGAGTAATACAGAGCAAAGATGCAGGATGAAGGAGTTGGCTTTTTTCATTTAGTTTGTTGGGGGATTTCTACAGATGGAAATCGTTCAGTGGTAGAGTTTTCTCTACACATTGCCTAGGGGCTACTGCTCAAAGTCAGAGTGATCTTTGACAGCGTTTGTGATACTGGTGAGATGGAAAGAGCCAACTGGGAGAATGAATTAATCATGCCTATCTCTGAAGAAGCTCCTACTTTTTCACTTTGACTGGGTATCTCCTCAATTCTTTTGGGCCAAATGGAGGATTAGGTACTTTAGGGACAATGGCACTGACATGTGAAACACAGAGCTCTGAAAAGATGCACATGGTATTTCAAGCATGTTTGGTTTGGTTTCTTTGCTTCTTTGCTTCACTGCATTTCTCAGTAAATGGGATACAGCTATATCCAACCTGTAAGAAGTGCCTCTCATAACTGTATTGCATAAAATCATAGACTCATAGAATGGTTTGGGTTGGAAGAGGCCTTAAAGCTCATCCAGTTCCAACCCCCTGCCATGGGCAGGGACACCTTCCACTAGAGCAGGTTGCTCCAAGCCCCTGTGTCCAGCCTGGCCTTGAACACTGCCAAGGATGGGGCAGCCACAGCTTCTCTGGGCAGCCTATTTTTGCATACTGTAGCAGTTACATCATTCTCTCATGCAGCTAAAAGGTGGAGACACACAAGACTAATAGTTAAGCTGTTGTACAAATATTTTCATCTAGCGTGCACACTGTAGTGTCTGTGTTTTTTCACAACTGCAATACACTAACCAGCAAAAAACACACCAAAGAAGCTGGTAGTTTGAATAATACTGTGTTATTCCAATGGATTTGTTTATATCAAATGGATATGCAAAGCATCGGATCCTATCAGGAATGGTGACAGAATTGGGCTCCTTTGGGGTTTTTTTTTAGGTTTTTGCTTATGGATTTAGCATTTGCTGAACGTTGCTTCTGACAACAAATAGTTTTGCAATATGGGTTCGTGATCTTGTTTTGTAATAGACTTTCTGTGTGATGTGGTAAAGAAGACAGACTTTCATATTTAAAAGGGAAAATAACTACTCTTTCCTACAGGTGTTGCCAACACTGTTTGTTTCTGAGTTGCTTAGATGTTATATTGAGATGGTTTCTACCATACACAAAACAGGTTATTTTTTATTCAGAATGAGATGCTTTTCAAGTTTTGCTAAGAGATGGAGGACACAACAAATTTAGCTTTACTACATTTACCTTATCAACTGATATTCAACTGAACAAAACTAGTGCTGGGAAGACTTCACTGATTTCTCTGAATTGTGCGTATCAGTGAACTGACATAGAATTTCCGCTCCTTGTTTTGATGCTTTAGTTATAACTTGCACCATTTAAAAAGCAAAGTCAATGCATTAACAATCAAAAACAAAGTAAGAAGCATCCATGTGCTGTAGCAAACTACAAATACTGACCTGCTCCTTGCCATAAAGAGCTTAAAGGCAAAGGAGATGGATGATATAGAAGATAAAAGACACAAAATTATGTGTGTGTGCATTACATCATGATGGTTTGTGTAATGATGGGGATTAGCCATACTGCCTGCTGGGAATGACTGACAGCTCCTCCAGAAGATCATCACTAACTGCTTGTACATTTGCCAGATATAATAAATGGCATACAAATCATCTGTTCAAGCTGTTTCTTCCAATCCAACACCTGTTGGTGGCATAACCTGAAAACATCAAGCATCCCATATGACAGAAAGTAGATTTTATGTTTTCTTTGGTTTTATTTTTCCTTGGTTTATGGGCATGAGTGGGGGAAGACACATTTTAAACAGACAAACTCTATCACAGAAGGTAAGACCAGAGTTCGATGCACTGAGCTCCTTTGTGTGCTGATGAAGCCACTTTTTTCACAAACTCTTTCCCTCTACATCCCTCCCCCCAACTGCAATTTTATTCAGTGCTCAGTTTAATGTCACTATTTTGATCATACTCAGTGTCTTGATTTTCAGGTAAGTAGTTTCCTCTTGATCTTCTCATAATGTTTATTCTAACTGTATCTAGTGCTTTATATCAGGAGTCAATATGCCTTCATAAAACTCCTATGAATTTATAGGAACAGAGTTGCCCTTCTATTAACAGTGTGTTAATTAAAAGTCCAGGGATGGTAGGAAAGTAACAGGCAACCCATGCTGCAACCATGAGTTTTGCCATTTTGGATGTCCTGCCCAGCCTAGACAGTGCAGATAGACCATGGGGCAGTGATATCAGTGCTAGAGTTAATTAAAAAGAAGGCTCAAATACTTTACTTCTGCACCATCAGTATCACCAGAAAGAGTATGCATGCATAAAGCAACCAGCAAAATACACCCAGCATATTCCTTTCCTTGTCATCCCTGACTAAAATGATTCAGACCACAGTCAAAGTGGTCACAAATTGCCTCACGCTTACACTGCTATTGTAATACTCTTAGCACTGCCAAGAAGCAAAATCCGAATGTGATTCTCAGTGGTGTGGAATGCATCTCAGCTGTCTGAGGCTGCCAAAATATTTTGGGAATTTCCCCACGTGCCAGAGAAACTGGCAGAAAATCTGCTGTCGAGGGGCATGCTCCACGAAGATTGAACTCCTGATAGATTAATGTGTCTTACTTGATCTTTCAGGTTTCAATGCTTGGATTTCATCTTAAACATTTTAAAAAAATTATCCTGCTACAGTTTATTTTTTAAAAAAATGCCATTCTTCTCGTAACATCCATTTTAAACCATGATGCTAAAAAAGTCCCTTTGTAGCAATTTATATTGCAGTCATATAGACAAGAGCTGATGATTGTTGTTTGTGCATCTCTATGATTGAGAAATCTGGTGTCAGTTTTCCTTAATCAATTACTCAAGATATATGATATTACAAGTGAAAGCAGGATCTAATATTTCAGATATTATTATGGCATATTATGAAGCAGTCTTGTAAAAAGTAAAGATTTTTTAATAGGATTATTTGAAGTGAAAAAAAAGAATCAGGGTTGTAGGCTCCAGATTTGCCATGTGTATATCCTGAAGTAAAAGAATAAAGTCACCTTGCTCTTACTGCTGCTTTAAATAAAAGATAGGAAATTCTAGTTCCTTCTTCAGAAACCTGAAATTATCAGACTTCTGCTCTCCAAATCACTATGTTCACTTAACATGTAGTGAGCTAGACCTGAAAGGTCACAAGGTAGCACTGAATCATTATCTATTTGAGAGATTTAAGGGATAAGAGGAAAGAAAAGTCAAGTCTATTTTTAGCTTTGAAATTTATGGCCATGAGATCATCTAGCCAAATGAAAGCGATCTGATCAAAAAGCTGAAAGGCAAGGGTATCTAGCCTTCATGCATCTTTAAAAAAAGTACCAGACGAGTTGTAGGAAAGAAGTTAAACTTACCTTCAACTAAAAGATTTGCCTGTGGCAAAGATTTTAAATGTTAACAGATCAATTTCTCTGGCAAAAATTCAATTCTACCAATTCTTTTACATTTATTATTAATTTACTGGCAAAACTGCATAAAACAGGAAACTTAGGATGAGAGCAAAGCAATTTATATAAGATCATGTGAAGCCCTACAGCTATTAAAAGCTCCTGAGTTGCCTCAGAGTTGTAAGATTAGGCCGTTTTAAGTAGCAAAAGATAGTAAAGTCACCGAGACTGTCGTCTCACTTCCTCCAACCTGTAGGGAAGAAACTGCCTAAGAATCTCATAGTTATGTCTGTGTATAAAGCTGTATATAAGGATGCATTTTTAAGGAAAAGCTAATTCAAAAGAATTTTGAACATAGTGAGAACTGGGGTCACTTTGTAAAATAAATGCATAATCCAAACTTACTTCCCAGAGTGGTTCTGTCCACTGCACTTCTGCTCCCTACCCTGGGTACAATGTTTCACTAGTTTAGCAAAAGCTGGTTTTCCCAGGAAGCCATGTCCACTTCCAGAAAGCTAGAAGACGAATAAGCACATGCATGCAAATGCTGATCTCAGCTATACTCAGAGGGTATTTCTGTGGCTTGTTGATGGTACTGACTTGGAAACCTGCTTTGTTAAGCAATATCTGCCACACTATCAACCAGACAGGGCTTTCCGAAAGCCTTACCAAAGTTTTTTTTCCTTTATGGGTGCAGACTGTGAAACCTAGTTTTGCTCAAAAACAGATGTAAATTAAAATCTCACATGAAAACTTCTTGTTTCCCTCACAGATGTCTCCCTGTTGGCTTCCATCATGGTGACACCACACATTAGCAACACCTGGATAAATGCAGCTCTTTTTTCTATGCTGATGTGTCCATGTGACAATATCCTAACAAGACAGACCAGGAAGTCCATTTGTGAGCAAGCACACGGACTTTTGCTATTTTAGCATATGCACCTTTTATCCAGATTATAATTATGGTATTCATCTGTGTTGTAAATTTATATGACACCATTTATAATCAGCTTCAAATGGAAAATATTTAATTCCTGGTTGCATGGGCATCCAGAAGCCCTAAGGGTTTCCAGAGAACCTGAAGGATGTGGATGTAACAGTGCAGAAAAAAACAGGTGTAGCACACATACCTCCAAAATAAGATGAGTATCTTGCCTCTTGCTGTGCAGTGGGTCAACAATAAAGTTGAGCAATGTGATGGTAACAGAGTTTCGAAAATGCCTTTTTGAAAGGTAAAATTGTAAAGTGAAATATCTCATCTTTGTGAGCTCTTTAACTTAGCTTCTTTACACAGATCCTCCTTTGCACCGATACAACGGATGACGATTTTTTACAATCGAAAGCTTAAAACTACCACTTCTGCAATGGCATCAGGCATAAGAGGGGTGGATGCTAATGCATTCTGAATATTGATTTAACGTTAGAAATCTGAAGGTTAGTGCTAAATGGAAACAATCTAATCCCTGCTTAGAGAAAGAGGGTTGTTTCCCCTCACATCTCTAGAAAATGAAATCTTGCCTTGCTATTTATCCTTTCAAAACTTCTGATCAGTTGTTAAACTGTCCTCAGTTCAGACCTGCTGCACCCATTTCGAAGACAGAGGCTCTGTTCAGAGCTGAGTTTTTCTTTCCATACCCAAGATCACTGCAACTGTTACGGCTTTACTAATCCCATGAGTTTAAGTCATTTCAGCTCATGATTCCTGAATTGCCTTTTTTCTTTATTGCAAATTCAGTGTTGTTTTTTCATGTACTGTTCATAGAATCACAGACTGGGTTGGGTTGGATCTTCAAGCTCATCCAATTCCTTGCACTAGACCAGGTTGCTCCAAGTCTCGTCCAGCCTTGCCTTGAACACTGCCAGGGATGGGGCAGCCACAGCTTCTCTGGGCAACCTGTGCCAACGCTTCACCACCCTCACAGGGAAGAATTTCTTCCTAATGTTTCATCTCAGTCTCCCTCTGTCAGGTTAAAGCCATTCCCCCTTGTCCTGTCACTACAGGCCTTGGTCAAAAGCCTCTCTCCAGATTTCTTGTAGCCCCTTTAGGCACTGGAAGCTGTTGTAAGGTCTCCCCTTAAGAAGCCTTCTCTTCTCCAGGCTGAACCAGCCCAGCTCTCTCAGCCTCTCTCCAGAGCAGAGCTGCTCCAGCCCTTGCAGCATCTCCATGGCCTCCTCTGGACTCGCTCCAGCAGCTCCACATCCCTCTTAAATTGTTGCCCCAGAGCTGGACACAGGACTGCAGGGGTGTCTCACAGCAGCAGAGTAGTTGGCATCATCTTTCAGAGAAAACTTAGACAAGAGCTGCTCCAGTGCTCCCTCCTTCCCTGTATCTTTCACTTGAGATAGGAGAAGCTGCTGCCCTCGTCACAACCCCTCCATGCTTTCTATACACACGCTCCTGTCCCCCATCTGCCTCTATACTCCACTTGCTTCCCTTGCACTACACTCCTGCTGTATACTATATTTCTGCCATGCCATATGTCCTCACATATATTTCCAGTCTGGATTTTGACATTTCCTTTTTTGATTTTGGATCCTTGCATCTCCATGGCCATTCCCCCTGGTCAGTACATCATGGTGCCTGTTGGTGCCCACATGCTTGTTGTCTGAAAAGTGGATTTGTGCCTGGCATGCTGTAAACCAATTCCAAGTGCCCAGGAGAGAGCACTTACTGTGTTTATTCAGGTGTGGGTGCTCTGTGGACTGTTCCACAAATCAAGCACACCCAATGCCAGCTCCTTTTACACACAAGTTACAAGATAATACACTTACAATGATTGTTGCGTAATCTATATAGAATTATAATATTTGCTGTGTCATTCCTTCTAACCACTATGCATACTCAGAGGAGGGGACTTCACTGGGTCCGGGGTCTTTTTGACCTGTGGGTGTGATTTTATACTATAATGAAGGCAGTTCAGGACACCTTAAAAGTTAGGTTCATTGCCAACTTGGTTAATCGAACGGTCATTTTGCCAAGCTATCAAGTAACAGCTTTTCCAAGAGCCTAGAAGATTAGAGATGTATTTGCAAAGAAAGTATTTTCGACTGACAGTTGGTGGTCCCTCTTTTGTAGTGTGCATTCATTTAACAATATAATATATAAATACATATATAATATAATATATAAATATAATATATAAATATAATACATAAATACTTATTGTTTTAGCCTGTCCTTAAAATCAAATATCCCATAGCTTCTTATTACAGCTCATGAGAGTGTGTGGGAGTGTCTTGGTCTCCTGTACAAACTTCCATATCCATACATAAGTCTTTCAAGTAAATATTAAATATTCGATTGTTTTGTCTATTGCTCTGGCAGAAATTTGGGCTTGATACCTATTTTATATTTCAACACATGTAAATACCTACCCTAAAAAACTAGCTTAAGGTAGAGCAAGAACTGGCATGCATGCTTTGGAGCTTAGTTTTGAGATATGGCAGAACTGACCAGGAGCCTTTTTGTGTGGCTAAACTTCAAAACTCTGCTCTGAAACAGGATCCTTCTCCCAGAAGAGTTTTGATTGTTTATGTTATGGGCTTTTGTTTCTACTACTCTGTAAAGTATGGTGCTAAGTCTTCTCAGGAAGTGTGAAGATATGCCACCTCCAGAAGCATGGAGTACCAAATGTGTGTTCTTTAAACACATCAACAAGATCAGGAAACAGCTGCAGAGACCGGATCGCAGAACACAGCCAGGCTAAGTGAACAGCCACTATCCTGATATAAGTTCTTCATTAGCTGACGAAGCCAACTTAAGCCTACTACCTCCAGTTTTAACTGCAGATCAGACATGAGAAGTCTAATTCAAGCAAGTTATAAATTACCCTACATGCTCATTCTTTGTCATGATCTCCAATCTGTTCCTCCAGTGAAATCTTGGAAATATTTCTTTCACTACTATATTAAGCCAAGAAGATGGTATGGATTTTTGTGCAAGTAATGATCCATTTTACAAACTTATGAATATGTATAAATGCTGTATTATCAGACTGCAAGTTCTTCTAAAATGACATTTTCCATGGTATCTGGTGTTCCAGAAGCAAACAATGTGTCTGCTTAGGCCACATACAGTTCTTCAGAAAAATAGGATATCCTACTGCAATGCATTCTTTGACATTTTCCTGAGTCTTTAGGATTAAATATAGCCAGCCTTGCAATGAAGTTGTCTCAGTCTCAGTTTTTCCATATTTAAATGGTCCAGAAAGTTAACTTCAAGATGCGGTGAACTATTCAGTAGAACCCACAAGGTCAATCGTCTTTTTCAGCATGTATTAAAGTTTAGAAAGTTTAGAAAAGATTTATTAAGCTGTCCTATCCTGCTAAAATCAAATCCAGCTGGAAGTACGTTCTCCTCTAAACAACATTCTGAAGTTCTCATTCTCCATAGCCAGTACTAGGCTGTGCACAGAAGGACTATGAACTTGCTGCTACACTGACTGAGAGAGGAAAGCACAGAGAAGGACATTTGGGCAGAGCTATACTACGAATTGCTCCAGCACTATTCTCCAGAATCTTTTGCCTGGCAAGGATGTCCTACAGCTGCTTTTTTGTATTCACCCAACAGACTTGTGGTCAGCATCTTCCCCCATGCCAGTTTACAGAACAGAAAAGTTTCTCCATCAGCTGCAAGGACAAGGAAATATAGCCTGAACTGTGGACAGCAGGTACATGGAAACGATTCTCCCCCTCTACTCCGCTCTGGGGAGACCCCCCTTGACACACAAGACAGTCCTGTGTCCAGATCTGGGGTCAAAAATTCAAGAGGGATTTGGAGCTGTTGGAGCGAGTCCAGAGGAGGCCGCAGAGATGCTCCGAGGGCTGGAGCAGCTCTGCTCTCGAGACAGGCTGAGAGAGCTGGGCTGGTTCAGGCTGGAGAAGAGAAGGCTCCTTAAAGAGCTTACAGCAGCTCCAGTGCCTAAAAGGGGGCCAAAAAGAAACCTGGAGAGGGGCTTTTGACAAGGGCCTGTAGTGACAGAAAAAGGGGGAATGGCTTTAAACTGACAGACGGGAGATTTAGATTAGACAGGAAGAAATTCTTCCCTCTGAGGGTGCTGAGGCGCTGGCACAGGGTGCCCAGAGAAGCTGTGGCTGCCCCATCCCTGGCAGTGTTCAAGACCAGGCTGGACAGGGCTTAGGGCAAACTGCTATAGTGGAAGGTGTCCCTGCCCCCGGCAGGGTTTGGAACTAAAGGATCTTTAAGGTCTCTTCCAACACTAACCGTTGTATGATTCTATGACTCTCTGAATTCCTATAAGTCCATCCCCATGTTCCCAATGCCATGCTGCAAAAGTAGAATTAGGTCTTCATTGCTGAGCCAGGAGCCTGTGCTTCCTATTTTTTTATTTCCACAATTTCACTGGCTTTTCACCCTTAGAAACATATAATTTTCTTTTAAGCTGCCTCCTCACTCAATGGACCCAGTGCTCTTCACTGACTGCCCCATTCACCAGATAGTTCAGGGCTGCAGAGTGCGTTCACGGGGCGAGTCACACTCCATGTGATGCCTATACTGCATCTGAGGGTCCTGTTAAGGGGACCACAACAGCATGCTCTGTGCATCACATTGCCAGCCTGATGGACTAAGAGCATAGGCATTAGAAAACCTTAGTGGCACTAAGGGAAATCAGATGTTTCCTACTTGGCTTACCCAACACTTCTTGGGATTTTACCTCCTGCTTTCAAGACTACTACTGATAAAGCACCTCTCTGAAGCAATTAGCAGAACTGCTGGACTGTGGCCTTTCATGCCAGCTCTTACTAATAATTTACTCACCTGCAGCCAAGGAAATAATAGGTCTGTCTGTAGACTCCTTTGTAGCTGTTCCAGCATCAAGTTTGTACAACCCATCATAAATCAGAACTGAGATAGATAGATTGTAAAACTGAGTGTCCCTAATGTGACATTTCTTATGCTTGGGAAAGAAAAAAGCCACATAAAGAAAGAAAAGATATATGGCAGGTGACAGTAACAAGGGACAAGAGAGTTTATTTGTAGTCCGTGCCAGAAGATAGTTACAGATACATTTGTTTTTCTCTGGAAGAGATTGTGTTTCTTAAGAAAAAATAACTCCTCTAAGGTATCAAGAAGATATCATGTACAGCTTTTTTCATGTAGATTTTGTGTTTGTGAATACCTTGCTAAAGAATTTTCTGGCCATCACTATTCAGAACAAGCACTGCCAAGCTTTTACATTTATTTTTTATACTCGTGCCGGTGTTTTATCACTCAGGCAAACCAAAAGTGAAGCACAAAAGCGAAGCCCAAACGCCCACTGAAAAAAATGGCATGATTTAAAGAAATGCTCAATTGGGGTTTTCAATCTTCTTCTTATACTGCTCAAAAGGGGGAAAAAGTAAAATGAAATTACCCATGCTCTTCCAAATCCATTCATTGTGAAGCCTGTTTCTGCTCCCCAAGAATTACTCTTGCAAGGCCAGATTGGGCATTAAACCATTACAGAAATCATATTCTTCAGAAAACTCATTTCAAAAAGCAGTGTTTGAAGTGAGAGGATGCTAAGATTTGCATTGAATATTTGAGCATCAGGGGCACACAGCAGCAAAGTTTAGACACATCGGAGTTATCATCAGCCTGTAAGAGATCCAGAGTATTCCAAAATCTGAAGAACCATGATTCTTAAACCAGTAATTGATAGCTGATCGATTTCTCTCCCTCAAGCATTCATTTGATGCAAGGCAGCAATGCAAATTGGAATATAACCACTTATCAGGATAAGCTGCAGTGATTAGTGCAGGTCAGGGTAACTTAGAAATTACTCTGTGTAATCAACAGGGTAGAAATTAGAAACTTTAGAAAAATGGGTTTTTTTAAAGAGCTTGTGGTCAGGTAGTTTCAGAAAGCTATGAACATCTTCACGAAGGTAACAGGGATGTTTCAAATAGCTTTATGAACTGGAGATAAACTTATAAAGATTGCCAAGGAAATAGTGAGTTAGAAAATGGCATCTAACTCCTGGTTTTATGTTCCTACCAGTGTTCAAAGAAATAAAAATAGTTCTTTAAAGATAAACCTTTTGAAAGTAGGTTTTCCAGCATATCCAATTTCTTCCAAAGTTTATTAGCCAAATTAGTCCTTTAAAATTCTGGTCCTGGAAGCAGAAAAAGAAGGATAAAACCAGCACTTTTCCTAAAATTTGTGCAGATTATACTTATACATTTATATCTAAGTGCCTGTAGGCTCGGTTACCTAAAAAAATACTGACAGAATTGGTGTATATATGTATATTTAATCCGTGTTGGCTAACTGGCTGGACAGGAAGACAGTAGAACTACCTTGAACCCTGTCCCTCCAGTTGTTATGCGTGTGACCAGTGGCCCTGGGTTCAGTCACAGTCCCCCAAAATTGTCTCAACAAGGCTGGCAGCCCAACCCATGTCTGCCCGACCTCCATTCCCCTGTCACAGAAGCATAGAATCCCAGACTGGTTTGTGTTGGAAGTGACCTTAACACTCATCCAGTTCCAACCCCTTGCCACGGACATGGACACCTTCCACTAGACCAGGTTGCTCCAAGCCCTGTCCAATCTGGCCTTGAACACTGCAGAACTATTGTTGATTTGTTATTTTCCACGGGAAGGGTATTCCTCTTGGAGTTTCTAATTGGCTAACCTTGTACACATGCATACACAGGGGAGACCCCATTCGTGGCACCACTGGTCACAGTGGCATTGCACCAGATCACATCTGGAATCTGATCCATAATTCAAGGTTATGTAGTTAGCCTGGAGCTTGATTCTGGGAAGCTGGGTTTATTTTATTCCCTACGGTTTGCTTTGCTTTGCCTGGTGAAAGAGGGTGCAGGCACATTCCTTCTCTGTATTCATGCTTCTGCTCTTTGGCTTTTCAGGGTAATAAAAATGGCCTTTCAGTCAGCATGTGATATTGACTCTAGCTATCATGTTTTCTTTTCAAGTTATTGTCTGCTAATTATCATCTTAAATCCTGCAGTAAAACATGGCTTTTCCTCATGCTGTATAAAGAAATCTTTGTTTCTTTCTCAGCATTACTGGCCATTATGTACAAGGCTTATCTTTTTTTACAAGCAGTCTTTCAACCCTCTGGTTCTTGCAGCTGTCTCTAACTGCCTTTTTACTAAGGAAACCATTAAAAAAGTTGGTTAAACCTTTTCTGTATTTATATGAATTTTTTGTTTTACTTAAATTAGGCCCATGCTGGCATATCTTCTTGAATGCAGTTACCCACTGGTATAAAACATGTTTAAAAACCCACTTTGGGCCAGTAGCTTTGCATCTCGTGTAGTTATTGCAATAAGGGCAAAGCAGGATGCCCCTCAGCTGGAACAACAGTGTGTGAGTCTGCCACATCAAAACAAGCAGTGGGAAATCTAGCTCAGTGGGTTGAAATTGGAAATACATTAAGGGAGTTGGATCTTATAATTTACACAGCATGACTAGGCTTCAGTCAAGGCAAGACATATCATTTACTTTGCCTCAACACTAGGTGTCTTTACAGTGTGACCAAATTAATTTATTTTCTTTTCTTATTGATATGTCCCTTTATTCTGTTACTTTGAAGCCAGCATTGACAAGGACAATTAACAGACTTTCCAAAGAAGCTGCCAAAATAACACTATCCAAAGTGAAGTATGTACCTTTTCCGTCAGCATGGATTCTTTCAGTCTAATGAAATGAATCCCAGTAATCAAACAGCTTGTTGTGAAGGTCATCCCATATTGCATCATATAATTAACAGCATATATATGCCTGTATATATAGATATATCTGTATTTTTTTTATATATATGTATATATCAGAGATTGGGAGATACCAACTGGAACAACAGCAGAAGTGAATAAATCAACTTGTAAAAAAAGAAAGAACCTCCTCATTCTCGACTACTTGAAGTCTTAGTGGAGACTGAGAATTGGATAATCATCAGAAATAAACGGAAGGAGCATTACTGAGAGAAGCTACATGGAATTAATTGCAAGTAAGAATGTTCTGATGCAAGACTGCAAATACAAGTTCATTAATTTTTAAATATAAGAAAAAGTGTGACAGGATATTAAGCCTCTCAGCACAGTGGAACCCAGAGGATTTTTGTTTAAATTCCAGCAGTAAATGTTTGCAGAGAAAAAATTTTTTTACTGCTTTGCTGAACAGTCTGTATTTCATGAATTGCACCCTGAAAATGACTTAATTCATCATGTGAAACGTAAAGAACGAATGAGAGAGAAGAATTTCAGTTCAGGAAATTCTAAATATATGAGAATTGGAAACCACTGAAAAGGGGAGGAAAGAAATTTGCATGTGTATGTCATAGACATGTGTACATAAGTTTGAAAATACACTAACTAAAGATAAGCTATAAATTAATCATAAGTGATTCCAAATAATTCATAACCCACAACTGCTTCTTTGGTCAAATGGGGGTTACATCCAAGAGGGTAGGGAATGAACTGTATTTTTAATCAGTTTTCCCTTTGTGATTGTGACTGTGCTCTTGTAATCTGGTGTGTCTTCCTTGGGATGCGCTAAGCTGTCCATCAACGCTGCTCTGAAATCATTAACCACTGCCTCAGATCTAAGCTACTGCCTTCTCTGTCCTTAGGCAGCTGAGATTGCTGCAGAGCAGCTTTGCAAGTCATCTACACCTGAGAATCCGGGTGAGATGGCATCAATTTGCCATACTCAGCTCCCTCCCTCAGACTGGTCCCTAAAGAATCCCTGGGCATGACGGTGCTAAAGAGAGACTCAGCACTCAGCCCTTTACACAAGCATTTCATCTGCTCCTTTCACTCTGAGCACAACAAGAATTTTACACTGTCAGATGTCATCTTACACCATGGTTGAACATTTCTGCTAAGGGTATCCTAAATTACAAAAAAATACTGCCTTAAATTATCAATATTTTATTAAAAGCATTCAGTATCTATAATTAAATTAATTTTGATTGCACAGTGCCTGGCATATAATATTTTCACTAATAACCCATATGATAGAAAAAGCATTAGCTGGTTGAGTTTTCAGGTGCCATCAAAATGGGAAGAATTTCAACTGGGTAAATGCAGAGTGAGAACAAAATTATCTTGACAGAAGTATGATCAGACGATAACGAGATGTAACAGGAACAAGTGTAGTCTAATCACTTCGATTTTGCATTTTTAGTTACTTAATATCATTAGCCCATTTACAGCAGCTTACAAGGGTATTTAATAAATATTTTAATAAATGGTAGCCAATCACTGCATAATGTAAAAGAATAAGGCAGGTGACTTTAAATGGCGATTTATAGTCATCAGTAATGCCCTCTAGTGTGCTTAAAATACCATACACTGATCAGGGCCAAATGTGCTCAGGCCTTCCATTAATGACGTCTGTTAAACTGTAATTCTCACTGTTTGGGGAATACTTTATGGAGAAATACACTGAAAAGCACAAAAATAAAAAATCTAATGAACAACTCTAATTCCGCTACTAATTAGTAAAACTTGCCCTCAGAGACCTGTGTGGAGGGATATGCAGAAGCCAATTCCCCCACGACAATAATGCATTAGGCTTCATGGGCTTTCCCAGGATTTCTCAGGACATCTGTACAGGAATGCACCTGCCTTCAAGCTGTTTAGCAGGGGAGCACTGATTTCTGGGGCCGGAGCTGTAGCACCTGATCTAAAATTTTCAAATAAAAGGACATATTAGCTGGGAAAATGACCACACAACAAAAGACCTAGCCCACGACCTTATGAATTACCTGATCCCTTTAACTGAGACATCTGGACATGAGTACCTGAGAGCAGGGCAAGTCTTAGTTGCAAATAGAGCCATTCAAATTATAGAGCTGCTGGTAAAAGAAAGATAGGTAGACGTAGGTTGCATCTCCTTGAATGTATTTTTAAGTGATTAAACCTCCCCTCTGGGACCAAGCACCACAGACTGATATCAAAGGTGTTCCTTTCACCATGCATCTGGCCTGGCCAGCCAGTGATATTCCCAGTGTGCGCAAAACCTTGGGAACAAGTGGCCAGTGAGCAGAGAGAGGCAAGAGTTGATAGTCATGCCAAACACCCCTGATATACAAGAATATGGCTCTTAAGATCAGCTGTGCCTTACACAGGTGTGAAACAAAGCCCCATTTGCACATATGAAAGCACCAAAAAAAAAGTTATCATAATAGGAGTGAGACTAAAGAAATATAACCAAATTAACTTTAATAGTGTTTGGTTTGTTCTAGTGGAAATTGTGCATTATTTATACCCAGAAAAGAAGAATCCATGGAAACTATTGTGTATTTTCAACAATCATGAAGGCTCCTAAGTGCAGGAAGATACATGACTTCATATGACACTTTTCTTCATCATACTGCACTTAGCACATCCATTTCTCCTGAATAAATTAAAGTAAATATTTCTGATTCACAAAAAAGTATTTAAGCAGTATTTATGCCTTCATAAAAAGTGGCATTTAAATACAGAGCAATTTTAAAAAATAAGCATTAAAGTTATGTAAGACGACTGCTCTAAAAACTGTCATTTTCCAAAACAAAGCTGTTTTTGTCTGATGGTGGCTTAACAATTTACTGTAAAGACAGAGCAGAGACTGAATTAATACTGTGTCCCCTTGCAGTGAGAAGTGCTAATTTGAATAATGTACTCCAGGTGAATTCTACTTAGCATTTATATGAATATGGGGAAAATGATAATATGATAATTATCAGTGAGGTTTTTTTTCAAGCAAAGATCGTTCACAGAGAAATGCTCAGCACTGTTTTGTTTCCCACAGCTCCTTTTTCCTCACAGTTTTATTCTGAACTCAGTCTCAGGATGCGTCAGTCCTGCAACAATATTTTTTCTTGTGGGGTCCATGCCTTTCATCTCCCTGTGCCATCCCTTCATATTTCTAGAGAGTCCGTCTGTCTTTGTGGGATTCCCAAACACACTCAACACCTGCCAAAATTTTGCCCTTTCAGTGAGTTACAATTTCATATAATCCCAGACTGGATTGTTTTGGAAGAGACCTTAAACCTCATCCAGTTCCAGCAGCTGGTTTCTGGGCTCAAGTGCAAACTGCCAGGTCATGGGGAGCTTCTCATCAACCAACGCAACCAACGCAAGTCCTTCTCCTTAGGGCTGCTCTCAACTTCTTCTCTGCCCAGCCGGTAGTTAGGCTTGGGATTGTCCCAACCCAGGTGCAGGACCTTGCATTTGGTAGGAATGTCATTGGATTAACACTGAGCACTTAACTAAAACCCCATCTTTAGTACTCAGCACTGGAGGGGTTCAGCACATACAACATATGCTCTTCAGCAATCTTTTTGTGTAGGTTTTTTTCTTTCCTGTCTGCTTTCTCTCTTGTCTAAAAATTTCTGCTAGGAGGTGTATCTGTAAGAGAGATTGCAGTGAAGTATGGAGAGCCCTGAGCTAATTGCAAGCAAAAGTTATCCGGATGATAGCAGCAGCCCAAGCACAGCTGTGTGAAGCTCTAAGCTATGACTTTTCCACAGCTAAGCTTCATGTGATCTGTGTACTAGTTCATTTATAATTAACCAACTAGATCATTTATAATTACTTAGCTGCAATCCATTGAAATAAAACATACCCAAAGGTCAAAAGACTTTAGAGAAGATGAGTGGGCATATAGACACTGTGAAAAAAAAGCTCAGAAATTCCACACACAAACTAAAGAATGCTGTAACCACCTTGGACTGGGCTGAGTCACCTCCTCAGCTAACCCCTTCTTCTGCAAAAGTGCCAGGAAATTCAACCATGGAATCCCTGTATGTAGTGTGTAGGACTGCTTCGACAACAGTGAAAGGGCTGTAGGAACTTCTTTCTCTGTTTCTTCGCATTTGTAGGAGCATAAAACCTTAGTAGATTGTCCCTTCAACGTGGCATTTTTAGTCACTAGAGCATAATGAAAGAATGTTAAAACTTCTTTTTTTAAAGTGAATGCAGGGAGAATCAGCAACTGGAATAGTGCTGGCAGTGTTGGGGAACTGCCATGGCCGTTAACTCCAGAAAGAGCTCTAAATTCTCAGTATTTCCAATCAGTCAGCAAATACAGGACTTTCCCCAGGCTCTGAGCAGGAGAAACAAGCAAACATCCAGTTTTTATCCAAAATTTATGGATTTTGCATGGATGCGACAAGACAAAATACACAATAGCTTCTACAACAAGGAAAGTGACCATGAGCATAAACTTTCTGTTTGGCAACAACTTTTAGCACTTTAAGAGATTACTCTCTTTGCTAGATAATGAACTGAACTGGAGTACAAAACTTTTTAGGGGATCTTGCTAACAAAGTGTTGACCCTGACTTTATTGTTTGGTTCAAGTTGAAAAAGACATATACATAGGATTTGACTTCATAACCAGTCCTTTGCAATTTGATGTTTCACAGTGTCCTGCCACCCTAAATTACACCTGGAAGTGTGTCTAGACAAGCAAGCATGAACACAGCCTGATCACATCCATCCTATACATACGTTTAATGTGCATGCACAAGACAGTACTCTGTTCTGAAGTTACTGTCTAGAGGGAAAAAAAAACCCTCTCCCATCCCAGTTCAATGGTGCATCAAGAGTCTACTCAGTGTTGCAAGCAGTACTCCCTGGAGAATACAAATTGGTGCATAGGAAGGATTTTTCTGCCTCTATAATGTGAGAAATGAGGAAAAACAGCCTATGTTTGTGACCTTCATCACATCTTTGAATTTAAACTGGCTTTGATATTGCCATAGAAGGGGCAGAGCAGGAGGAAATTCAGCCTATACTTCGTAGTGGGCAAGCTAGAAAAATCATGATATGGCCAGTTCCTGGGGGGTAAAAATATATACATTCTTTAAACTCCATCCAGTTTCCTTGCATTAAAATGAAATTAATAACAAGCTCTAAGACACCAGATTAAATTGGATTTTATAATTGGAAAGTAAGACAGACATGCAAAACAACTTGCCTGCAAGAAAACTAGCAGACCTCCCACCTCTTAAAATTTATGTAAAAAAAAATGGGGCTATTTCATCTGGATTTCATGAAAGAACTGAAATAACATAAAGACCTATAGCAGAAGCGTAGGGAACGGGTGATATTGCAATAGTCAGAGCACAGACAGGTCTGTGCTCAGACTGATGATGGAGATTTTGATTGAGGTTGCGCATTCACACCAAAGGCACTGCAGCTACAGCTTCATCCTGCGCTGACACAACAACGGTTGCTCCAAGCCCCTGTGTCCAACTTGGCCTTGAACACTGCCAGGGATGGGGCAGCCACAGCTTCTCTGGGCAACCTGTGCCAGGGCCTCAGCACCCTTACAGGGAAGAACTTCCTAATGCCTAATCTAAATCTCCCTTCTGCATTCCTACCAGGATGGGGCCACTGCAGTGCTAGTTGTCTTCTTTCTTCTTTGCATTGCACAGGTTTTTAAGTCTCTTTCTCCGGCCTCCCTGGTCTGGGGAATGAAACTGCAGTCTGGCAGTTCCTTTCAATTAGTCGTAACATCACTCCTCATTTTTCTTATGCCCTCCAGTGAATTTTGATAAGCAGATCTCCATGTGTAAGCATTGTTCTGCTAATAGGTACAACTGACTCCCCATCTGCTGAGTTAGCAAACAACCACTTCAGCTGGCACTGATTTAGCCATTTCCAGTAACACATGTAAATTTTGAAGAATAAGGTACTTCAATTCTTACAAAGTTGTGTTTTAATTTTCAATAATGCTTGCACAACAGCCCTAAATATCTCCCATGTGTATGAATCAAAGCATTTAAAAAGTTCCAGAGTGGCAATATTTGATAATATAGGTGCAAATAGAGTGTTGGGGTTTTTTTCAAATTGGGTACTTTCTAACATGTCCCAGTTTTGTACAGCCAAAGCTAATTTATGGTTTCATTTTAAAATTGATACCAGGGTATTTTTTAGCATCAGCTCAACTTGGAAATGCGATGTGCGTTCACTTTCTGACGTGTTTGTTGTCATTCTCCATGACTTCCTGCACAAGAGAGGTTTTTGTTAAGTGAAAAGAAAACCAGCATCGTGCTGCTCAGCTATCCCAGAACTTAGACAAGGGAGGTGTGAGTCAGAAAGTGCCCAGGAAGCGTGGGCAAGGGAAGTTTGTGGAACATGCAGAGATGTGAAAGCAAATGGCTAGTTTGAGGGACCATTTCCTCATTCCACTGAAGGCAATAAAGAGCAAAAAAGCCATCAGGCAGCTCCTGGCACTTGGATTGGATCTCAGCTGTGGAGTTAGGATGTGCTTAATGCAGAAAACACAAGCTCTTTGCAGCTATCCTACATTTACAACCCTGCTCTCAGAGGATAACCTAAGTGGTGTTTTCCCATGGAGTGAAAGCCATGCCTGTGCAGCTCATGATGCACAGTGGGGGATAGCACGGCACGGTCACCAAGAGCATGCTCATCTGGGAGGTTTAACAGAGCAAATATCGAGATGTCAAGTGGCCAGTGGAGATGAAGCACTTTGGGGCACATGGCATATGCACTTGCTTTGATTCACAGCAGGCCTGTAGGAGAGAAAGGTAAGGATAATGGTAATGTAGGAAAGCTGAAAACTATTGTCTCCAGTGAAATGATTTTTGATCAGCTACCCAAAGTGCCACATGCCATGTTATCTTTCGCATTTGAAGGCTGCAGGGAAGTTAATCCACACTTTGTTTTTTTCTGTCATCATTCTGGTTAAGAAGTTGCCCTTCAGAAATTGGACATTTTGATTGTCCACAGGGGACTTTCAGGGTCTGAATACATGCATGTTTACTTGTATAGCAATATATTCACATAAATATAAGGAGAGATGAACAATAGGAAAACATCTTTTCCTGTATCTTATGCCCAGGCTGACTTAGATTCAAATCAGTGCCACTTTGGAAAAGAAAAAAATTGCTATTCTATGCAAACTTTCAGGTTTTTAAAAATTAAACTCTATTTTCTTCACAAAAGAAAGGGGTTCAGACCGAATAAGAAACTTACTACAAATGTTTAAGTAAAAAATACAGGCTTAAGTGATTTTCAACATTTTGAATTACATTCTGTCTAAGCTGAGATCTCATGAACAAAGCCTTAACCTTATCCCAACTGAGATGGACGAAATATTAAGCCTCAAATAGCAGGCATTATCTTGAAAGACCCATATCACCCATAATAAATGATTAAAGTAAGCGTTGCGGATCAGCGACGTACTGGCCAAAGGGTGATACATTTAAGGGAGCTGCTTCCCCATTAAAATTCTGCATGTGTCTTCAGGAAGCTTCTGTAGCTTGGGAAACACTTTGGGGTCAAACAGCTCCTCTCTTTACTGTCAGATTTATTTTGTATTTAATACTTAATACCCTTGCTGTACATTAGAATTGAGAATCTTTTACAGGCTGGTCCTGGTAGACTGTACATGCCAGTTCTCCCTCATTACCACTCATTTTAATGTCAAGGAGTTTCTGCCAAACCCATTCCAGCTCCAACTTGGAAGTTAGATAACTGAATATTGTTGATTTTGCTGCTTTTTGCATGATAAATTTTTGCAGTCCTGCACTGACAAACTAATTACTTTTATTCTGCTACAAGCTCTCTCAGCTGAGAATGGGGACAAAAGGAAAATAGATTGATCCAGCCTGTTATCATTTGAAATTTCCCCATTCTCTTGTAAGCAAAGCAAACAAATCATTAGGGTAAGATGACTCAGGAACTTCATGTCAGTATACTTATTTTTCAGACTATCACTTTATGAAGATCTTGGTACCAATTATGTAGTTAAATTCATCTCCAGACAGCTACCTATATACACTCAGTGACACTGTAGATGAGTTTAGTCTCTCTCAGGATTTGTGCTACTTGTGTAAGGGATTGTGCTCTCAGCTTTTAGCACAACCAGGACTTCATTTTACTGCACTACAACATAGCAAAAACACAATCTCCATGCTGAAATCTGTAATTTACATTCATGGTTTTTTCCCTTTTGCATACGGGAATACGTGCCAATTATATGCTGAACAGCACTGAATGAAATTGCCACAAAGCTGTCATTTGTTATAAAAAACTCCTTTAATTGAGATTTTCTTTGGCTTTTTGCAGAAGTGTGAATAAAGCTGCAACATTTTTGAGCAAATGGGCAGCACAGGCAGACTGATACAGCGGCCAGGACACAAACCAGTTGGCAAAGAACTTTTTGGTTGGGTCCTCAGCTTCTGAAGCTCCTCTGGCCTTTCCCTTATGTCACCCTTTGCAGTGCTTGGAGGGCTTCTGCACTTCAGCTCTCCCCACTTGCACAATGACCCTTACCTAATTGGTACCTTTTTGTAACCCTGAGTCCCTTCAGAGGCTGAGGCAGCCCAGCATAGAGCATCATAAAAATGCTGAAGCACCATCAGGCTTTTTTCTCCCACCATTATCACTCTAGGATGCAACACAGTCTAAAGGAAGAAAGAACCCAGCCCAGGATCTCATGTTTAGAAGAGGCTAGGGACTTGTTTTCAACTGATATCTCTCAGCAGAACGTCTCTCTAGGAGGTGTCTCGTCTCTTCTCCCAAGTAACAAGTGATAGGACAAGAGGAAACGGCCTCAAGCTGTGCCAGGTGAGGTTTAGACTGGATGTTAGGACCACTCTTCACTGAAAGGGTGGTCAGGCATTGGAACAGGCTGCCCAGGGCAGTGGTGGAGTCACCATCCCTGGAATTGTTCACAAACCATGTAGACAAGGCCTTGGTGACTTGGTTTAGTGGTGGCCTTGGCAGTGCTGCGGGAATGGTTGGACTCAATGGTCTTTCCAACCTAACTGGTCTTTTCAACCTAGTTGATTCTATGATTCTGTGACTCTATTCTATGATCTACCTGTTTTCTAGGGTGTTTAAAACATCCCATCACCCTTGCAGTTGCTGCTAGAATTATCTTCTGTAATTTACTTGTATGCAGTCAGCACCTGAGCAGGTTTTGATGTGGTATTGTTGTGGCTACTTTTATGAAAAACCCGGTGAAAACTCAGATGCCTCTAGAGACAAAGGATGTGGCACTACATGAAAATTTATATTTACTACCCCATTTTACGGTGGAAAAGCTTATTAATAAGCAATTGCCTGCTGTATGGGAAAAATACTGTGCTGTGTGGAAGATTATATAGAAAATCTATGTTTCTTAATAGAAAGCTGTGTGTTCCACTTGGATTTTTATTGAAAATAAGGCATGCTGACAAAAACTAAAGACTGTTGATGTATCATAGCAGGTAACAGAATGAAATGGCAGTAGAAAATAAAAGCCTTGAAAACTGTACAGTAAATTACAGTCAAGCAAGTCACCCTGCAGGAAGTGGCTGTGCAGATTCTAGGTCCAGCTCTGGTGCTACATCTGCCCTGTGACATGAAGAAAGTAATTTCTCTCTCTGCCTGTGCCTTTTGTCTTTTATGTGTCATCTGTCAGAAGTATTTACATTTTAAGTCCCCTGGGGTTAGTACGTATGGTTTAGCCTGCATTATAGCAAAGCAGCAGCAAAAAACAGCTAAGACTATATCAGAAAGCTGTATTTCTTATGGGTTAGGAATGGGAGTTCTAGCCTTTCTCTCAAAAAATCCAGAAGAAAGTGAAGAAAAAGGGCAGTAGGAATTGCAAGTTTCTGTGCCACTGCAACTCGTAGTGGAGAATTTTATAAAGAAATATGCAAAAAATAAAAGCAATTTCTTTCAACTCAACTAGTAAGGTTCTACTTTTATAAAAAATCCTTTATACACTGCAGAACAATCCTAAATACTAGTGATAAAAATATAACTAATAAACCATGAAATATATGAATATAAAATTAGGGTGGTACAAACGTGTTTATGTCTTAACAAAATCGTTTGGTTTTACCTCCTGCATATAATGTCTGGAGACCAGCCTGAACATCCCCTTCAGTGACAATAAATCATTCAGAAACATATGCACATATCACTATTATTAGTGTTGGTTTTTAATAATAATTATTTTTAGTATTAATATAATTAATATTATTACTAATTGAATTAATATAATAATTAAACAATTGTATTGCTTACTATTATTACTAGTAGTAATTCTAGGAGGGGGGCCTCTTTTTCTCTTGTATGGAAACACTTCACATCATGAAAGAGAATACAATCAGTCACTGTTTGTATACAAACCTAAAGCATCTTGCTTTAAATCTTTCTTTTATGCTCTAATTTGGAAGACAGGTGCATGTGGTCACTGCAAGATGTCCCAAATTGCAATAGTACACATCCTATATGCAGGCTGTACCTCACAGCTGGGAGGTCCATTTTATCCCAGCACTGAAACTCTGAGCAGCAGAAGTTGACAAGTTTGAGAAGGCTGGGCCTTATTCAGGCTGGAGAAGAGAAGGCTCTGGGGAGATCTTATAGCAGTCTTCCAATAACAAAAGGGGCTGACAAGAAATCTGGAGAGGGACTTTTGACAAGGGCCTGTAGTGGTAGGACAAGGGGGAATGGCTTTAAGAGGGTAGATTCAGATTAGACATCAGGAAGAAATACCCTGTGAGGGTGGTGAGACACTGGCACAGGTTGCCCAGAGAAGCTGTGGCTGCCCCATCCCTGGCAGTGTTCAAGGCAAAGCTGGATGGGGCTTGGAGCAAACTGGTCTAGTGGAATGTGTCCCTGTCTGTGGCAGGGGGCTGAAGCTGGATGAGCTTTAAGGTCCCTTCCAACACAAATCAGCCTGTGATTCTATGATAAGTTCATCACAGCCTCACTGTAAGGTGCTTATCAGGTAAAGATGATGAGATGTAGTGCATGGGACTGTAGTGAGCGAGCCGAGAAACCTGCCTTGCTCTGTAGGGGTTTGTGCCTTAACATTGTTCACTTAATATACATTACACGCTGTAAATATGCCACTAGTTGGAAATTGTAATGCTAGAACCATTTCTGGTCAAACATTTAAATAATTAACAAAAGCAGCTTCTCAGACAACAGGGCATCTCCTTCATCTGAAAGATGCACAGCCTTATAGGAACATGGTATTTATCCCTAGAGAATAGGCATTTATAATCTAATTGTGCTGTAGAAAGAGATGCAGGTGAAGCTAATACATAAAAATATAATTATGCTTTCTGTTCTGTGTTTTGTTCTCTGAACACCTCTTATTAGTCTTCAAACTTCATGAAATGACATTAATGGAAAAAAAAATTCTCCAGCAAATGCTGATCACTGCAATGTAATTCATGTTTCTTCAAAAGGCATAGGCATTTACATCTGTTTTGAGATACATAGTTGTAACTTCCCAATACCCTATCAGAAGGAGTGAGAAGGTTAATGTATGCTCAAGCACTGTCAAACTGGGCTATGACTGGTGACTAACACAAGTAACCAACTCAGAATACTTGTATCAACTTGAAAGTTCATTTTGTAATAGTCCTCCAGCAACTTCCTTAGCAAATTCAAAATAACTAGAGCCACCTACTTAAGAGCTGGTAAGAAAAGGAACATAAATTCTTAAATGGCTATTTAAGAAATAAATTTTGAAAGATTTTGGAAAATGGACTCAGTGAATTAAAAAGATGGTTTGAGAAATATGACCACATTAAAAAAGGCATTTGCAGGTACTCCATAGGTTTATTAAAATGGATTGTATATTCAAGAGCTGTATATGCCACCAAGATTTGCAATGCAAAGGAGAGAGCTCTCTTTGAATTTACACACTCCTCAAGGACATATTTTCCTCCTTTCAACACTTACCATAGTACATTATGTTCCTCTCTGCAGGAAGATGCAGGCAGAGAGCTAAAGAGAACAAGAAGAAATCATTCAGCAGCATCACTTTCCACTTCTTGCTGCTTGGCCATGCTCTCTCCACTTTCCTGTGTCATTACTTCCAGCATGGGTGCTTTCCCATTCCTGCATCAGTGCTATTTTCCTTCCCTCCCTCACTGGATACCTCTCCTACTTCTGGCTGTTCCCATTGTCTCTCCTGGAGTGAGGCTGACACCTCAGGTCCTAGTGGTGATTGCCTTCCCCCCACAAAAACATCCTTTGTTTCCTCCCCACTGGGTCAGCAATACCCAGTACAGGCATCTGTGGCAAAAATTAGAAGAAAGGGCAAGCAGATTTCTGTCAGATGTCTGGAAAGCCTTATGAAATGGTCCATGGAAAGAATGGTTGGTCTGTCATAATGGCCTACCTATCCATCTCACTGCTCTGAGCATCCATGCCATGTCACAGCTAAAGCTTTCTCTGATACAATCTTAAATATGAGCCTGGACACAAGTGCATTTCTGTGACTGGATGTTCAGCGGGGAATGCAGACATATTCCAATATCAAAATTATTCCCTTTCCCAATATTTTCCACTGATTTTTGAAAAACAATTTTCAGAGTGGACTTTATTAAAAATGTCTTATTAATGAGCAGACATTAAAAAATTACAAGGCATTATTAAAAAGCCAGGACTGAAATGAGGAATATCCAATCCCTATTAGTAACCTTAAACCGAATTCTGCACAGGTGAGCACCACAGCAGGCACTGGTTCAAACTGACACCAGTAGTTTCCCTATACTGAGCAAGTTATGGATATGCAAAATGTACAGACCTGTTGATTCTTTATATATGTGTATATCTTTATATAGTCTTTTTATATGTATATATATCTCAGATATATAATTCCCCTGAAACTAACTTCAAGACATTAGAAACCCATGGCAAAAGAAAGAGAAGAGTTGGGTCCACAGGTGAATACAAGACCATTTGTAGCTCTGTGGCTCTTGCAGAAAAAAACCCCAGGGTAATACGTTGACCCCATTTCAGACCAGAGAAGTTACCTCTAACCTATATTCTTATCAGGTGAATAATATGTCCATAATATTATTATTTCCATAATAATATGTACTGGAAAATATACCCCAAGACACCAGGCCAAAAGGACCACACTCATTTCCCTAAGTCTAGACAACCTGTGGCTAACAAATACTTATAGAGCCCCTAAGGCTTCTGATATCTAAAATCAGTTTGTGACTCACACACACTTGCACCAGGCACACACTGAAAGGGAACCACACAGAACACAGCACTAAAAAAACCTCCAAAAATATTCAGACCTCAACCTTGTGTATATTTATGTAGAGGCTGCAGTAAACAGGCTTTCTTGTTTGCTTCTTGTTTGTGAGCTCTTAGCAATCAGAAGAAGGTTTTTTGGGGGTTTTTAAAGATGATAATTAAAGATGTTATTTTAAAGTGGAGATGTGTCAAAGGACTGAAACTGTGTTCTGTGTCTGCATAAACCCACTCAGGTATATGTGTATAACCCATCCCCCTTCTAGAAAGCATTGAGAAGCATCTTCTAGAAAGCCCTAGGCTTTGTCTGTTCAATGGAAAACAGACATTGCTCGTTGAAGAGGAGGAGAGTGAGATTACTGCTGTAACACTCACCACAATACTGACCACAAGCGAGCTCAAAAGGTGATAGTCACCTTTACATGTTTGCCCTCTGGTGGGAAAATCATTCAGCTCAAGAAACAGATCTGAATTTGATGAGATTTCCTGCATACGTACCTTGGACTGAGAACAGCTTTCACTGCCCAGAGTTATTTATAGAACAGCCACAGTAAATAGTGCAAGTAGGATGGGAAAGGAAGGAAAACATCATCACTAAAACTCACGGCTCTGCTGACTCCAGGAACAGGTTGGCTGCTCTCCTGCTGGCAGGGCATTCTGGCTTGGCTTGTGTCTGCTATCACCACATTTTCCTGCTTCCCTTGAAACCTTTTGCCAGTCTGTTATCAACCAGTAACCATTTTTGGATGGTTTCTTCTTACATTTGTGTGCAATGGCCACCTGTCACAGCACAAATAAAAGCCTTCTAATTCCCCAAACCTGCCAATTAACATTCTTGAGGTGTATTGTTCCGTGGCAGACAAGCTGTAATCACTTGTCACACAAGAGCAAGACGGAAAAGTTTTAGCTTCAGTTAGCTGCCTTCAACTTCCCAGCTCCTCCTCTGGGTTCCGTTGTGATAACAGAGGTGTGAAACCACCAAGGAGAGGAGAAGGGAGACATCGATAAAGGAACCTTTTAGCAGCTTATACCTTAAAGGCAGTTTATACCTTTTAGCAGCCTTCAATACCTAAAGGAGGCCTACATGAAATCTGGAGAGGGACTTTTTATAAGAGCATGTAGTGACAGGATAAGGGGAATGGCTTTAAACTGACAGATGGGAGATCTAGATTAGACATTAGGAAGTTCTTTCCTGGGAGAGTGGTGAGGCCCTGACACATTTTGCCCAGAGAAGCTGTGGCTGCCCCATCCCTGGCAGTGTTCAAGGCAAGGTTGGACGGGGCTTGGAGCAACTTGCTCTAGCGGAAAGTGTCTCACCATTGCCTGAAGCAGTAGTGTTATAAGACAAGAAAATTCAGCATGTGAGAAATCACATGAAAGTTCTGGGTTTTCCTCCAAATTTCCTGTAAAATAATGAAGCTGCTACTCTGTCCAAAGGCCGAATTGGCTTCATCCGTCAAAAAATGTGTTTTATGGCTTTCTATTCTGCCTTTAATTTCCCTCTAACCAGCATACATAGATATATCTGAAACCCCAAAGGCTCTTTTCAGAATACCTGTTCCATGTCTTTAATACACTTTTACATTTTCCTTATTCTAATAATCACCAATACTTAATCTTCTTCAACATTTCTGAAAGAGCCAATTATAAAAGAGCTATGAATGGAGGGGCTTGTTATGGATACTGGGAGGACTTCTAATTCAATCTATGAGGCTGATCTTTTCAACAATGCTTGGCTATTGTCAAGTCCATCTTCTTTTCACTCTTGAAAGCTAAAATATCCACTAAACCAGATCTTGAGTTCCTCATGTGTTTTTCCGACTCTTCAGACAAGGTTATTTGTAATTTCTGCCCAACGTGATATTGCTTTCTACTTCACTGAAGCCAGTGTGGAAACTGCATCAGCAGAGTGATACAGCTGTGGGTTTGGAAGTGGCCTGAAGCAGTGGTGTTATAACACAAGAAAATTCAGCCCTCATTCAGCATTTATTTTAGCAATAATTAACAAAAATCATAATAATTTAAAAAAATAACTGTTATGCTTTCAAGATTGGGTCCCCTTGTACTACAAAGTTGACACGGAGTCAGTTATTGGACCATGTAAATTATCTATGGTGGCTTTTCCTATTAATGTATAAATCAACACCTTCACACAGAATAAACCCAATAAACTCACAAAGAAAAACAACACCGTACTGAGTGACTTGGGTGTCCCAAGCACCTTAGTGAAAAAACTGAGAGGTTTCCATTCACCCATACACATGCTCATCAAAACGAGCATCAGGGAATTCAGCCTTTGGGAAAACTTGCTTCATAAATAAATGAATAAAATTAATTAAAGAAAATTAAATAAAATGCGGGAAAAGTCAACTCTGGATTTGCTGAGAAAAACTGATTAAGAGGAAGTGAGAATTTGGTACTGAAGAGGAATCTGTTTGCACAGTGGCCAGTGACTGCATAATTCCACTTTGAGGAAGGAGTATCCTGGTTTGTTTGCTTGCAATCACAGTTTGAAAGAGGGCAAAATCTTTATCCTACTGATATTAACATCAAAAGGACTGCTGGTTTTAATAGAAACCAGATTTTACAGCTGATGTGCTGGGTGTTATTCCCCACTGTTATATCCATTTTTTTCAGAGGCATTCCCAAGGACGAAAAGACTCTTAATGCAGTGGACCATCTTCTTTTGGTGTCTTGCATTGATAGGCGTCACATCCAAAAGCAAAGCAATGAACAGAGCCAAACTGCATGATTCACTTTAGTCTTGTTTGATGAGAGCAATGATTTGTTCAAAGTTAGCCCTGTGTTTGAATGCTTCGGAATTTTGAAGCTATTTTTTGGCACAAAAAGTGCATGATTTTCTTATTTAAATTCATGCACTTTTTCTAAAGTTGCTTGCAAAATAGCTGGAATACCTTTGCAGATATTGTACACTTTCCTAAGCTGATTGTCTCCCATACATTTGGGAATCTTCTTAAATAGCTGTAATTATTGGTAGGTTTTTTTATATTCCTCAGAAGGAAAATTTAATTCTGAGGCAAGGCAGATCCACAGAGATTTGTCATCAGATCCCTGACATATTCACTCCAAGCAAGTTGATGCTGACATGAGCAAAGAATAATGTCTCCTGGCAGAAATGCTATGTACTGTTTGTTAGCTCACTTCTGCATGTATAGTTCAGCCTAATGCATTCCTTACATTGCAATGGTACAATATAGGAAAAAGTAAGAAGACCTGCATGACGACTTTTAAGGAAACAGGTCTGCTTCCAATAACCACATTATTCAAAGGTAGGCAGGGGTTTTGCAGGAAACCAGGACGAAAACAAGCCTTTCCCTGTTGCAGCAGGGGAGTTGGGCAAACCAAAGAGAAAATGTTTTCACACTCTGCAGAAAGCTCTGGCTGCATTGAATGTGTTTGCCCCAAATACTTTCATGAAATCGCCATTTTTTCCTGTGAAAATCACTCTGAGGGAAATGTTATGTTTTTCCATTTCTTGCCACGCAACCAAATCGTTCAGGATCTTCACACCCAGGGATTATTTCAGTCCCTCACCATATGAAATGTTTCCTGTTTAAAAAAAAGTGGGCTGATAAGAAGGAGGCAGTAGAATATTAATGTGAGTATAAAATAGTTAAGTGAGATATAGCTAACAAAGGATAATTACAATTATTACATTCCTACGTTTCGGATAATCAAGAGGTAATGTGAAAGCGTGTCTCTAAGCTAATACAGTAAAACCCACAAACTCCTTTTCAAATAAAATTTTGCTGCTTTTTTCCTTGCACTTGTAACTTGCCATACCCACAAACAAGCCTTCTAACCATGACACAGGTTGAGCATGCATCAAATCTGGTTTTCAAAGCAAAGCAGTTAAAAGTTGTGGTCCCCATTCATATCTCACTTGTTTGCCTACAAAACCACAGTGACTCTCCCTTTCTGAGGAGCAATGTCAGGTGTCTGCCTACTGCTTTGACTGCTAAAGTCAGAGTGAGCCCTGAAAGTGGTGTCCCTTCCCTTCCCATTTTCCATTTTCAATGCATTACAGTGCAGCTCTAAGAGAAACATCCTTGAGAACTGGAAAATTAAATAATGCCAAAGCACTTTTCCATTGAAAGTAATCATGAATTCAGAAAAAAAGTAACTTATCCTGAAATGCTGTAAAAATATTTTATCACAATATATATCACAATTACAGCAGTGTAATAGGAGTGTATTGATTGTTGCTGTGAAACTACTTCAAAACGCTCACTGTTCCAATAAAACAGTGAAAGATGTTGCAAAATTATCACTAGTAAGGCATATAAGAAAGAAGAAATGTTTTGTTATTCTTCTCCAAACAACTGCATATGCCAATACTCCTATGAGCTAAATTTCATGTAGATAAAGTAAGTTCTGCATGAGCTAGGTTTTGTGTAGCATTCCAGCAGCCCGGAAGTCAAGTCCAGAGGAGGGACGCAAGAATGATAAGAGGGCTGGAGGACCTCCATAAGAGGACAGGCTGAGAAAATTTGGGCTGTTCAGCCTGGAGACGAGAAGCTGCATGAAGACTTCATAGCAGCCTTCCAGAATCCGAAGGGGGCCTACAATGATGCTGGGGAAGAGCTCTTCATCAGGGACTGTAGTATAGGACAAGCAGTGATATGTTTAAACATAAACAGGGGAAATTTAGGTTAGATACAAGGAAAAAATTATTTCCTGTGAGGGTGCTGAGGCACTGGCACAGGGCGCTCAGAGAAGCTGTGGCTGCCCCATCCCTGGCAGTGTTCAAGGCCAGGTTGGACACAGGGGCTTGGAGCAACTTGCTCTAGCGGAAAGTGTCCCTTGGACACTTTGGAACTAGATTGGTTGGAACTAGATGAACCTTAAAGTCCTTTCCAACCCAAACCAGACTATGATTCTGCAAGTCTCTCCTGAAGTACCAGCTTGCTTAGTGTGGGTCCCATTTCTCTAGCTTCATGCCGAGTGTTGACAGCACCCATGACTTGGATAGGTAAAAAAAAATTGAAAGGTGAATCATGTATGTGCTAAATAAAGTGCATCTAATTCATGGAATAAACAAGGGAAGGATCAGAGTGATTCCATCTGCAGAACAGAGGAGTCCTGAGGAGGAAAACAAGGGCAGACATGAAAGTTTGGGTGCCACCCATTTTGTTTTGCTTTGCTTTTTCAGGCCACTGATAATAACTGCCAATGCCTAAACGCTTCAATCCTGTATTGACAGTTGTAGTTATTTCCTTCCAACTCACACAGAGCGTTTTTGTCGGCAATACACTGCATAGGTAAGTATTTTTTGCTGTGATGTATGTTTTTACTAGAAACAAATCACCTGGAAGAACTTTCCATTTCTGAATAGAGATACTGAATTTGAGATGGCTCTTAGCTTTTGCATAGATCTTTTCTGCAACCTCAGAGCAGTCTCCAAGGAAATGCTCAATCCTCTACCAGTGAGTTTTGCTGTGCCTAAGGCATGAGTGGTCAAGCAGAGTGACCATCCTTCAGGTGATATTTTAGGTATTTAGAAGCTGGACTACTGATGATTTCAAAGATATGGAAGCGAATTTAAAATATTCTGTGGTACAGAGCTTAATAAGGAACTCATAGTAGCTTATACAGCAAAATTCTGTGCTAGCTGCTATTTCTTAACTCTGATGGCTCCATGCCCAGATGTATTTTTGTGCTACTGGGAGGTGACAAAGGCAAGTATTACTGAGTCCTTTCAAGTCTCAACTAAACCACAAGCCCCCAGAACTGAATTGTTATATTTTAATTCCAGTATATGATAGCACTTAAGTCATGGGATTGGTGTTACATCTATGAATAATGCAAGTTTATTTTAAAGGAATGGAAGCAGACCAGATTATTTAAAAGACACTGACTGCTGGTGCTGAATATAAAATTTTCCGAATGTCTTCATCTGTTAACAGAGCTGTTACCAGAAGCACAAGGAAATACTATTTTTGTTGTCTATTATGAATGACAGGCAAGTTGCTGTCTATCAGCATAGGAGCTGATCTCCTACCCCACAAGTAGCAGTAGGAAATGCTACTGCAGATATCACAAATGGGCAGCTTGCTATGAATAAGTAATACCATTATTTATACACTGCAAGCCAGATACTGATTAATTTAGCTGAGCATCTTCCACCAAAGGTAGCTGTAACTCTATGACTTAAACCACTGCCCCATCTTCCTTAGATTGGCTCTTCATCAACTGCTAGATGCTTTTGGTAAAGAGGTAAGAAGGATGGTAGGAGGCACCGGAGCAAGGTGCTGTGCAAGCCCATGCCAGTTTCCTGCCATCTTCAGGTTTTTAGCGGTGAATGCACATAGTCCCCATGGTTGCATGAGTATGGGGTACGCTCTGAGACAGAGCTGGTTCTTGCTGAAGTCTGCAGGTGAAAGATCTGTCTGTAGAAGCCCCTTTCCAACGACCTTCATGACCCTCCCTTTAGGATGTACTGGCTGCTCAATGACATTTCTTACCTGAATCACAATGGGCAGAAGCTTTGAAGAGAGGTCAGGAGAACAAAAACCATCACCTCCCTCCGGTAGCATGTTAGTCACAGGTGATAGCCACATCCCTACCAGTGTTCACACCGTACCGGGTCCTAGAGGCGCAGTTAGAATCATAGAATCATGGAACGCTTAGGGTCAGAAGGGACCTTAAATCTCATCCAGTTCCAACCCCCTTCCATGGGCAGGGACACCTTCCACTAGAGCAGGTTGCTCCAAGCCCCATCCAACCTGGCCTTGAACACTGCCAGGGATGAGGCAGCCACAGCTTCTCTGGGCAACCTGTGTCAGCGCCTCACCACCCTCACAGGGAGGAATTTGTTCCTTATATCTAGTCTAAGTCACCCCTGTTTAAGTTTTTAGTTCCACCAGTGAGTAGGGAACAGCTTTTGGTTTCTTTACCAGATTGCTGATACTCAGTCACCACTGGATTTCTTCATTGGTGTCTGTTTAATCAGACATACTTCCTCTGATCAAAACTTCTTTTTCACTTTCTGCCTGGAAAGGCACTGATTGATCTTATACTAAGCAGAGGGGGCACAGGTCTGATCTGCAGTTGTGGGTGAAGTATTGTGTGGGCATGCGCTGAACTAAGGAACGAACAGGGACAACTGTCTGGCCAGCCAGGTGAACTGAATCCATCTGACCCTAAAGGTTCCCTGCATTCAAGAAGATATTTTAAGTGAGGCATGATAAAACAGTTTGCTTTTTTTAGAGTGGAATATTTTGGTGATAACATAGATCTTTAGGGCTCTTTTGACATTACTATAGAGACTGAGAAGAATTGTCGTGTGAGAGGTAACACAGCATTAGCCTTTTTTTCAATATATTTTATTTCAGCTGGTTCTTCTGACCTTTATTGAACTGGTAGTAGAAAATCAGTCACTGCGTATGAATACTTTCTTTTTACTAATAAATTTGCTACAATGAGGAAAACATTCTTATCGCTACTCTCTTCCTGTTTCTTTACAGCTCTTCAATATCTTTCTGTCCTCTGCTTAGCTTTCTCCTATGGTTTTGAAGAAATGCTAGGAGTATTCTCATAGAGCCTTGTGCAGTTCCTAATGGTTTATTATTATTACTATCATTACTACTATTATTACTGTTCATATTATCATACCACTCTCCCAGACAAGACAAGAAACATCCTGGACATACTCAAAAGAGCTGCTGCATGCACTCTTCCTTCCTGAGCTGGGAAAGGAAACATTTGTACTGCAGTCAGGGGCAGCAGGCGGGAGGAAAATATGCCCCTTTTTTCATGAAAGCAAAGAGAGGATTTCTTTACTGTGAAGATGACTGAGCATTGGAATAGGTTGTCTAGGGAGGTTGTGGAGTCTCCTTCTCTGGAGATACTCAAGATCTATCTGGACATAGTCCTGAGTAACATGCTCTAGGTGACCCTGCTTGAGCATGGAGGTTGGGTTAGATGACCTCCAGCGGTCCTTTCCAGCCTCAGCTATTCTGTGATGCTGTGATTCTCTTATTTGGAAAAAGGAAGGAAAAGGTGGAACAGCTACCAGGGCAGAATTTTTCATGGCAGCGCTGCCTGCGTTGGGGTATCAGCTGCACATCAGTGATTTGTCACACGTTCCACCAAGGCAGTGCTTAACATTTTTTCTTCTCTGAACCAGTTGTTCTAATGAAAGATGCTGCTGGAAAGTGTGTCATTCTTACCTATCCACTTTCATGTTTAACACAGTAGTGATACTTCACAAGAAACCATCACTGCTTTAGTACATCTAGTACCAATGGCTGGTGCTGTTATCTCTGCTGAAGGCATTGAATAACACCTCCTGGCAGGAGAAGAAAGAAGTCCAATCTTGAATGATTCAGTTTTCCCCTTGAAAAGCACCAGTAGTCCTGGCATTTTCAAGTTATTGCAAAAGAAGCTTTACTCATTTTTGCTGAAGTTACTCAAAATGCTTTGCTCGTGAACTGCAAAAACCTTTGTTAACCAAATTGTTTTAAACATAAGAGTGAACTCTTAAAGCCTCAACTTTTTTCTGAAGTACATTGACTTTGAACGGGAAAACCACCTTGCTTTTTCAAGCTGACCATTTCTAGACTCTTTCCTGCTATTTGATTACTGAAGATAATTGAAGTGATATTTTAATTTTGTAATTGTTTAACTGTGCAATATAGACATATTTAGCATGTTGGTTTGTCTACATGAAGTCTCGTTGCTTCATTTCAGGACACTCTCAGCACCCTGACACATGATGTATGAATTGATCCTAATGAACTGCCTGGTTTAATTTTCAATTTTCCTTTCTCTCTTGGACATTCTTTGAAAGATCTTTTATAAATGAAGCGCAGCTCAAGGGGAGCTAAGATGATATTTTCTTTCTCTCCAAGATTCACATGATTAATTTAAAATAAAGTAAAAAAATTTCACTCTTGCTACTTATTCTTCAGTGCAAGCTCCTGGGTTTTTTTCCTATGAGATTATCATCTAATCCATCTTCCTCTGGGCAATACATTACTTCTGATTCCTATAATAAACAACCACTTTATCAAGCTTTATTTGGTGGCTGTGTTTGCTAGCTTGGAATTGAATTAAGAGCTTATCAACGGATACCTTGACAGAATTTTCCACCTGAAGTATAAATTAATTACTTTTCTTCCTAAAAAGGTCTATGCTTCAATGAAATGGACCCTTTTCACAGAAAATCACAGAATCAACAGATGGTTGCAGTTGGAAGGGGTCTCTGGAGATCATGTAGTACAACCCCTCTGCTAAAGTAGGTTCACCTATAGCAGGCTGCACAGGATCACGTTCAGGCAGGTTTTGAATACCTCCAGAGAAGGAGATCCACAACCCCTCCGCAAGACTCCACAACTTCTCTTTTATACCTACTCAGTCTGAGCCTATGTCTAAGGCAAATATCAGATCTGAACTCCAGTTCTGCCATTGGCTACATGACACAGATGTGAGAGCTAAAGCCAGGTAGAAAGGACAAAATGTGAGCATTACTCTTTCAGAAGCACAGTGCAGAACAATTCAATAGAGGTAAGAGAACTCTACTGAAGCGACTTTGAGATAACATGTAAGTTTGACAGAGAAGGGAAACCTTGTTTACTGTAGATTTGTGTTCCGAAAACATTGATAGATATTGCCCATGCATGACAAATAGTCCTGCAAGCTTGGAACTGAGAATGCTGCAGAGAGAAAAACACACTGATTTGGATCAGTCTACACTTATACACCTAAAAGCCTGCATGCTGTAAAGATACCAGTTATTTACAAGGCTGCAAATACTCTTGGTATGTTGGATGGAGTCTTTGCAAACACCAGGGTTCAGAAGCTGAAGTGATTGGTGGTATCACCACTAGGGATATTCATCTATTTTACAGTTTGTCTTGTCATTTCTCACCTCTACATTATTCCTTGTGGCCGTACTTGAAGTTGGCCTTTATTGAGGTCAACTCACAACAACAGAGTCATGCTAGTGCTAAAGCAGAGACAAAAAAGTCTGTATCTGTCTCTGTTATCATGTATCTATGGGCATATTCTCATCTTCATGGGTACAATACAAAAGATCTTTTTAGAAAAGTAAAGGCGGAAATATTAGAAGTAATTTGTGGTGTGTCCTGAAAGCTTGAACATTTTGAAGAAAGGATAAATAAATAGATCAGAAGATATATTGAACGTCAATGCTCATAACAGTGTTTTGGCTCTAATCCTGTGGTCTCATAGCTAATTTAAGCTCCAATGCTGGTGAACAAGCTGGTGCTGCAATGCCTCTGCCACCAGCTTTCCTTCCCAGTCACTTGTCCTCTTCCCCAAAAACTTCATGCTTGTGTTCATGGGCCCCATTTTGCCAGCGAAGCCCTTGGTGGGCTCAATCACTTCTCAGTCATGTCAAGGTGAGGGAAAAGAATGGGTCTGTTGGGAACACCGGCTGCACTGGCTTGAAATGCATCCCTCATAAAGTTATATAAGAAGAGAGATCATGTAGGAGGAATAAAAATAATAAGCTGTTAGGATGATTTGCTAAAACTAGTCTTCACCTCAGCTCCCACAGACACACAGAAATAAAAGTCCAATTTCCTCCATAGATAGAGATCATCAAGTGCAGAAAAATTACAGCATGAAAAGAAACATTTCTTTTGGGTATCTGCTGTCAGCAAAAGTGATGCTAAAAAAGCTATGGCGTTATAGCCACAGGGTGTAAGGTCAAAATCGGTTGAGAACTTCAGTCGGTGAAAAGATGATGTAGTACAAAAAGAATAATCTGTTTGCAGGCTGTGACAATGGGAAGAGCATGCCAGTCTTGTATGAATAGGTGAAAGTGAAAAAGCTAAAGAGCTTTAGACAACTGAAGTCCAAGAACTATGAATTCAATAGCTTAGAAACATTTTTAAAGGTTCCAAACAGCTAATATTTCCAGAATATCCATAATATCTCTTCAGAGCTTCTAAATAGGCAATACCCACCAACTACCCACATCTTAGGACAAGCTTAATATTTGCATACAAATTACATACATTGATCAATCCAATTTCTATATAAAGAAGAAAGCACAATAGCTAATATCATACCGTATTTGCTGACCCATTCCATTTCTGGAGAGATATAGCAAAGAGATAAATAGTTATCTCCCAATTATTATTAACTGTAGAAGAGGTGATTTATTAGTTAGTGTAATACAATTATCACTAATAATGATACCTTATAGAAACAGCCACATTGCTATCATCTCCTACTGCTGTTTCCTTGGTAGAGACAGGCATATTGCTGTAGACCTTACAGAACTGGAATTTCTTCTGCCCTTACTCTGCATTAAAGGTTACTTTGGGTAATACTGCAAAATTCATTTAATATGGTATATCCTGGGGAGAAATAACAAAGTGAAGTGAGTAGAGGTGCTGTGGATATTGAAAGGCTAGAAGGCTAAATGTGTCCAGGAACTGAGCTAGGAAATATTCACCCTCTAGTATTGAATCTTTCTTGAAACACAGCTACAGCACTGAGAAGTCCTCCTGTTTCTTATCAAATTGTGTTTTACCTTTCTATACTTTATCCTTATATACTCCATCCTTTAGACAGCCTGAAAAGAATAACACCCTCAAAAGTTGCCAAGTTGATGTTGCAGCAATTTAGTTCAAAATCATCTCAAACCATCTTAACATGAGGTTGGTATTCTCCCCATACACCCAACCACATGTGAGTTTTCCTCCATGCCGTGGACCTACAAGGTCCAGACTGTGCCTCATACAACTACAGATTCACTCCAAGCATCACTTAGTCCTAGGTCTAGCACTATAATTTTCTAATAGATTAGCCACTAAATGGCAGGGCAGCAGTGTTTCTCACCTTAGCAGTTTCAGAAAGTAAAGCACGTGACCAAAATGCCTTATCATCTTCCTGGCAAATCTGAAACCCACAGTACCTTCCAGCCAAACAGCATTGCCACCAGTCCCTTTTGTCAAGACAAGGAATCACATTAATTTCTCCTCTGTAACTTGGTTCATTTGTCTAGAGTCATAAGTTTTTGCCAGTCATCCTTAGCTGATTAACAGCAAAGCATCTCTATCAAATTCACACAGAAGAATATGCGTCAATAATGATTTTATTATGAGTAATATTAATATTGATATTACTAATAATGTTAATATTAATATTATTAATATTAATACTGTGGTACTTCTGTCAGAGGTCATTTAACATTTGTGTTACTACCTCAGCTGCTCTGGGAGGGAATGGGAGGTGGCTCCGGGAGAGAAGGGAGGGTGATTATTGAGACTCCTACACTGAATCAGCCAGACTATGGTCACAGCACTACTGTACTTAATTCAGGAATATCCCAGATATGTTGTATGTGACAGGCACCTCCGTCTTATTCCACAGACCTGCTTCAGTTCAAACATTTACCCTTTCTTTCCTGGCTACCTACCAGGAACAAAAACCAAGGTCATAGATTAACTTAGTTTTATTTTGGCAGGGGTAGATGGAGGCGGCAGTTGAAAGCAGAATGGGTTTGCTTGATGTTGCAAGGTCCGACAACTTTTCTGATGTATCCTGAGTTTTCTTCCTGTTTTAGTTTTTCTGATTCTCAAGGAATTATTTAAGATGTCTTTCATGGGCACCTTTATTGCCATTGAAGTAATTTTAAGACAAAGCAACATATCCCCAAAAAGCCTTCTCAGCTAGGTTTAGCCGCAGAATTCTAATGAAAATTCTTGATTTCAGTGAATATTTAAAATTTTCAAATGATAGCAAAAGAGAAAGTATACCATTATTCCACCAAAATTCACATTTATTGTTACCTAGAAATCTCCTTATATTTCTGCGGTAGGAATTTATTCAGCACATGGCATTGCAGATTTCATCCTAACTGAGCTGATTGATAGAAAAAGCCCTTGGATACATCTGTCAGTGGAGGGTGCTGCACCTTGACAGACTACAAACTCAGTGTTTTTACTGGGAAATGTTATTTCCCCTCCATAGAAACACCTCAAGATAAGCAACGCAGCGAATCACTCTTTGCATTCCTAGCTGAGGCATTTCAGCAGCACCAGCTCATGGTCCACTCTCTATTCCACACATACAGTAGCTTTCCTGGCAACAACCCTTCCCACACCTACCTAAATTTACCTAATTGCATGTTTTTAGGACAAGCACACAAGGACTGAGAAGTTCCTGGACCCTCCCATGGGCATCCAGGAGCTGCTGTCTGCTTTGGAAAGATGCAGAGCAGTGTGGTGCCAGTTGTTCAGGCTTCACTCCCAAAAGGATTTGGAAGTTGGCTTTGCAGCGGTGGGACTTCACATGACAAATGCTTCCCAGCAGGGATATGACAGGAATGCAGAAAATCCTGATGCAGTCCTCAGGACCAAACGAGCTCCAGGACTTGTCCCTGTAGAAAGAAATGGTGTGCATTGAGTTAGCTGCTGCTAACTCATCTTAGTCCCACTCATCTTAGCGGCATCAAACCTCTAGTGATAAAATGTGCCAACAGGTAAAATCTGCAGCCAAGAGCAATAAAGTTCTGTGGCTTGTCCAACTGATTGGCAAACTTTTTTTCCCCATGAGTGGAAAAAGAAACACAACTCCTGGAAGGGGTTTGTGTCCATCTCTACTGTCTGATGATGTCTCTGCAACATATTCTTGGAATTACTTTCTTCTGAACGATGATGTGATTTAAAAATAGCTCCCTTTCATTTCACAAAGGTTTGAGGTGGAGAATGACTGTAAATAATACAAACGTCCAGAAAAAACCTCAGTGCTTTATTTGAATTCTGCATTAAACTCACACTTTACGTTTTCTGGAACAAATCTTTTATTGGCTTGGCTTGGCTGGAAAAACAGTGGCTGGAATCCTGTGGCAGGGAAGGGTGGGTTGTCTGGTACATGGGGGCTGAAACACAGCTAGAGACACAAGTTTTGCTCACAACTCTGCCTGGGCTTGCTTTAAACTGAAGAGGCTCTGTCCTCTCGAGATGTTTGCTCACTTGGGTTTGCTTACAGACAGCAATCACCTCTCCTCTCACCCCTGTTGTGCTAGACTAAGCAAACCATGCTGTTTATCTTTCCATGTGTGGTACGTTTTCACTTCCCTTCATCGTCTTAGCAGATCTTCTCTGAACCTGCTCCTGTGTCAGTCACCAGTTTTACAAGCAGGTGAAGAGGGTGCTCAAAGTAGTCCAAGGGAGGACTTTGCAAATAGGTTTGCAAAAGCATTAAAACAAAGATGAGACTACCCATCGTATTACACAGAGGAATCCAGAGATGGTCGACCTGCCCAGGTGTGTGCATTTTTCCTGCACTCTGAATGGATCAGAAACCATGCAGCTGTATTAGTGCAAAGCCAAGCCTACACCAGTATCCCCTTATCTCTCAGAATGGATTCTGGGAAAACACTTTTTAGGTGAACCTCCTGTGGGCGTGGGGCACTTCTGTCCACCTGCAGAGGACTATGTAGACTCACAGTCTCAAAGGAGAAACCCTCCATAAATATAGAAGCATATTAGCACTTCACAAAAGCTCTAGCACTTTGGTATATAAATATCACAAGACAGATTTGAATATCGCAGAAGTGTCAGTTTTGCAAACAAGTCTTGGCTAATGCATCAGCATTAGCTAGCGCACTGAGAATACAAAAAGATAAACCCTGTGAATTACCATTATCCATTGAAGTTGCACTGGAAAAGGAGAATAATAAGTTGCACTCACTAGTTTTTAAACATACTTTTCCATCACATATTCAGAATCATGCTGGGTTTCCTTAGCACAGAAAAACTTGATGCTTCTTCCCAATAGTGCTGCTTTACTCTTTACTCAAGCACTGAAAGCATCTGCTACAGTCGAGCCCCCCTTTTATTTCTAGGTTCTTATATATGCACAATCGAGAAGTAGCAATGTAACTGAATAATAACTCTAAGCTAAGACATGAAATTTTCCTCGTCAGAATAATATTTAACATTATTAGAGGCAAGCAAATAAACCACAGAAAAGAAAAGATCTTGGGGTATTTTCTCCATATTTTTGTTAGTATCATGCCACCATTCAGATGCCAGCCTTCCTGAACTGCTTTGTTGCCTACATTGGTTTGCTCCTGGTGAGAGAGTTCCTCTGCGAACTTAATATTCAGTGTTCAAAATTTGAACTGATTTGCTTCATTTGGCTTGGCCACATGGTATTGCTTCAGATGAGTGTGCTCTTCACAAAGGACTTGAACCTACTAGGTCCTAAAGGATGTAACAGCTAATATTAGCTGTTAGAAATTCTCAAGAATAGATAGAACTAGGGAACAACAAACTATGAAAGTGTTGATAAGGAGAGACACCAGCAGACATCTGTGCAACAGAGACACTCTTATATGCTGATTTTTTTCTTTTGTCAGGACAGAAAGATTATAGAACTTGATCCAACTTTTTATTTCTAAAGGAATCCTGAACCACCCCCAAATTTGGCTTCTGGCATTACTTTCGACACCTGATTGAAAGACTAAGTTGCAATTCCCTGCCTGAGTGAATCTGAATTTTCTCTTATCTTACGGCCACAAAATGCTCATGTGTGCCTTCAGAGCCATAGGTACAGCAAGCTGTCCCTGGCTCCAAGAGAATGTCCCTGGCTCCAAGAGAATGTCCCTGGCTCCTGTGAGCCACAGGCAGTGTCTGAGCTGAGCACACAGTGCTCTGCACCCAGGAAAGCAGCTGCGTGTCACAACCATAGATAAAGAAAGAGAGCCAGAGGTAGGATAATAGTTGGTGTCTGAACCAATTGCCACATCAGAACTGAAAATAGGAGCCAAGTGTCCCTCCCCACTGCCTACGCTCTTACACTGCTGGTTTTACTAGAACAAATATATTGCTCTTCTTTGAATTGCTGCTGAGGTTCTTGTCAGCATTTTTGCACTCATTTTAAGACATTTGTATGACATACTAACAGACAAAATGTTCTTCTCTCCTTATATAAGTTAGGTAGCTGTAATAGCATATATTGTGTTTAATGATACGTATGAAAGATCTTTTCACTAAGGCAACATTTGGAACATCCTTGTCTCCTGTGGCTGTAGTGTTGCAATAAGGAACATCTCTCTCCCCTCTATAAAAACCCTGTGTGTTGTTTTCTTTAACCAAGTATCGTTAGTTTAACTGAAAACAGAATTTAATCCAGCAGGCTGAAGTTGAAGTTACTCCAAAGAGTTAGGTAAAGTGGTTCAGCAATTGTCAGTGTCACTTCTAGCTCAGCACTGCTGAGGGATGGGGGTAACAGCAAAGTGCCCACCACCCTGCAGAGTTTCAAACCTCAGTGTAAGGGGGAGGGATGGGGAATAATGCAAGGACCGGGTCAGCAAAGAAGGTGGCATGGGGAAACACGAGCTGGGTCACCACTACAAGCAAGCTGTGATCCCTGCTCCTTCCAGCTCCCATCCCAGCATCCCTAGGAGAGTGAACACCTTCCTCTGGGATAGTCCCACTAATGGCTGCACTGTGCATGGGTATGGAAATGGACTTGCTTCCATTTCAGAAGCCAGAAAACAACCTTTTCACAGCAGTAATATTTGTTTTTTTCACAGCAGCTTCCCAAGGGGGAGATGCATCCATCTCCTCTTTCCACCTCTGGCACAGATGGAGGGGAGGGCAATCAAGCACCAATTTAAACACAATTTTTCAAAGCTAGCTGCTAAAAAGTTAACTGACTAGGTGGCAAACAATCAACAGAAGAAAAGCAGAGAAAGAAATGGGAAGAAGTCATGACATACAGTCTGAATACTGAAAAATAATTAAGGTGATTATGTTCATCGAAAATGAATCCAATGTGGTGATTTACAGCAGCCAAGGAATCAGGCAGATAATACCACAATAGTAAATTCAAAACGTTACTAATCTCAGCAAACATTTTTAGTTGCACTGCTACTGACTGCTGCTTACAGCAGATTAGAAAATAATCTGCAACTCTTTTTCACATTAAAACTCATTATTTTATTGAGACATTTGTGCAACTCAAGCAAAGAGTTTGGCTGTATTTACTCGGCACAGAATGTGGAGATGATGGCTCCCATAGATAGAAATATCTTTGCATAGATGTAAGAGAGAAGTCAATCACAGCTTTCTAGTAGCTCAGGGAAGGGCTTTTTGAAGCATTCTGGTGGCAGTAGAGTATTCATGAAATTAAAACAAATAAAACTAGAACTTAATATTTGACAGCCCTATAGATACTTACGCACTCTACCTCACTTCAACAAAGAGGGGATAAACACAGCTTGAATTCAATGTCAGCTACATCACTATTGCCACCTACAGCTTCCAGTTCAGAGAAATCACCCAGACTATCAGCTGGATCAGGTGAGCATCCATTTCTAGACCACTCTCACTTAGCATCCAAGTTAGCATTCTTTTTTAATAGAGAAAATAAGTATTTGTGCAACAAAATGACTAAACTATCCATTTGGAACATGAAATTCAGACACATGGCTCAAAAGATAGATGCTTCTGGCAATTGCCAATGGCATGCTAGGTAATCAGAAACCATGTACAGTCAGTCCTGAAAGAATGAACAGATTTTATTTGCTGCATATTTTGTTCTGGAGAACTTAACACTGACATCTGGAATCCACCACAGGACGGGTTATTTTTAAATGGTACATTTCCTTCTGCTTCTTGAGCTATTCCTGTGCTTCAGGTGGATCGGTGGAGTGGAAGGTTTGAGGTAGCTTGCAGGTATGATCCACAGCTAACAGCTATCCACCAGGTCCTCCACCAGGTATCTACAGATGCTGGCTCCTTCAGCTTCAGCACAAGCCTTTGGCACATAAGCTCATGGAAAACACATTTATTACAGACTGGCTAATAGACTACCACTGGGACCCATTCCCAGATCTCTGTAAGCATTAACCTTCATGTCATTTCCAAGATTATTTCTTGTTTTGGCTGCTACATTTTCTGCAGCATTCACAATGCAATCTGCAAATGTTTCTGTCTTTTCCACATCATTTTTACAAGGATCCCAGGGGAAAAATCATGCCACCTCTTCTCTGGGTTTGATGCAACATCATTTCATGGGCACTGCACACCTGCTGAAGGCTTTGATGCCTATTCCCCTGAGAGGCTGACTGCAGCTATAAATCCTGGCGAGGTGAAGAGAAATGGATTTGTCTGTGCAGCTGTAAGTCTTGGCAAACAAGGATTATCAGAAATAGAAAATATTTTCCTCTTAAAACACACACTGAACAAGAGCTTGTAGAGAGGTTCACGTATGGTTATTAGGTGATCAAGGGATTAATTTATTTCTTTTAATAAAGAATACCTCTATGCCTCACCTTCAACCATTTATTAAAAAAAAAAAGAGATAAAAGAAAGACCATCTCTTATTTACCCTTCTCTGGGTTTTTTGGCACCTCACAGAAACAGCTTCAAATTAGATTAGAAAAGAGCTCCCTTCCACCCTGCACTTTTTAAACAGAGAACAGTGCTGAATTAGCTTGGGCTCTTACAGGGAAACCAACCTTTTAGTCCTCATATGATTTGAAGCAGAGAAGCAAAGGGAATCCTTAGTAGGACTGTATCCCCAAGAACTATGTCCCTTGTCCCTGGTTTTCCACCCTTGCTCGAGGAGCACCCCAGCCCTAAGGAGCTCTTAGGGGCCATTCTCAAGCCTGGCTCCTCCTGAGTAAGGATTACTAATGCAGATAAAGACTGCAGGACTGGCTCTCCTGCACCAAAGTAATGAATGTGATTGGCAATTCATTTGAAGAACGCTCTGCTGAAGGGTTTTGTCACAGCACAGGTGGCTGAGAATAAAGTGTTTATCACCCTGACAAGTATTTTCTCCTGCCTGGCTCAGGGTCTGACTGCAGCCCTGCAGGGAAAGAGAATGCACTGTGAATTACAAGCAAAGGACTTCTCTTCCTCTTTTTGCTACTCAAAGTAGCTCTGTGCTACACCAGCACCCATGTGAGCCCTCCGACAGGCAGCTGCTTATCTCACCTGACTGAAGAGCAATTTCTTCAACAGCTCTCATCAACTTTGCTCTCTGCGTGCGCTAGTCCCACTGCTGACACACAGCCGTGCTTCTCTCTCTTTTCAAACAGGGTGTGAAACCAATGACCTTCTGCCTTGCTGCCTTCTCTCCTCATTCACTTCCTCGCATCCCCTTTGTGGTTCTCCCATTTCAGGCAGACATGCTTGCTGAGCTAATATCATGGCTGGGCAACTTCAAATAAGGAGCTGCTTCATGTGAATGAAACTTAGATTACCAATTTTCTCCTTCTGCTCCCACAGACAGGGTGATACACAAGCACACAGTCCAGCCCAGGTAGTGGGAATGCCCACTAGTGACAGCATGTCACTTTTACATGAGATACAAGGGGGCAGCTTTGAGGTCCTTCTCCGAATTGTTTTAAGATTAGGTGAAATGTCACATCATCTGTCGCTTCCTGACCCTTCAGTTTCTCCCTAAGCAGTACAGATAAAATTTCTTGCTTTTGCTAGAAGAATGGCTTGTTATTAGTGCTCAAGTGAGTCCAGAGGAGGCCATGGAGATGCTCCAAGGGCTGGAGCACCTCTGCTATGGATACAGGCTGAGAGAGCTGGGCTTGTTCAGCCTGGAGAAGAGAGGGCTCAGGGCAGACCATAGAGCAGCTTCAGTACGTAGGGCTGACAAGAAATCAGGAGAGGGACTTTTGACAAGGGCCTGTAAGGACAGGACAAGGGGGAATGGCTTCTATCACGCTATGGAGCTGGAAAATAGTGTCAAAGTCACTAGTATATCTAACTGTAAAGCTGTCTCATGTGATTAGCACTGAGCATTAGCTGAGCCCATTACGTGTAAGAATGAATTTTTCTTTCCAATAAATACTGCAGCAGTGCCCTAAGAACATCTCTAGGAATATCTGTGACTCATGGCTAGCCTTTGAGCTATAATTCCTTGAAAGACTCTATTTTGCTCTGGGGCAAAGAGCAAATGACAGAAAGTTACTTGTAATTTTCTAATTTAGCACAAAGATTTCTACTGTAGCTGCTGTACCAGCTCTGTACCTCTCCAAGGCAAGTAAGCGCCTCACCTCTTCCAAGCACATACTGCTCAGAAATACACAATCTGGTGACCCCCTTATTCTTATTGGGTTTATATCCTCTACACTTCTCTTCAACACAGATTGAGTCATTTCCATCTAAGTCTTCCAAGTAAGAAAAAATTTACAAACTTATGTGTATAGGCTGTACCCATTATTTTGTAACTTCTAATTTCAGCAGGTCCTTAAAACAAGTAAGGTCCTTAAACCAATCCAATACAAGGTCCTACACCTGCGTCGGGGCAATCCCAGGCAGAGCTACAGGCTGGGCAGATAAGAGATTCAGAGCAGCCCTGCTGAGAGGGACTTGGGGGTGTTGGTTGATGAGAAAATTAACATGAGCCGGCTTCAGTGTGCGCTTGCAGCCCAGAAAGCCAACCATGTCCTGGGCCACATCAAAAGAATTTGACCAACAGGTGGAAGGAGGTGATCCTGCCCCTCTACTCTGCTCTTGTGAGACCTCACTTGGAGTATTGTGCACAGTTCTGGTGTCCTCAGCATAAAAAGGACATGGAGCTGTTGGAACAGGTCCAGAGGAGGGCCACGAGGATGATACGGGGGCTGGAGCACCTCCCATATGAAAACAGGATGAGAAAGTTGGGGCTGTTCAGACTGGAGAACAGAAGGCTGCATGGAGAGCTCATAGCAGCCTTCCAGTATCTGAAGGGGCCTATAAGCGTTCTGGGGAAGGACTCTTCATCAGGGACTGTAGTGGTAGGACAAGGGGTAAAGGGTTCAAACTTAAACAGGGAACTTTAGGTTAGATATAAGGAAGAAGTTCTTTACTGTGAGAGTGGTGAAGCACTGGAATGGCTTGCCTAAGTTGTGAATGCTCCATCCCTGGTGCTGTTCAAGGCCAGGTTGGACAGAGCCTTGGGCAACATGGTTTAGTGCGACGTGTCCCTGTCCATGGCAGGGGGTGTTGGAACTAGATGATCTTAAGGTCCTTTCCAACCCTAAATATTCTATGATTCTCTGAATGATCTAAGTATCAAGTGGCACTCCAATTTGTTCCCCAATACAAGATGAGACTGGCTTAACCCAAAGCAGTTCTGCACATATCTAGAAATGGGATAAAAAAAAGCAAAAGTCAGACTTGGCCACAATTAGATACTGGTTTGGGATTCAAAACTAAACCAGTGCAAACTTGGCAGAGCTGGGTAACTGGTGTGCTCTTGAAACCCAGGCTTGGGATTTGGCAATACATCGACCTGCAGATGCAGAAGCTCCTCCAACAACCCTGTGCTCAGGCAGGCTGAGAAGCTCTGGTCAAGTATTCATTCTTCTGAGCTTACAGACTGAACAGAATAATGCAAGGCCCGTGGACAGCTGAAACAGGGCTTCTGGCATTTCTAAAATAGTTAACATAGCAGACTACAACTGATCCAGGGATATGATGATCCTACAGCAGCAAAAAGACACAATCCTGATAGATACTGTCTGTAAGGGAGCAGTAAATTTATGTGTGAAGCCACAAGAGGACCCTAGTTAAAACCTCTTTGTGCAAATGTATGAATTCTAAATCATCAGTGGTCATGTGGGTGTTCAAAGTTTAACATACATAGTGTGAGGCAGATCTTGGGGAGGGAAGTGGGAAGAGGGGTGAATCTGACATGCTCTGACTTTGCACCAGAGAACTGTCTTTCCTGTTCTTCTGTCCCCTGAGTAACTAAAACAGCTCTGGGTTCTGGGCTGATGCCTGGCTGTCTGCCCTTACGCCTTCCTCTTCCTCTCCTGCTTGTTGAGGATGTTCAAAAAAACTCAGGCTGCTCCTTCATACACTGCAGATCACAATGTTCCCTTCTTACTAATCAAGGGGGAGCTACACTGATTGCTCCTCTTTCTAACTACCTTCTACTCCACCGCCAGCAAGTGTGCTAGAAAAACTCCTGTTGTCCCCTGAGTATGCATTCACGCAGCCACTCCTAAACGTTTCTGTGCTTCAGAACATTTTTGTAAACTTTCAGGATTAGTTCAAATCCCATCATAGCCTGTTAATGGTGACTCTAATGGGTGTTGGCAGGTTCAGTGAGGAAACTAAATATATTCAGATTAAGAGCAGAAAGCTCTCAGGCTTGGTGAGAAATGCTTGTTCCCTTGTGGCTCCAGAAGATTTGTGTGGCGAAGAGGAGGAAGTTCATGGCAGAGCAGAGCTAATGCAGCCCCTGACTGACAGCTCACAACATTGATTTTAATATGATAATCACTACGACTATTTGCAACATTAAAAACGTTTCTTTCAGTTGCTTTGGGTCTTATTTAAACCTGCAAAAGCTTCCCATCCTGACGTACTGCTGCCTAGCATTTACCAGGAGTTAACTATGCCAACATCTCGAAGTCTTCTCCTCTCCACCATTAGTCCCAGGCCTGGGTGTTTGAATTATATTGCTCTTCATTTTAATGACCTCATGTTAATGTGAAAGATGTTTAAGGAAATTAACAGTGCTAATAAAAAGGACAAGACCAACTATTTAAAAATGAGGAACTATTTAATTTAAAATACTGTTTGCATTTCAGTTGGCTGGAATGAAGAATGTTTATTTCCACTGGAACTGCATGTAATAGCAATACCGGGAATAGGTGCACTATACAAATAAATGGATTTACAAATTCTGAGCAGGGAAGAGTACTCCCACACCCCCCTCAGAGCCACCAAAACCACTACATCAATAAACCACAAGTGAAACACATACCCAAGTATGTTAAACTAAGCAGAAAATGCAAAAAGCTATTGAAAGCTTTTTATGATCATTATTTTTAACACTGTAAAATCGCACGTGACCATGAGGTATTGTATTTTATCATTTATATATTGATAGAACCCTTAAACTAACCACATTACAATTATAGTCCCTCTCCCTCTCTGCTTACCATGGATGAGTTGTTAAAAGCTGTGGTAACACATTATTATCATGTCCCCCAAAGAGCTAGTAATAGATTGCAAATGTTCACATCAGTGATTTTTAGGTGCTGGTCTCTTCCTAGAATATGCAGGAGCATAAAGCCAAGAAATTAAGTTGTTTTCACAGAGCATTTATTGCACACTGTTCTGTTAATGAAGTAAAGCTTAACGACTGACTCCATAGGGCTGTGCTATCTTTAAATCAAGATAAGACTGTACCAGTCTCAAAAACTTAAAATAGATAAATCTTAACTGAAATGGCATGATCAAGGCAGTGTGAATCCTATGCCATTCCTGTGAACTGAGGCTCTTTTTTATACTGCTGGAACTTCTTTCCTGCTGAAGTGAGGAATATATATGATTCTTCCTCCAAGTGCAAATCAAAAGTTATAAATAGCTGCTTGTTAATCCTGAATTTCAGCTGTCCCCAGATATGTGGAAGAGGGGTGCATAGTTGCAATTCCACATGCTGTAACTCCCAAGCTTGGAAAGTAGCAAACCTATGTTAGAAATATTAATACTGAAAACAATAAAAGGGTTTTCCTGATACAAGCAGAAATCCTTCTCCAACTTCTGTGTTTCAGATTTCATAGATTTTCAAGGCCAGGAGGGAGGATGAGGTCAGCTATTTGGAAAATGCCATTATTTAGTCTGAAAAACATGTGGAAAAATCAGATGCTGAGTCAGCAGGACGTGGGCATCATCGGAAAAGGTTTCCTGCAGAGGTAAAGTAAAAGCAGCTACAGGTCATCCTGACTATGTTTAATGTTGGTCTAGTTACCAGCTACACCCAGGACATGGAGAAGAATTGCAGTAGCTCAGTCTCTGTGTACCCCTATCCCAGGATTTGTGAATTACAAAGCCCAGAGGTCTGACATCTCAAAAGCTGCAGTGAGGGCATCGCAGAACTCTGAGGGTGATGGAAACACACACCTCGAACCCACAAGGCTGTACAGACTCTCCAGCTGGTATTTTTCCAACAGTATGATAAGTGGGGATTGCTTTCCCTGCACACAAGCGAGGCTTCAACAACAGGAATGAGCTGTCGCTCAGCAGCAAGCTGAGAAACCAGATGAATCCAGCTCTTCCAGCTCTTGGGCTGGAGCTCTCCCCACTACTGTGGTACCCTGGGGCAGACGCTGACACTAGCAAACATACACCTAGGTAAGACTGCAGAGATATTATCTTCTGTCATGATTTCTACCACTTAAAATACTGTTGAAAATCTAAGTAGTTTGGAAACAAATGGAGTGTGTGGAACTGAAAAGGAAGGCAGAATTCATTGTCCTGAATTATGGATAGATAATCGGCCACAAAATCGCACTCTCTGCAGCTGCACTGGAAGCATGTCTGATCACTCCCTCTCTCCAAAAGATAAAACTCAGGTCCTGTTCAGATTAGAAGGAACATTATAAAAACTGAATATATTTCTAGTATTCTGCATTAGAAAGCACTGCTTTTACTATGGTGCTCAGGAGAACCATAATAATATTATTTGCACAATAGTGATACAAATGCTTCTTGCAGGGAGGAAAGGTGTTAAAGGAAATACCCACCAAGCCATCCAGCCTTTCTGAAATGAGGATGCTGGACTGCAAAACGTAAGGATGTCTCTAAGATTCTGGAAACCTTCTAGCAACTTTGTTTTGCATTTACTTCCAACAGCTGTGGTTGTAATGGGTCCTAAAAAACTGTTGTCAATTACAAAGGAAGGTGCCCCATGTCATATCTAAAGCAATGGGAAGTCATTTACCTTCTCATCTGGAAACAACTGGTCATCCATCATCAGATTTGGTGATACATAACTGATATGGTCAGAACATCAGAGGGGCAGGCGGATGGCATTTTCCCTGAGATGCCTACTTCAGGCACTTACATCTCATCTTGAAAATTTCAGACTTCTGGTCTATTTTGTTACCCTCTTTGATGAAAGGCTACATGCTCCATAGTTATTTTAAAAGCCATTTGCCACCATCTGAATCACAAGACTCAGAACAGAGAGTTAGTCCCCTCTTTTGCTGATACATAGTTTTGGGCAGGTTCATTAAGTGCTTTGTCTCAATTTCCATATTCTTGCAACACATAGCCCTATTCTGCACATGTAATGTAGACTGATTATTTGCACAGGGACATATAGTGCTTAATGTCACCTTCCTGACTTCAGCTGAGGACTTCTTACAAAGTAATAGCCGCACAGGATCAGACCAAAGATCTTGCTGGCAAGTGCTTTTGGGGATGGAATAAGAACCAGGAGCGCATACAGCAATACTTCCAGAAAATGACTGGCTCTGTGGCTCCTGAGCATGTCTGTGTGTGAACACATCTGTGCGTTAACAGGCCCTGGCAGACGTCTCTTCCCTGAATGAGCTAATTTCTTCTTGAAGCCATTTAAATGATGAGTCTTTGGTGGCCGGCAGCAATGAGTTCTGCACCTGAATTATGAACCATACTAAGTAATACTTCCTTATTTTCATTTTAAACCTGCCACCCAGCAGTTTCATGGGGTGGCTCATAACACTGCTGTACAAGGATCAGCAAATAAACCTTCCCCTTCTTACGCACCTTACTGATGCTGAGGAGCCATAGATTGTTTAATGTCTCCTGGCTGGGTCACCGTTACATACCTTTGATCATTCTGCTGCCCTTCTCCGTATCTATTCTAGCTTTATTGTTATGCTACTGACAATACTTTAAGTTGTGGTGGAACTCAGAAAACCATGCCTCAGGAAAGAGCCTGTCCCTTTGAAAAGACATTTAAAACTGAGTAACACCATCTGGAGTTAATCATCTTCTGCTTCTAATAAACTATGATAAAGACAAAAAAATGCTTGAAAATGAATGAGTTGCAACAAACTGTATCAGCTGCACCTGATGCTTGCATGTGGGAATGTGGGAAACGTTGCCTTCACAACAGCAGAGGCAGGAGCTCTGAACTACAGTTCCTACAGGCTCCCTCTCTGCCCAGAATCACAGTTAAGCATGAGGTTCACCAAATCACTCTCAATTTAATGTCAGGACAGTTGGGAATCCAGCAATGGCTTCAGTTTCTCCCTGTGTACAGATGAGGTTTATTACAGCCTGGAAAACAAATGTACTAACTGAGATGGCAACTAGCAGTTGGGCAGAGTTCTACCCAAAATGGGATTGGTTTCTTCTCCCTGCCCCTTCTGTCAGTGACACTGGTCCACCCGGCTCAGTCACACAGATTTCCAGAGGTTCCACACTTAGCAGCTTTTTTTGCTTTGCAGGGATGATGTGGGGCTGTCAATTCAGGATCAGCTGCAGATGCCAGAACATGACTCTTATCTGAGCCCCCTGAAGACACAGTAAACAGGAATTAGTTGCAATAACCTTGGAGAAGACTGGCACTGGACAACACTCTTGTTTTCTCTCTTCTTCTCACAGTCTTCATGACTTGATAATCTTAAAGGTCTTTTCCAAAGTAGTTGATTCTACGATTCGATGATTCATTAAAAAACCAAGACAGACCCACTGGGAAGCAGGCACCAGGAGCTGCCAAGGCCCCACACAGGTTTTGGAGACGCTCCTTCCCTCAGCTCTTTGAGAGACATGGCTCACACCTTGCTGAGCTCTATCGAGATGCTGATATGAAGCCCACAAGGTGAAGAGGCTCGCAACCTCTCCCACCAGATCTTGTAGTCAGCCTGCACAGATGTAAATGGCTAATCAGCACCAAATTCCTTTTCTTTCAAATGCTAGGGCTGGGATTATTTCTGTCATGGCATGCTGTTTGTAAAATATACTGCACTATAACTGCACTTGTAGCAGATTGCTGGAGCTTTGATTGGCATAACATTTTATAAAATGCAGGCCAATAACATACAAATGGCAGAGCAATTTTCTTCTTGCAAAAAAAGGCGTCAATTTTACTTATCAATGCAAAGAAAATTTATGTTGTCACTTAGAAATACATCCCTCTTTCCATTTCAGATCTCTGGAAATGGCAAAGAGAGAAAAGCTGGAGATGTAAGATAGACCATGGTAATCAAACTGGAAAAATACAGTCACCCCTGGTGCATGAGAGCGTGGTGAGGATAGCTTCTGGGCTACCAAGCATTTAGAATCCTTTGAGACTTGCTATTTTATCCATCATAAAGAAGGACTGGCCACCTGTTGCACAGTGAGTATGAGAGACAAAGACAGAAACTAAACCTGAGACTTCCTCTGCTCTTAGCTATGCATGCCAGGTTCCTCTGCAGGCAGAGGTAATGGTTATTTAACTATTAGTATTCACTATTAGTAACTGGAACCATATATAACTCTTCTGTAAGCCAATCTCACAGTAACCACTGCAGAGACTCACTTAACAAAGGAGTGCTGACTGCAGAGATAATAACAGTGCTAGTCCTCATGTTGTGGTTCACATCAGTGGTTAGACCTTAGATAGGTTCTCTAGATGTCAATATTGATATACTTCCCTCTGTCAGTTTAAAGCCATTCCCCCTTGTCCTCTACAGTCTCACCAGCCAGAACGGTATGACCTGTCCTGGCATGGCAGCTTGGTGTCAGGACCTCGCCTTCTCCTTCACAACTTTTCCACCTAAGGACTACAAGTGAAGATTTAATGACAAATTGGACGAGAACAAAAGCACCTCCATTAAGAAATGTTGACTGCTGTTTGATAAAGCAGCATACGTTAGCACACACTAAGACTTAAGAGTCACTTTACTAAACAAGCTCCATTGCTCCACCAGAACAAGCTTTACTATAGCTCTAAACACAGAGGGTTAATGATGGTTAGTCTTTGGCTGGCTATCACAGAAGCAGAAATGCTTAAAAACTGTTCTAGAGGAGATCCACAGGGTGTGAAATACGCTGTATTTTGGTTAATTAGTTAATGTTGTAAAGCATTTTCTGGAGAAATTAAGTGCCAAGAATGATCATTATTATCAATAAACTTTTCTTTCTTCAAGCCCTTGTCAATAACGCTTTCAGGTTTGTTTTTAGGGCTAAATTAAGCACTTTTGTAGTGCTGTTAGGCAAATGTTAAGCACAGCCAAACAACCTTGCTTCTCAGCTCAATCCTTCCAGGTTTGGTTTGACTTCATCTGTGCTTTGTTTTACAGCAGGCTCCTTTCTGGTTTAAGAGAGCAGTTGAAGCCCTTTTCTTAGCTAATGATCTTTCCTTGGACTACTCACATTTAAGATAGTCAAAAGACATTTAATTAATTGGACTTCAACAATGTGCAAGTGTGAAAACAGAGCTGGAATGCAAGAACAAGCACAAAACTAGGCACAAAGGAAAGAGCGATGAAGTGTCGACTAAAACCATTAAAGATAAACATGTTCTCTTTCCTAGAGAAGAGATTGGTTTGGGTTTTTTTCCCATAACGCAATGCACAACACCTCTTCTTTGTGTGTTGGACTAAGAGCTTCACGAAAAAATATCAGTTAAGGTAGAGGAGGCTCAGCAAGAGACTAGTTATTAGAGAGGGGACCTACTTTTAGTAAATGTCAACGTAACTGAGCTGTTAACAGAGGAGCTTTCAGGAAGTAGGAAAAAAACCTGCTGAAGTTTCTTATAGCTCAAGCTTAGAAATATTTCATATTTTGTTTTTATGCAATACTGTGGCTCAAAAAAGAAAAATGCTGGTGAGGAAGAATGTGCTTCAGTGCCTGACAAGAATCAGGATGTGCTACAGGAAGATATAGATGATTTTGAGAAATACAGCCTAAGAAATTATTTTAATTGTATGCTGCAGCCTAAAGAGGAAAGTAACACACTTAAGAACTGCTAACAAAATTTTCTACTTTAATTAAGATTATCATCTAATGGAAGCTCATGGAAAAGAGAAAGACATGAACATCAAGAAAGCATCAATAAGCAAGTGTAAACTACTTTTGTGACATTTCTTTCAGTACATTTCTAGCCTTCAAATCACTTAGAATTATGAAAATGTGACTCTCCATGTCTTATAAATCAGAATAACTTTTTTTTATGTATCTCATCTTCTTGGTGTCTCATTCACGTGTCACAACCTTTATACTTTGGTTGGGTACCTAGTACATCCTTCCGTTTGTGATCTTCAATTTGGAAATTGAGATAAATATCCTGTTAAGCAACTGAAAGGAGAGAATTATGAAAAATGGGAAAAGGTGGAAGAGAAAAAAAAAAAGGAAGAGGAGAGACTAGCTAGCAGACCAGGTCTGCATTTTCACTCAGTCTCTGTGAATCACATAAGAGTGATTCAAAAGAGTGAATGGCTCAAACAAGTGCAGGGCACTGCATTGCCTTCCTGCGAGCTGTGCATGTAAAATGCTTTTTGTTGCTGTGAGCTGGGGGGTTAAGAGCACTCCTCTGAGTTTCAAATTTTGCTTACAGAAGGGATTTGAGTGTATTTATTACATTCCTCACTAGCTACCTCGTTCTGAGTGTTGTAAAAAAAGCAGTACTTGCTGTTCTGGTGAATAAAATCCACTGGAACGTATTTTTAAAGCTGCCCCTACAGCCTGTCAAGTGGCTGCCCAGTTCATCATAAATATGAAGTAATAGAATTGAAGTGCCTGGTATTCCTCTGTCAGATCAATTCTCCAGCTTGATACAGATCCTTCACCTGTTTTTACTGGCTCTGGCACTTCCACAAGAAGCTATGGTCAGACTGCTGCTTCTTGCAAGTCACTGGGTATTCATTCTACACCAACAGAGGATGCTGCAGTAGCAAATAAAAACAGCCAGAAAGCTAATCAATAGGAAGAAATTTTATCTACATTTATTTCAGGGATTGTTTGGGCTCCCATAAAGCACAAGGCTTCTCTACATCTCTGACAGATAGTTATCAAACTGTCTCATGCACAGTCAACACCATCACTGAAACAAACACACACGATTTAAGAGCCCTTTATATTTGGCTCATAACTTTATTTTTGGAAGAAAATTAGAACTTTCTCAGCTTGAAGACACCACAATAAAAACAAGATCATTATTCTTTCCGTGCTTGGTGAAAGCTTTATGGCTCAAACAGCATTTCTAATCCTTTATGTCCTGTCTCTATGATGCATCTAATGAATAATCTCCCTTTCTCCTCTATAATTCACTTGACAGCGAAATGATGTATTTTAAAAACCACCCAACTTTTTAAGCAGTATCTTATCTCCCTCATTTCCATCCTAATTTTACAGTTAATGCCTCTTCTCCATTTTCTTACCTTCTTTACCCCTCAAACCCCCCAACACTGTCAATCAGCCATCCATCTGTCTCCACAAAGCACTTTTGCCAGCAGCCTTGCTCCTTGCTCCAGCTTTTGCTCCTGAGGCAGAATATGCCTTCTCCAGAAACACTGTCCACAGACAGGAACCTGCAGCCTAATCACATTGGGAAAAAATTATATTAATTCATGGTCTTCCTCTGCAGCCCCAAGTGTTCAGCAGAACTGAATACCTGCAGATTATAGTGGCCAGGAGTGGAGAGTAATGCTAGAAGTTTAAACCCAGGATATTCAAGTCTTCTCAAAGAATTGACAGTTTTCTTCTACTAAAGGTACTGAGTAATTAAGAAAAGGGGAATGTGCTGGTAGTTTTATGGGCCAGTTGAAGAGAAAATGATTTCCATTAGGATCACTTTTAATCAGTCACTTGGCAAAGTATCCCAAGGACAAGATTTATTACCTTCATCTTGAAGATGATACATAGCTAGTTTTAGTTACCTACAGCACTTAGACTTGGAACAGTGGGATTAAAATGTTTATATGACCCACTTCCTATCACCTCCACTAATGAGCTAAATACCAGCAAGAAAATTCCAAAACCAAGTAAGCACTGAAATATATTGGAAGATGGGGGTGTCCTAAATGCATTGAAACAGAGAGAGAAATTACAGAAAGCTGTATCAAAAGCAGCTTCAAGTACAGGGGAGAAGCAATCCTGCCCACAAATTGTCCACACAAGACTATACACACATCAAGTTGGCAAGTTAATAGCAATATGAGAGGGAACATGATAACTAACAAATAATTCTAAATTGTCTAAGATGTAAATTTAAAAAATGCAGAACCATTGGGGGTTTTAGGGTGAGAAAGGAAAGAAGGTAAAAAATGGATCAAATTTAGAAAAGAAATCTTTGGCTATTAGGAAGATTTCTTGACATTGAAATATCCAGGTCTGAGGCCTTTCTCAGTTTTGAATATATTGGAATGAGCAGAGACAGAGCAATTTCACCCCATACCATCTGCAGGTGGACTAAAGTATCCAACCACCCCTACACCTGACTATCCCAGCACATTTTAGTCCTAGGTCTCCATATCTTAGTCATGGGCTTGTTGAGCAGAAAGATTTTTCATCTTCATTTAGGCTGGAGGAAACCATGCAAGCAGGTTTTCACCATCAACTAATGGCAGCCAAGCTGCTTTTTCCTGCTGCGTCGTCTTTCCATCTGTCTGTCCAGCTGACTGTCATTCATGGAGCAAGGCTGGGAGAGGTGTGCAGACAGCAACTTGGGGTGAAGTGTAGAGAGTACTTCAACAATCCTGGAGTTACACAAGTGCCATTGCTGTGCTGTTAGACCCTATGTCCTGCTATGGACATTAGATACAGGTGTATGAAGGAGAAGGCGGCGGCTTCTCTGAGCATGTTCAGTGTTACCAATGGCTCCTGACTCCTGAAGGACACATCTATTAAATAAAGATATGTGTGCTTCCTTTTTTTTACACTAGAGCTAGGAGATAAATCACGCAGTTTTATCACAAGCTGATATTCCTCTTAAAGGCCTATTTTATTTTCTAAGTACATTACAATTTTTTTTATGTTGCAGAGAAACATCAGTAAAATGTGATCCCACAGTGCTCAGAAAAAGTAGGCAGAAAAAGGGAACCTTTTATTCCCCTTAATGAATCTGAGGGGACTGACTTACAGTTCTTGAATGTCTGAAGATGGCAAAGATTAATAAGAAAGGGAAAACAAATCCATCATAAGTCTTGTATTTTATAAATAGATGGCAAAGTTTTAAAGAACTTTTCTATTCTTCATTTCAGCAGCAAGATTAATCCCCAGCTCCTTTGGCAGGACTGTCCCCCTTGAGTTGCGTGGTGATCTTTCTCTCTGCAGGAAAGATGGGACTGAAGGAAGAAGGGGAGGAGAGGAGAAAGGAGGAGAGGCTGAAATAAATTGATTCCAAGTTTAATTTCCAAATAATTTTTCAACCTCAACAAAAAAGCTGCAGGGTTGAGAAGGCACCATCAGCAAATTCCTCTTCTGTCCCACTGCTTGAGACATCTCCCTGAAGCATGAAAAGCCAGTCATCACTCTCTGAACAGATTACGTCCAACATGGAAGCAGAAGTAGCTCCTATTAATAACTCCTCAGAGTTGCGGGCAAGGAATGTGCCTCCCCACCATGGACTGCACCAGAGAGGTGCTCCCCAAGTCCCTGCCCAACCTACTACATCCACCCTGCACAGTGCAGCAGTGCAAGGTGGTATGGGATGAGACCCAGAGGACATGGAGCCACCTTGACCCAAAACAACATGCTTGGCAGAGAACAACTGCATGGTACAGAGTTCCAGGTACCAGTTTGGAGATGGACACCCCAGAGTTGCCTTTTTCAATACTGCAGAGCAGTATTGAAATCAAGACCAGGTGTCTTACCAAAAGATGTGCTTGAGATAGACACAACGTTTTAGGATCCCCAGAAAAACAGTGAGATGAAAATCTATTTGACCTGATGGTCAGACTGTTCCCTCTGGTCCTAAGAGACAATGTCTTCATTAATTGAACCAGGTAGAACACAGCTTTTATCAAGACAACTTTTAACATTTCACTGTTATGTTAAACCATGTTTTGCTTACCTTCTCTGAGCTGCATGCTGTCTTTTTTAGGACTGGGGTTCCTATAACAGGCAGAATACCATCTTTCACAAAGTTGTCCAAGTTGTGTTTGAGTATCAGTCCTCCTCAGGGCCAAGAGTACTGCTCAAAACTGGAAAAAGTTTCAGCTGAGATTCTGAACTTCCAGTCCACAGGCATGAGAGAAAATCAAGTGACTTTTATATTGCATGTTGGTCATTAGGAAAAGTGTTTCCAGTTCATTCTGCAAGTATTCTCCCGCAAAATTCTGTAGCTGCTCAAAACTTCTTTGCGGAATCACTGACATAGGCATTTCCTTTGTATTTCATGACATTTTAATGGTCTTCTTGTTACTCTAGGGCTTATTACTCTTTACAGTACACAAAAGACAGTTTTCACACAGTAATGGCTATTTTGTTGGTCCCCTCTATAACTAAGTCAAATGAAATTCCCATAGCTTCATTTCCCACGTTCTGCACAAGCAGATCACTTTACAACTCAGCTGAAGCCAATCTAGTTGCTCAGTTCCACTATCAATGTTTACCAATAAGTTCTTTTCTCTAAAGCAAGCATTATTCATTAGGAACATGTTTATTCTGCTTCTGAAAGGTCAACACTAGCCTTTTGTCCTTAAAATATTCCTCAAACTAGGGGGGATTCTTAGATGACCAGATATCTCCCAAGCAGATAAGAACTTCCGTTATTCTTTCTGAAAAAAAGTAATAGTGATGCAAGACCCCATGTTGTGTTCTCAGGTACTGAGAAACCTTGGGTTTTCTGTTAAGCATAAAAACCTGACCATGTTCTAAGACCTGGTGTAACAGGCAGACACTCAGCAGCCATTAGTCTTTCATTAACTACTAGATGGTCCAGGAAGTCAGATTTGCCCAGTAAAGATGGAGGAGAAAGCTTTGATCCTACTAATCATTGCATTATTTCACTGCTTTTGGTGCAGTTGCTTTTCTTAATTAAGTGAAATGAGGCCCTTTAAAGTTCCCACCATAAAATCTCACTTGATTCCTCATAAATAATGTCTCTAGAGCTCATTCATAGTAATAAAAATATATAGTGCATTGATTAAAACTGTTGCAATTTATATGCATTAAATTTAAAGATGTATTATGGGGCATAATTCCTTAACCATGACACTCTAGTTTGCATTTGATTACCAACTAAAAATTCAGGAGCTGGGATTGCCATATAGTGGCAAAACCAATAGAATTCAATGAAACAATTTCCCTATTCTCTGTTGGGAGCAAACCTTTCCCTGAAAAAAATGGCAGTAATAGTATATTCCATAGATTTGAAAATAAGTGGTCAAGGCAAGGTTCAGGATCTTGATTTCCAGGGAAGGAGACTCCACAACCTCTTCCAATGCTTGGCCACCCTCACAGTACAGAAGTTCTTCCTCATGTTCAGGTGCAACTTCCTGCCTTTTAGGTTACACCCGTTGCCTCTCGTCCCATTGCCTGGCACCAGCGATAGGAGTCTGGCCCCATCCTCTTGTCACCCTCCCTTCAGACACTTACACACATGGATCAGATCCCCCCTGATCCTTCTCTTCTACCAGGCTGAACAGGGCCAGCTCCTTCAACCTTTCCTCATACGAGAGACACTCCAGACCCTTAATAATTCTAGTAGGCCTTCAGTGGACTTGCTCCAGGAGCTCCATGTCTCTCTTCTACTGGGAAACCCAGAACTGGACACAGAACTCCAGCTGAGGCCCCACCAGGGCTGAGTTGAGAGGGAGGGTTACCTCCTTTGACCTACTGGCAATGCTCTTCCTAATGCAGCCCACAATACCATTGGCCTTCTTGGCCACAATGGCACATTTCTGGCTCATGGACAACTTGTTGTCCACCAGGACCACCAGGTCCCTCTATGCAGAGCTACTTTGCAAGCAGGTCAGCCCCCAGCCTGTATTGGTGCATGGGGTTATTCCTCCCCAGGGGCAGGACCCTTCACTTGCCTTTGTTGAATTTCAAAAGGTTTCATCTCTTCAGCCTGTCTAGGTTCTTCTGAATGACAATACAGCACTCTGGGGTACCAGCCACTCCTCCCAGTTTTGTATTGTCAGCAAACTTGCTGAAGGAGCACTCTACCCGTCCAAGTCATTGATGAAGAAGTTTAGCAATACTGGACCCAGTATTGACCCTTGGGGGACAACACTAGTTACACATCTCCTACTAGACTCTGTGCCACTGTTTTTAATGTGTTCAGTAGCTGTAAACAGCATTACCTGCTAGGCTTAATCATTACGTATTTCCTTCGCTTTTGTTTAAACCAAGACAAATGCAGAAACTGAAACTGCAGAAGGTCTGCTCCATCAGAGAGCACTTCATACTGCCAGTAGTGTAAATGCACTCCATGTTAGCTGAAAGCTCATCTCTGTTAGGCCACTAAAAGCAGCATTAAGCTCTCATAAAACAAAACAAAACACAACACCATATTTTAGATTATTACAGAACATTCCTGGTAAGCCACATTCTGAGCTCCTGAACATTACGGCTTTCAGCTGCACAAGCTGATTTCCAGCCTACGGTCCGTTATTGTATTCCTACAGCCAGAGGACATCTTGTGTATGCCACCACATTCACTGCTCTGAAATAAGCTGTCCACCTACCCGTGCGCTGTCATTCACCACTTCATTTGCTGTGAGCAAGATGGTTTCAGCTTGGCCTGCCTTCAACCCATCTGAGTCAGAGTTCTCTTCATGTTAGTAAAGATCAGATGAGTGTTTGCTACGTGTTTCACTATCCACAAAGCTATTGGCTTTATGTTTTATAGTGATATTGAAATTAAACTTTGTCCATGCCAGTAACAGTTCCTGTCAACAGAAGGACATATTATCCATTTATCTCCTGTACACCTGCCATCATAAACTCTCCCTTTCTACAGAAGAATTGATGCCTACAGGCAATGATCTACCAGGCTTTCTTCCTAAACAGGCATAGAATTGAAAGAAAACATTGCATAGGCAAAGCAGTAGAGAGGGAAAGTTACTAAAACCCAGTTATAATTGGCAGAAACTTTTCTATTGAAGAGCATAGATTTCACTTCTGATGCCAGCCAAGAGCGATGCTATTTGAATAAAGAAGGATCCATCAGATTTAAAGCACTCAGTGCAGCAGGAGTGGTCTGGGCTAGGTTTTAGTCTGTAGCAGAGGACTCTTTTTCAATGGCACCCATTTACACCTTGAGCAATGCTGTGTCATTCCATCCTCCTCTGTGTTTCACTCACCAGGCAGAGGTCAGCAGTGGACCAACCTCTCCCCTGAAATCAAGCAGAAAGCCGCAAAGCCTTTGGGAGCCTGATGTTGTGTTTGGACTGAACCCATTCCCAGACCAAGGAAACCTTCCAACTAAGGAAACCAAATCTTTGGGATGAAGCAGAATAGAAATTTGAAGGCATAAAGATGAGCCTCCTGTCCCTTCCAAATGCCATTGCCCACTAAAGGTGGTTCCCCCCTCTGCCCTGCTTACCTCTGTGAAGCACCACAGTCAGCAACTCCTCAGATATTCTCAATGAATATTTTTTTAAAGTTAACTGTCATCATAAAACAGGAACAAGATTCTACTTTATAATTCCCCAGGGATCTTTGCCTTTAGCCAGCTGTGCTCAAAGGAGAGGACGGTACAGGAGCTTTCATCGCACGTGTGGAAACAAGCAGAAATACATTGGGAAGTAGAAATACAACTCACAGCTGGACAATCCTTAGCTCCAGGTCCCCCAAAAGATGCATCAAAACCTGCTATGAAAGCAACCCTCTTGCCTTTGAGAAATAGCTGGACTAGTAGTGAGCTATGCAGATGCAAACAGGCAGAATTTCTCATGAAGGACCTATGGCACCACACACATCCCCTTTTCTTCCACCAGTGCCTTTATTTACTTTCTTTTCTAATTATCTGCTTTTCTTTTGAGGGTGAAGGGTAAACAGTCATTACTTGGTGTCTTTTATGTCCGAGTTGTTTCCAAGGATCCAGGATATTTGCTTCCTTTTGGGCTGCCAAGTGAAAAACCCTTCAACAATTAATGTAAAAGGCAAGGGTTGATTGAGTTTCCAATGTAACAGTATTGTTCTTAATAATATCGACAATGCTGAAGGCCATAATCCATTAGTACCAGGGAATTTAATATCAGAGACAAGGAGATAGCTTATAGCTATCACATGTCTGTTGGGAAATGATTGTGAAAGGTGCTTTATTGCAAAGGATTCGAGACTTACAGAAGTGATGGAACAGGCTGAATGCAGAATGGTACTGCAAGTGCTGGAGGAAGTACTGAGACACCACAGGATTGTTCATCCTCCGTGCTTTTCTATCAAAGCTTAGCCGCTACATAGAAGAAGACAGGTCTGTGCATAAGTGCTACACAGGGACCTAGGAGATGTGAGCATAGTTTTAGGTTACCAGACAGGAAGCAGCAGTAAACATTAAATCTGTTGTCTGTGTCTGTACCTCCTAGCAGCAGCAATTCAAAGGATAATAACTTATAAAGACTAAACTTCTTCCTAGCAGAAATTAATCTTCTAATGAGTAGTCATCTCATCAAGAAGATGTTGATCATAGAGGCTGGGAAAAGAGCACAAAAGGGATTAACCTGCAGCAATAAGAAACCAAAGGCCAATAGTACTACCTCACCTGGCAATATATTGTTCAGCAAACAACTGCTGCCTGTGACCATCATTCCCTCATTTCTGGACTGTCCAATTGTGTTTCACTGAACTAGGTGCAGCCCCACAGACTGAATCTGACAGCTTCCCTACTTAAGAGCATTTTCACTTTCCTTCCAGACTTCCAACCACAGAGATGCCAAACCTGGCCTTTAACAAAAACCTATCTAATACCTTTTTTTTTTCTCTCCTTTGTGTTTTTATGCTTCTTACTCAAGCAGGAAAAAAATATTTAAAAAGACGAATTATTGCTTTAAATATACACAGTAGTGTCTGCCTTGAAATTAAAATTCAAAACAATTGCTATGTTCTAAAAGATCCCTGGGTTACAGGCTTAATATGAAGCAGTTCTCAGTAGAATGTATTTTACTGGCTTTCCAAATAACAGTCTAACCACGAGTATAGATCTCCTGAATATTCCCAGAGTAAACGATCAATTAAAGAACAGGCAGCTTGATGTTTGCAATCTGTCTTTTAGTAAACATGTCCCTTTCTCCTCAGATGGAAAATTTCTGCTGGGTTTTGAATGGCGGAGACCTTAAGGAACCTTTGTGTTGGGAAAATAACAGGGTCTCTTCCTTTTGTCTTTTTGCTTACACTGATAAGGATATTCTAGGAAAATCCTGCTAAGCCTTTCTTCCTAAATGCATTCCTCAGCCAGTCTACAATAGTTATTTGTCTTCCAAAAGTCTAGATTTATTGCAGTGAAAAGAGCTTAGAAACGGGACACCCATTTTAGCAGTGATCAGGAAGAAATGCTACATATGACTGAGATCTGTATGTTATCTACCGTAAAATATTTGACCTTGTTTAGCAGCACTTTAGCCATTAAATTCAGTTTTCTGCTATTGCCGACATCACTTTATATAATACACTTCAGACTCCACCTTACAGGCAGTCCAGCTTTTTGCTCTCATTCTTCCTTCTAGAAGACTGTTTAGAAATTTGATTAAATAGCTAGAAGCCTTTTCAAATATTCATTCTCAGTGTATTCATAGGCAATATACACTCATTTGCTCTTGGGCAAACACTAAATGTACCTTTTCTTTCTCCTCTGATTCCTGTATAGACACCAGTCCAAAGGAATCCAGTCTCACCTACTTAAATATGATGCAGCCTAGAAACAGTGTCCTAAGGTCAGGCAGTCCCTGGGATTCATAACTCCCATCGCTGTCAAATAATGAACTCCTGAGCTACATCTCTATCAGCTACACACTTCCAGTGCATATGTAAGACCTGAGCAGCTCACAATTATTCAATACTCAACTGATAAAATCCAGACACTTGTCTCTTCAGTCATTTCCAGCTGATTAGATCTCTATTTATAATTAGTTTTGTTGTTAAGCTGAAGCCCATGACACAAGTTTCCACATACCATAGATAAGCTCATGATTTCTGTTCTGTTGTATTGCATTGGCTCCTTTAATTTTCAGCACTCAATCAGAGATGAGAGAATTTGATTCATGGGAGAATTTGATTCATAGGATGAATACACACAGTTTTAATCAATGACTGGTGTTGTGCACCATCTTCTTCATGGCCAGAAATGCGCAGGTCCAGAGACACTCAATACTTGCCAAATGAGAAGTACTCACTCATTTCAATTCAGAGCAAAAGGAATGTTTTGTAATCCCAAACCATGGGCAACCAGGAGTCCAAACATTGTGAAATGCCATCAGAATAACCTACGTTTTGTTTATCTGAATCATGAGTTCAATCAGGAAAGGCAAATTTTAGGAAGACTGAACTTTGACAGATGTAGTATTTCCTTACTCGAGGGTAAGTACTATCTAGGTGTGATTCCACAGATACCTCCTACAAAGTGCACAGAGTGCTGGAGCTTCAGACAGGGTTCTTCCCACAGCACAGACCCTGTTCTGTCAAGAGTTCTCACCAGGCTGAGCTCCAATAGCACACTCTGTTATGTCCAAGACCCACCAGCAGTCCTCAGGTGATGCTGAGAGGTCTTTCCTTCTGCTAGAAAATACTTAAAATCATCCAGGATCATCCCCAGATTGTTCCATTCTCCTGCATAGTGACAAGATGAAAGAGTGTTTAAGATGTGAATTTTGTCTTTTAGTAGTGGAAAGCCCAGACAGACAAGTTTAGTGGTTGAGATGAAAATCAATACATGGTTTGTAAGGACAATGAAAGAATAAAATTAACTTCTTTTGCTTGGAAAACATGTCCTTTTTTTTCCCTATTCTCATTCTCTACAGCAGTTGGATCATTTTTATTCCTACGTGAGGAAGGAAGCAACCTCAGAAAATTTCATCTAGAAAAGTAAATGCTCCTCTTCTAATAATACTTCACACTGGAGAAGTATCTGCCTTAGTGCATACCAATTCTCTAAAGCAAAAATCTCTAAAGGCAGCACACTGAAATTACATAAAGAGATTGTTCTTTTACTTTCTCCAACCCAGCCCACAAAAAAGCAGCTATTTGATTTCTATGTTAACCACTGCCTGTTGTTTGTCAGCAGGAAAATATTCAGAGTTCTAAAAATGCTTATTGCTTTGAGAGCAATAATGAAAACTGTGCTTGCCTTCATATTAGCTATCACTGTTTTTTCCTGCAGAGACTGAGAGAAATATGGAGAGGTGAAATTCCATGTTGTTATGTATAAAATAGTCCTTAAAGTAGTGCATGGGGAGTTAGCTGTATTGAAAATAATGGGTCCCGTGAAGTTAAATCCCTGCTCACTACTTATAAAACATAAAAGATAGGAAATTTGGAATCTTCATCATAAAACACAAATTAAATCAACACAATCTACTTCAGAGAGCATGACTATATTTCATTTCATTAGGAAATAATAAGCCACACTGGCATTTGGACAGAAATGCAGCCTGCTTATTAGAAGACATCTTTTTCATAGCAGAGTTTTTTGCCCTTATATCATTATCAGCATCACAAGGTCTCCACAATACGATGGTTCTCACATCAGCAGGAAGCTCTTTATTTCCTTCATGGATGGTGGGAAGCTTGCCATAATCCCAGCCATGATTTAATTGCATGTCCAATGGAGCTATGATAATGCATTCAAATAAAAGAAACTCTACTCTACAATGTTTCTCAACCTAAGGAGAGAAACACGACCAAGGTCAGAAGGGCATATAAGGCAACTGGAAGAGACATTATTGGATCAAGGTTATGCAATATATCAGCATAGAATTGGCGAGAAAAAACATGTTTTCTAAGCCTGATTGTTTCTAACCTGGCTGTTAGACCAGGAGTCAGAAGATGACAGCACAGTGGCAGCTGGTTTTTATTTTTTATGTTTCCACTGATGCATTTTTACCAGATAAGTGCTTGTTAAAGGCCAAATCATACCCCAGTGCTCTAAAACCAAAGTGACAGCACTGGTTACAGAGCACCTATGATAGATTAAATCCACTGTGAGAAGTTTAATTGCTTTCCCTTTCCACTGCTTCGACTGCTCATTTGTAAAATGACTCCAAAATGCTGCCAAACAGCTTCATTCAATTTCCCCCTACTGCCCAGGTAAATATGGGCAATGGCCAACTCTAAAAATAGGAAAACTGGGGCAGCTGAAGTTCATTTCCAGGCTAAGGAAGACCAGAGATGAAAATGAACCTGGTCCTGAATGCAGCTTTGTCTGTTTTCCCTGATACATTTTTCTATGCTCGGTGGCACAGCAGTTGTCTTTCTTCCATTACGTGCACAAAGAATATATTGGTATTACACATAAAACATCTTTTATGTGGCTATAAATACTGGAAAATCTTAATCTGGAAAGAAAGGTCCTTTAAAACCCTCTACATAGCAAACTGGATATTTTATTTTTGAAAGCTTGATTCATTCCCCTGTTTGCTCACCACTTTTGAAGCAAGAATGGGCAGCTATAAAAGGGACCCTTTCTCACTGTCACGGTCTTTCTTCACCTTCTGCTTCCTAGCAGAAGTTTAGCATTTGTTCAAAAGATAAAGATACGTTCCTCATCCCCCCCAGATACAGAATATGCCATCATGTCCCTCCACACATAAATATTCCCTGAAAAATAAATAGTAACTAAGCAGCACAATGATGTGCCCCCTTTTACCATCATTTCTTCCTCTCTAACACAGTGGAACAGTCAAGTCCCTGCTAGATGCAAGGTGAGCTAGAGAAGGGGCCCCAGTTTGCTGCCTTGGGGACCTGCTTGCTAGATCTCAAAGCCTTCCTACACAACTTGAAACTGGGCTGCTCATCGGCTGCATGTCAGGAGAAGCAACTCGGAAAATGATCCATGCTTCTGCTTCTTAGCAACCTTAGACAAAAGTGAGAAGCGGGGATAAAAATGAGACCACGTATAAAACTGGTCACTTAGCACAACACTGCCATAGGTTGGATGGATACACCGACAATCAACCAAATGTGGGCTCAGCTTTTTTCTTTCATTCAAGGGAAATTATTACTTTGTTTTGTATCTACATGCACATGCACACACACGAAGATGCTCCAAGGGCTGGAGCTCCTCTGCTATGGAGACAGGTTGAGAGAGCTGGGGTTGTTCAGCCTGGAGAAGAGAAGGCTCCAGGGAGACCTTAGAGCATGTTCCAGTGCCTAAAGGGGCTGACAAGAAATCTGGAGAGGGGCTTTTGACAAGGGCCTGTAGGGACAGGACAAGGGGAATGGCTTTGAACTGACAGCGGGGAGATTTAGATGAGACATTAGGAAGAAGTTCTTCCCTGTGAGGGTGGCGAGACACTGGCACAGGTTGCCCAGAGAAGTTGTGGCTGCCCCATCCCTGGCAGTGTTCAAGGCCAGGTTGGACAGAGCCTGGGGCAACCTGGTCTAGTGGAAGGTGTCCCTGCCCATGGCAGGGGGTTGGAACTGGATGAGCTTTAAGGTCCCTTCCAACCCAAACCAGGCTGTGATTCTATGATTCTATGTCTCAGCTGGGCTTGGTCCACTGCCTGGAAATCCTGCCAGCCAGTCATTCCCCGGAGCCTTGGGCCAGGCACCATTGTGATAAATGCTAACACTTCCAAAAACCACCACCAGCGAGGAGTCCTAATACCTGCCTGGGAGCCAGAGCATAGTCTTCAGCTGTACACTTTGATTCCTCATGTCCTTGAGAACAAACCAAATTGTATGAGGTTGCTTACTCACAAGTGGAAACTGTTTATGAAAAGCTTAGCAGGATAAATAGTCTCAGAGGACCATCACCCAGCACCTACCCGAATGAAACAAGAGGGACAAATCCAGAGTGGAAGGGACATTTTAACCTGCTTGTTGATAACTGACAGGTGTAATCAGCACAGGATCTGAAGCTATCTGCATTTTCTCACCCTGGAAAGCAAATAAATCTGGCAGGCCAAATTTTCTCCAGTGCTGTGATCAAATACTGCCTGTGCTGCACTTCTGTAAAGCCTCAGCCTGATAGAGTGAGTGTCAGCACAGCAGGTTTCATTTCAGTGCTACTGTCTGGAGAGATTTGTAGGAGATGCAGCCGCAGGGTCTGTAAAATACATGCAGTACATCTTCAGATGGCATGAAAAAGGTGTTTGTTGCCATTTCATAACTTTGCTTGATAAATTCCTCAAAGCTGTCCTTGGCTTTTATGTCAACAGGATAAAGCAGACTTTCCTGTCTCAAACCTTTTTCTGCCCAGCAGCCCCATTTCCAGATACACGTGCCTACTCCTTCCTTTGAGGACAGTGAACCCCTAAGGAAGGTGGACAGAGCTACCTTTGCCGTGTCCATCAAGCTAGCATGCAGCTAGCTAGCACTCACCTGCCAGATGAAGAATGGGATGTGAAACAGGAGAAGGACCCATTCCCATCAACTGTTTTCTTGGCAGCAGCATGAGGTTCAGAGCTCTGGGCTCCCAGACAGACATTTCTCCTCCCCCCTCCACCAGACTGCTGTAGCAAGGCGAGTGTGTCTGGGAACATGCTGAGGACTGGATCCCAGCTGAAAGTAGCCCTTCAAAAATAGCAATTTTAAACTGAATCATTTTCCAAATCACACTCTAAAATTACTTCCCTTCCTGGCAAGCTCCCTGCAGCTCTTTGGTACGCAGGCAAGCATGGATTTGGAGGATGCAGGTTTCTCAGGAGCTGCACCAGTCCTATTCTACAGGCGCTTGCATCCATCCATCCATACGTCTGTCCCTCCCCTCTTCAGCACTGTGAACCTCAACCCCTCCTTGCATACAGGGGCCACCCCTCTCACCTTAACAGAGAGGTTTACAAAGAGTTTTTCTTCTGCCCTCCAAATTATTACCAAAACAAATAGCAAGCTGCAGAGCACTGTTGTTGCCTAACTGGCCATTCAGTCCTTTCAAAACTTCAGCAGTTCACTCGGATCAACAGCTGAAGGATGTTGATCTCTTCTGGTTGTGCTGAACCAGGTGAGATCCAAAAAAACCCCAAGGTGACTGGTTTGTTGCCTAATAGTCTACATGAACTCAACAGTGGTTTGTGTATTCAGAAATTATCCTTTGTAGGGTCTCAAAAATACTGCAGAGCTGCTTCTCCCTGAGTTGTAGAAGGATATCTTTCCATTATTAAAATGTATTAAAAATCCTTTGCATGCCGAGACACTGACTGAGATTTCCCTGCACAAAGCAATAATGGAAAACAAATTAGCAAAACTAATGTAGGAAGAACATAACCCACCAGAGTGGAAGGTTAGCCCATAAAATGTGAAGTTTCATACCACCAAAGACTGAGATGAAAGTAAGTCATTGGAATACAGAACAAACCGCACAAAATGCAGGGTGCCTTCAGCTCCCATTGACGTTACCAGCAAGAGAGCACACATTAATGTGCTCAGGATGCTCAGAGCACTATTCAGGATCAGGCCTTTTGAAATTGCCTGTTCATCACATTCAAATTGAATGTAATTGTCAGGGCTGAAGAGCTAATTGGATTATTCTCTCTCAGCACTAACAGCGAAAGTGAGAAAGCAGGTTAGATTATCACTGGGCCTTAGGCAAAATTAAAAAAAGACCATTGCATGACTATTCATACATTAGCAGGAAGAATGCAGGAGTCTCCCGATTGAAACAGCAATTGTTTTCTGTTTCTCTTAAGCCTGTGGAAATAAACCCAGCCCTTCAGTTAACAGTTTCAATACAGCTCAGCATCCCCTAGCAGTTAGACATAGCAACTCAAAACTGGCACATAGCCGACTCCTGCCTCTCACCCTGACTTGATTTTGAGTTTGGAAGTACAAAGGATTCCAAAGTTTATCTCATCGGCTGCTTTGGCTCTGCTCTCATGAAAGCCAGAGTGCTACTGACAGAATAACAAGGGCTTATACAGCCCAGTTACCTGATAACAGTTTGAGCCCAAGACTCAAGGTGGACCACCTGAGAGTCAACCCATAAAACGACTTGGTTTTCAACCCAGCTGGCTGCAGTAAGCAACTCATAGCTTAAGACCATCTATAAACCTGCCTGTTTTCTCTCTCCCCTAGCTAAAAGGTCACCCTGATATAGACAGGATATGAGTATAAACGAACATTTGGGTCACCAGGCTTGTCTTTTGCTTCAAAACCCATAAAAATACTCTGAGAGGATGAGGAGACATTAGCAAATTCTAAGGCTCCATGGAAACACAGACTTTTTGCCTAATACTCTGTAATTAGTATACTTTTCACTGTCTCAGTCTGCCATCACACTGAGTACCAGGAAGCACTCGTCTTCCATCCCAAAGTATCCAGTCTTCTAACTTAGAAAACTGGCATATTCACTTATGTTATGCATTATGACTGAAGCCCTTGCTTACTATGCTACCAACACTCTGACTACCTGCATACAACACTGCATAGACTACCAATTACCTCATCCATTTCACTTAATTACAAAGTAATACCAAAGCAGAGATGATCCCCTTAAATCCAGGAGGAGTTACAAGTGAAGAAGAGGATCACCTCACTGCCTGTGCAGTTTGTTGAGCATCCAGACTAACCATAAGGCCACTCACTGAAAAGTAATTTCCTTGGCACACATTACAGGTCAAGAACTAAACCATATTGGGCTGTTATAAAGAGCAGCACAAAACCAACTGCACATTAAGCCCAGCTGAGGTAACAGTTACAAATCTATTTGTCTTTGGTCAGTCAAGGTAGAAAATATGTCCGTCTACTCCAAACCAGCTGTACATTTCAGGTCAGGGACTACTTGGCATGTTTACATTCAAACTGTGTGAGACGTTTCCAAATAATTCCTTGACACATTTCTATGCCAATGTAGTGGTAAAAAGCTCCTAAATTATGTATTTGATTTTTTTCTCAGCAGATACTCACTGCAACTTCAGTGGGGACATGTACAAGTGAAGCTTGTATTAAAATCAGCTTTGGAGGTCTTGCTATCCCTGAAGTCAAAAGAAGTAGTCTTGCCAACTTGCTTGTCATTCACATGGTCAAACCATAGTTGAGAATTTAAGGATTTTACCCACAAAAGAAAAAAGAAAGAACTGCTCCCTTGAAAGGAATAACAGTAACTAGGCTGTGTAAGTTTTAAAATACTACGTTAAACTTTATTGTTTAATAACGAGATTTGATGCTCAGTGTTATGACCTATTTTCAGACAACGGCTTAATTAAACATCTAATGAATGCATCTCATTTCTTTGCACGAGCTTCACTCTAAACAACCAAGCTAATAATGTAAACATCACTGTTTGATTATTAAAATAATTGCTTTCACAAACACCAGCCTCCTGGCAAACAAAATGGCTGGTGCCAAGCATACAATGCACCTGCAGTGCAGGGGTCCAATTTTGGCTTAAAACCTGATTCACAGCTGACCATCAGCTTTTAAAAAAAACCCTAAGGGAAATGTTTTAAAGAGGGTGATATTTTCACCAAATACCTGGAGATTTGGCTCAATTAATCAAGCAAATTTATAAAAACATCATTCATTTAACCAAATGTCTGCCTTTAAGGAGTTTTCCCCAAGAAGAGGTGCAGCAGCAGCAGCTTCAGGATGTTTCCTCAAACAAACTCTGGTATCTGGATCAGATTAACCAAAACCATGACCTTCCTGTAGCTGTGTAGGATTTGCATCCAGCTAATGGAGGTTTTTTTTTTACAGGAGTTAGTTACTTTAGAAAGGACCATACATTTTCAGCAATGCTTTCATGAAAAAAAATAGATGGACATTCCACCACCACCCCCCCCCCAGCTTTATATCCAAAAAATGGGAGTATTTTTGCAAAACGGTGACAAATTTTCAAGATTCCAAGTAAAAAAAATCTTAGTGAAATGAGCTGTCAAAACATTTTGAAAATCTGTCAACAGCTCTAATTCTTAGAAACCATGATCTGGTGATGCTTGAAATATTGTCTTGTCCATGCTGAAGCAGCTAAACCATGTTCCTTGCTGCTTCAGCTAAGCTTTTTTTCCTCATGGAAAGTTACCAGTATGGTTTCATATCTATTATGTGATTCTTCCAACTAATTGGCATCTCACCAGTGTCATCCTTTCCTACCCAGGGCATCTCCAGATACCAGAGCTTCTCCAGTGTCAGTCAGCTTCTACACCTTGGAAAGATTCAGTCCTGCAGCCCAAGGAAGGAGCTGATTTTTAAGTCTCCATCTATGGCCCAGCCATCACCCGAGAGGGGAGAACCCATGGCATGGTGAGAAGATGAGTTACGCAAACTTTTCAAACCATCTTCCCACTAAAAACATAGAATCACAGAATGGTTTGGGTTGGAAGGGACCTTAAAGCTCATCCAGTTCCAGCCCCCTGCCACAGGCAGGGACACCTTCCACTAGACAAGGTTGCTCCAAGCCCCATCCCACCTGGTCTTGAACACTGCCAGGGATGCAGCAGCCACAGCTTTTCTGGACAACATCCCTGGCTTCGCACAGTGGGTGAAATTGCTGAGCACTCCAGAGAACTGGACCCTCATTTTTTAATGTTTTCAATGGAGGGGGAGGAAAGCAACAGTCTTGTCTTATTTCCCCTGCAAACACAAAATTACCAGGAATCCAAACCCCAATATCCAGCTGCAGCAACAGAATTCCCATGTCTTCAGGTAAATCAGCTTAGATTTACAGCAGATGACACAATGTCATCATTCCTGGATTACTGGAGTGGAAATTATTTCTAACTACAGCCATTGGCACTAAATAGTCTGTATCTGACCCATTTTATTAAGTCCTTGACTATCCATGGGAGACTTCTCACTCGTATTGATGGATTTCTGATTAGGTCTGATATACTCACCCTTTTTTCTTTTTCTGCTTCTTTTGTCCTTGAGATCTGCTGTTACTTCCCACAGCTATTGGTCTTGTGATTCATTGGTTTAATTATTTTATTTTTATGTGGGTTTAGTATCCAGAATGGGACACAATTGACAGTTTGAAGTAAGAGACACTTTTTTCTTATGGGTTGCCTGTAGTATTGGTTTTCTTGAGTATAACAGGAGATTGGAGATCTTTGATACTTCTGGACACTTTCTTTCCATCTCTACTGAACAAAATGCTTTAGCACAAAAGCAGTAACGGCAAAAAGCAAAGTTTAAACAAGCCAGTGGGTATCAAAACATGATATTCAAGTACTTTGTAAACTAAGTTGTTGCATTTTATCTGTGGCCTTTTCCTAGGAAGCCTAGGTGTAAACCCAAGCCAGTTTCTTCACCTGGAAAGTACAAACAGTCTGTTATGAAGGGAGGAAATTCTCCCATTACAGATGTGGCCAGTAACATGAAATCTCAGGGCAAAGCAAAATCTCTCAGATCCAAAATAAGAAATAAATGTGTGAAGTAGAGCTACGGAGAAATCCCACCGATGGTAAATACCCATTTGCTAAAAGGCATCAAGCAGCTGCCTTAGAGGCAGCAGGGATCTTCCTGTATAAAAAATACAAAATCCAGGTTATCATCCCCTGCACGCAGGTTTGCAGGACTGGCATCACTCCCATCCTCTTTGAAACACTTGATAAAAACAACAGGAATGTTATTATTTACTACAAGTCTCCCGGGAAAGGACTGCAGTTCTTGCTGCAGCCTAACGGATAAGAACTCGGCTACAGTGTTTGTTCCAAGCCAAGCAGCAAAGAAGCAATCCACTGGCTGAGGGAAAAAGACATTACCTTTCACCCACTAGCTAAGATCGAATGGGCATTTGGCACCAATCCCCAAATTTATCATTTCCTTGGGTCTAACTTCGTGCAGTCCAGAACCTGGAGTCAGATCAGAAACAACATTTCGTGCACCTCGGAATGGCTGGAATTAATTAATTAGCGCTCCACCAGCTCCGTGAAAACCACCTCTCCCGGCACCGGGCATAGAGAGAATGTTTTAAAGCTAAAAACCCTCCTCACGGGCAAGGCGCATCGCACACATTGCCTTGTCCCCTACTCCGGGCGTGGCCGGGGGCCCGGCAGCTGTCCGGGGCCGCGGCGGACAGGGCAGGAACAGCAACGAAAAGCAAGGAAAGAGCAAGGAAAGGGAAGGAAAAGAAAGGCAGGTCAAGGCAGGGTAAGGCAACGCAGTGCCGCCCCGCCCCGCCCCTCCCCCGGCCGGGCGCAGCGGCACCCCGGGGGCGCGGCACGGGTGGCGGCGTCGCAGCTCGGGCGGGCGGCGGCAGCGGGGCCGGGAGACTCTTCCCGCCGGGGATGCGGCTCCCCGGGGGCCGCGCCGCACGCTCCCGCCCTCCGCCCGCCGTCGACCGGGCGCCGTGCGGAGCCTCCGCCTCCCCGCAGCGGTCTCCCCCGCGGCGGGGCCGCCGCCGCCGCCGCCCCGCATGGCCAGAGCGAGCCGGCCGGGGCGCGCTGGAACAGCCCACGGCCCCGGGGGCGCGGGGCGTCGGGCTGAGGGCGGGCGGACGAGGCCGGCGGCCCCGGGGCCCCGCCGGGGGATGACTCAGAGCCGTGGCCCCTGCAGCGAAGCCGCCGCGCCGGGCTCCGCGCAGCGCCGCCCCATGCCCGCGCCCCCCGCCCGGGGCCGCCCGCCGCCCGCCGCGCCCGCCGCGCCGCGCACCGGATGATGCCCCCGCGGGGGGCGGCGGGCTCCTGCCGCCGGCGGCGCCTGGCGCCCCTCAACGAGGATAACGGGCGGTTCCTGCTGCTGGCCGCCCTCATCGCGGCGTACCTGAGCGCCGGCGCCACCGTCTTTTCGGCCCTCGAGAGCCCGTCGGAGGCGGCGGCGCAGCTCCGCTGGAACCGGACCCTCCACAACTTCAGCCGCATCTTCAACATCAGCCTGCCGGAGCTGCGCGCCTTCTTGCGGAGCTACGAGGCGGCCATGGCCGCGGGCATCCGCGTCGACGCCCTGCGGCCCCGCTGGGACTTCCCCGGCGCCTTCTACTTCGTGGGCACCGTCGTCTCCACCATAGGTGAGCGCCGCCCCGCCGGGGGGGTGCTGCGGCCGCGGTCCCCGGGGCGGTCGTTATAGCGACCAAAGTTTGGGGAGAGGCTGTGCCGCGTTGCTATGGCAACCGGGGGGGATGCTTACAGTCCGGTGGGAGCCCGGTCCTTGACACCCACTTTACCACGGGGTTGGGGGGATCGCGGTCCCACCGCCCGCCCCGGTGCACGGAGCCGGGGACCGGCGCTGCGCTGCGCTCCGGGTCCCGCTGGGGACGGCATCGGCCCCCGACCCCAGGAAACTTTTGTTGCGGGAACTGGCAGACAGTGGGCACTGAGGATGCTGAGCGGTAGCCAGGTTTCGCGGTGCCTGACCGCTCAGCTTGGAACTGGTTTTAGCTGCTGGCCAAGTTAAGATGCGTACGTGAATCGAGGCATTCGCTGCACCGAATCTCTTTCAGCTGGACCATGATACACAGTCTCGGTACATCCCTGGCTACAGCTGACCGCATTTACTCATGTCCAATATGTGATTAGGAAAAGCAGCACTTTATGAGCAAATGGTGACTTTTGGGGGGAGAAATTTGGGATTTTTTTTTCTTTAACTCTGACCATTTTTTATTCTACAGTATTTAAAAGCATTGTTAAGAATTGTGATGTGGGAGATTTACTTGGAGTAAAGCTGCAGCTTTCTGCTGCTCTCAGAGTATTGCTTGAGAAATCCTGTCCCTGACACCAGATCTTACCGATTTTGTCTCTCTGATGGCCAGTTGTCTTAGGGCTTCTGAGTGTAAATGTCAGGCTTTATTAGAGGGGTAGAGGTCCCTTTATTAGAGGGGCAGAAATGCACAGCTTGTTATTGCAATTAATTCATTAGGTTTGGAAAATGTTTTATCAATAGTGACTAAGTAATAGATTTGTGATGGTGACTACAGCAATGTTGTCAAGTATTGGTACTTTTTGCATGGAATAATTCAGTTAATTTTTCCTTTTCAAGTACACCCAGTAGTCCAGTCATTAAAACACCATTGTAAATAAGTGTTAGGCTGTCTTCATCACAGGAGCTTCTGGATGCACCATCCCTGGAGACATTAAAGGCCAGGCTGAATGTGGTTCTGAGCAACCTGATCTAGTTGCAGGTGTCCCTGCTTATTGCAGGGGGATTGGACTAGATGAGCTTTGAAGGTCCCTTCCAACCCAAACTATTCTACGATTCTGTGATTTTTAAGAGATCAGTATGACTGACCTGAATGGATAGACAAAAAAAGTTGGTGTGTTAACAAACCCACTCTCCTTACACCTGCTGTAGCAAACTCAGATGAGGTGTAAAGGCAGATCTGTTCACTTCTTGCCAACCCTGGCTTCTCCTCCCTGTGGTTATTGAAATGAAAAATGTTTCCTCTTCATTTGCAAGCATTTGTTTGCATCTCCACTTCATTGCCCTAGCTGCAGTCATTTGTACCGGGGTGGAAGGAATGAGAAACTGAGCAGGGGGTTTGGCAATCTTAACAGGTGTAAGTGGCTGAACTAAGAATTGTGTTGCTCATACTCCTGTAATGCAACGTAGGGCACTGCTCTCTCTTTATAGCCAATAACATCTACATCTCTCATGTGCAAGATTGAGGCTGAAGATTGTTTTTCCCAAGCTACAGTAAAGGCCGGATTCTGACAAGTGTCCCCCTGAGTAATACCTTCCTTTGGCATACTACTTGCTAGTACTTACTCCTGGATTACTTGCGGTGCTTAGTGTGAGTTCAGTGAGCCTGCTGTAGAGCGAGGTTTTGCTCTGAGAGAGGAGATGCAGCAGAAAGTGGCTGGAAGCAAAGCTGAGTTATGCCTTTGGGCACAGCAAAAGCCATGTACTTACCTACCTGGGGTACCTTTGATTCCTCTTCAGTTCACATACCATATTATCCTGGTTCAGGGCAATTCCACCTGCCTTTGTGTCACACTTAATTGGCAAGAAGAATGCTGTCATTACTCAACCTCGCCAAGAACTACCAGACATCTAGAGTCAAAACAACTTCATCACTTATGTGTGTCAAAGCAACTTTCTTACTCCAGCTAAACATGCTCCTATCCTAGTGATGCATCAGAAGGCTTTCTTACTCACTGCTTAACACACAGCAAGTAGACGCCATGTCTATCAAGACTAAATCGCCCACAGCTTACTCAGCCTCTTATTAGTAGAGAATTCCAACTTACAGAAAACTTGCTGCATCTTTTCAAGTCCTCACTCTGCTCTCACTGGTTTTAATAAAACTACTAAATCCTTCATATATAGGCATTGAAATGAAGCTACCCAGGGAGAGGGCTGCAAGCTCTCCTGGTCTTTGTGTAAGCTGAACAGAGGGAGGAAGGCTCCAATTCTTCATCCTTCTGTGAACACAAGGGTTAGGCACCATTGGGCTTGGAGAAAACTGCTCCATCCACCCTTCTTGAGCAGAGCCTTTGCTGAACAGAGCATCTCTCCTTCATTAGGTGCTTTGTCTCCTGTACTTCCCTGGCTGCAGTTCTGCATCTTCCCTAATTACACAGGGATGCAATCAAACCCTCTGGGTGAGAAGCATGTTAGTGGGGTCTTTAAGAAAAGGGAGGGAGTTAAACTGAAGTGTTAAGTCTAATCTTAATGCACTTCCCTGAATAGGCCACAACGTGAGTGGCTTGCAGTCCATAATTCACCCTCTTGATAGCACTCTGGGCATTCATTTTTTTATTATTGCATTGTTTGTGGTTGTATAATGAAATGTTGAATCTATTTTTCATTAGACACGTTCCAATTTTCACAGCTATGTAAGAAAATCCTTCAGTCTAATTTCTGATGGCTTGCTGTCAGTCTACACCACTCAGTCATTATTTTACAGTTCAAAAGATATTTTTTGTAGGCAATTATTATTGTTCTGATTTCTTTAAGGAGCACTGAGGTGAAATTTATTCTTGAGTCACTGGTCTAACTGGCAGTAGACTTTCAGTTGAGTTTTTTCCTTCCTTCCCCAAGTGCAAATCATGCAAAACCAGCACTTCGTTAAAGACTGAAAGCAAAGCATAACTCAGACCAGTTTTCTTTCTGGTAAAATGTTGCAGAGTACAGCAAAATTGATCATAGTTTTCCCCAGATTCTAGTAGCACAGATTCATTCTGCATAGCACATAAGGCAGCTCTGGGTGCCTGAAGCTCTGGATTTCTGATGCAGTCCATGAGTCTAGACTCTGCACTCAGATTTCTTTTCCCTCTCTTAAATGTTAGGCATTAGGTGCCTATCTAGTAAAACATACTGAGACATCGACTTACTAAATTCAGATTTTAAGCTTCTTATGTCTAAGTACACACGTTTCAAACATCAAGTAATACAATTGCTTTATAGAAATCCATATCAGGTATTAAAAACTAGGTCAAAAGAAGTACTCCAATATGTAAAAGTGATTTTTCAACCTAATGTTTTTAAAAAGCACCCTTACTGTGGGTGGGTTGTTTTGGGATGGAACATGTCTGGACTATAGGTGCTTGAGAAAGGCTCTAGGGAAGAAAAGGTGCAAAAGACCTTCCCTCTGTACAGCTGTGTGAGGGTTACAGGTGCTTAGGGCACAGTGTGTGGGAGTGAGAAGGACTGTTCATCCTTGTCTTATCCCTGAGGTATCCTGTTAAATGACTCAATATTTGGGTGGACTGACAGTTCCACCCAGAGGGATGGGGCGTGCTCTGCTCTTAAAAAGGTAAGGCACAGCCCTATGGTGACATGAGAGACAGGGCTTTGAAGCCCACTAAGAAAGACCATGTAATGAGAGACGTATTTTCTACCAGCTAACTAGCTCCCAGTAGCTGCCCTGTCCTAGCTTAACATGTCGGCTGGGTTAGACCCTCTTCTCCCTGGCTTCTCTGTAGAGACCCAGGATACCCAGCACATCATCTCTGCTTGTGCTCCACAACCTAGGCGCCAGAACCACTCACTTCTAAACTATCTTCTGGCTCTGTGTTGTAGACTTCTGAGAAAATCTGGAGGTCCAGATGTGCTGAAGGTGATAATTCAATAGAAGTGATGTGCAAAAGGCAGTTGGACAGCCCAGCAAGTGCATGGCAAGATGTTGGATTGCACTTACTAGGGAGTGAGCCTCCCTGAGAGCAGGCACTTCAGATGGTAATTTGGCAAGAAATTTCACAAATAACCCAGATGGTCTGTAGACTTCAAGGGGAAAATATATTTGTCCTGTCTTCTTCATTGTTGTATTTCAGGATATGAATTTGAGCTGCAACTGGGGAAGCTTCTGGCTCTCCGCGAATGCAATTTCGCTGTCTGTATGGCCAACATAAACCAAAGGGCGACAGTCAAACCAGAGCATGCAGCTGAACAGCATCAGTGTTGTGCTTTCTCAGGGCTCTGCAATTCTCCAAGGCTTGTACAGGCAGCTTTTGCAGAGGGTTCAAATTAGGGGGCAGTGACCTATAGGATTGACCTTCTTGAAGTTAAAAAATAACCAAACAAAAACCAAACGAGAAAGCAGTTGGAAGAGCAAGCAGTATTATTAAGTTGCAGTGTCAGGTTATTTGTCTTTGCCATCCTATACGTGGTCTGCAGCCAGCACGAGAGTGTGTTTCAGCTTGGTATTCTGCAGCCAGATCTGATTCCTTAGGCACGTGTGATGGTTTGATCTATGTGCCAGTGGATTTCCAGAAGTTATTTTCTCACTCAAGTAGTCTTGATAAAGAATGGAGAGCAAGAGGCTCAGTCAGCAGGTCAGTGATCAGCATATTTCTGTGGAAACAGGTGATCCTACAGTGATTTTCCTCAGATGAAGACTTGGCACCATAGCGATATTTTCTATTTGCCATAGCTACATGGGACTATTAACTTTTTTGGGTACCGCTGATAGGGATTTCCTAAATGTGTGGGCGTAAGTTGGATGCCCTGAGCAGAAAAGTAATCTAAATCACAGCTTGCCTTCTTGTAGTTGAGAGCAGCAACAGGATTACTTGGGGTACCTCCATGTAATTATGCAGATGACTTGAGGTGTACCTGCTGAAGGGTTGTGATGAAATAATTTTGATCATAGATTTGTTGGGGTTTTGTTCTAGAAGGCAGGAGGGAGGAACCCCAGTACTTTAAATAAAGCCCTTTTTAAAAGGAAAAAAGTTTTCTGAAAATATTATTTTAATCAGTGCTGCCTGGGGTTTGCCTGCCCTTGGAGGGTTATGCCAGACACAGAAAATGAAGCTAGTACTGTGCTTCAGTCACCTAAACTGAGTGAGTCCTACAGAGCACATCAGCTCAGATTATTTAATCTGAGAGTTTCAGAGGTTTCTTAAATATTAAACCCTGGCTATGAAAGCAAAAGTTTCAGAACACTAACATCAGTAAGGTGGAGATCTAATTGTTGTTTTATGGCTGGAGATGTTCAGTCAAGAACAACCGGATTGCACTTTGTTTTGCTGTGGCTGTGGAGTTTGGGGTGCTCAGCTGAAGCACTGAAACTTGGGGTCTCCAAACTGAATGTCAAGATGCAGAGCATCTTAATATAGTCACCCAAAAAAGCCAAAGCCTGTCTATAACATCAGGAAATAAAGAATTTTCCCAGCATCACATGAGATATGGTCTCCCAACTTAGAAGTCAGGGGAAGTTTTATATTACTATGTGCTGGTTCACGTTCTAAACAAAGACAAACTGGAGTTTGTAGTCAAGGCTTCTTCATTTTTGCAGCATTCACTCAGGTAATTGAAGGAGCAATGTCTACTTAGTGGACACTTAGCATGGCACTCAGTCTCGTCTTCAGTCATAGTCCTGCTGGGCAGCCAATACCTGTGTTTCAGTTCCCTATGCATTTACCAGAGCTTGGAGATGTGATTGCAAACCAAACGTTGGTGGGCCAAAATACCACTTTGACAGCTCTCCATCCACAGAGGTGACAGACATGGCTCCAGCCAGACCATCTGTATCACTAAGCAACCACCCTGTAAACTAGATATCGCGCCTGTAATAGCAGTGAGGGATTGTAATTGCTGGGCTTATCAACTGCCCTGTTTGCTGCAGGCTCATAAATCCAAATCCTGCCTGAAACCCTACAGGATGTGTTCCCATGGAGCCTGGCTGGTCCCTAGCCTCTGCACTCCCCCTTTTCTATCCTGGGGATATTCCCTCTTTCATTCTCTTAGATCTCATCTAATGCTCCCCTGTCACCTGTGTTTCCCAGGCACTCTTAATTTCTCCAGCTTCTGCTGCCTGCCTCCCAGTTAGCATGCCCTCCTCTGCTGATGGTTTGCTTGCTTGATTCTATTTTGAATATTTGTTTGATGTCTTTGTTTCAAGTTAATAACTACCAAAAAAAGTCAAAAGTAAAGCTTTACAGTTTCTTTATGTTCCTCATCAGAGCTGTCCCTCTTCCCTGGTGTTAAGGCTGCTCTTGACCCTCATTTCTTTTTTCAGTATTTCTTCCTTCTACAACTGTCTTCAGTTTGACACAGATCATATACACGTCATCATTTTTTCTCACTTCTACTGATGGGTCATCTTTGCAAACATGCTGTCTTGCTTTTGTGTGAACTTTAATTGCTCTTCATCCTGGAGAGAAGAGGAGAACAATCATAGGATAGATTTGCTGGCAATTAACTTCATGTAACAATATGCACTCCTGGTGGTGTGCTGGAAAATACAGCGTCATATCTTTATTTTAATGAATGCAGTATTACCCTGTCTTTGCAGCTACTGAAGTCGATGAAGGATTTCAACTCATGCTGTAGTAGCATCAGGGTTAGAGCAACAGAAAACCAACTTTGAACATTTAATCTGCAATTTTTAGCATGATGACAACTTGATACTAATGGAAACATAGCCTGTACCTATATGAGCATTGCTTACCTTTATCAAAAGAGGCAGTTTTCATAGTATGTCACCTCCGAGTGCGTATCCAAGTGCATTTTGGGAGAAGATGGGTAAGGACAAGGATTAGGGGAACGTGACAGTCATCCTGAATGCAATAAATCTTCAAAGTGATAATAAAACCTTTTGTGAATAGAAACACTGAAGTAACAAACAGAATTATAATCTAAGGAGCAATTACATAGCAATCTAGACAAATCAAATAGGTTTAATTTTATATCTCCTCATTTGCCTGCTTCTGCTGAAGTCAATAGTAGACCAGTCTAAGAGCTTGAGGAAATCCTACCTTATTCATTTTATTGGCACACTAGGCGTAACAAATGTAAGCCTGATGCTGCCAGCTCTTGTCATTACTGTAAGTAATACATCTCACCGAGCTCAGTGGGTCTATTGGTGACAATGGGTAGTACACACCTAGCTGTAGACATAGGGAGGTTTCAGTGCAGTCTCTCTTGAATCAAATGAGAGGCAGAATGAAAATTAAATCTAATTGCATTAGATGAGGCAAAGCGTTAGCAGCCTTTTCAAGTAATTAAAGCTTTGGAGTGGAATAAGTTAAGAAATTGAATGGTTTGATGTTCATGTATTACTTATATGGGTGAGGCACTGCTATTGCAAGCGTTTAAAAATCCATAGTAAGTTCTCCTTACTCGTTGATGAAAAAAGCAGCCGTACCTTCATAACCACAGTGATTCCTCATCAAATTTTAACCTTTCTGAGCTTATAGTGTTGCAGCTTCTTCCCCTTTAGAAATGATGGGCCAAATGTTCATTCTTAAGTCTTACGGGGGCAGATTTAATCACAGCAGAAATAGCAGCTAGGGGAAACGTGCACATGAGAACTGGGTGAGAAACTAATTCAGGAAATTTCAATTAAAAAGAAAACCAGATAAAATCATTTTGGTTCTTCATTATTGAATATTCTGTCATCTCTTTGCTCACACTGAGTATTGTGCAAGCAATATATCCCTCTCCTGAGGACAAACTAAAAGTACAGTGTCATTTGTGCTCAATGTGTATGGAGCCCAGTCTACTTTAAGCGCTTTGGGCTTGGAAATCCCAGCGGTGTAAAGATCTTAAATCCAAATTGTGATTTTAATGAGAGGGGCAGAAGGAAGCTGTTTGATAAAATAATCTGTCCATTTACAGAAACTGTTACCGGCAGAACTGCGAGGACCAGGACAATCTCAGCTAAAATGATCTCGATAATGTGGGGAAGTTGCTCAGAGTCATTAAATTTGAAAGTGGTCAAGGGAAATGCGTACTAAGGAAGGACGAGTTAAATGCAGAAATAGAAAGTGAGAAACAAGTGGTTAGTCAGCACTCCTGTCACCCCATAGTTCTATGACAGTTACTTAAAATTAGGTTTTTGTGCATTTGTGAATGAGTTGGAAGAGCTGCCCAAACAAAAAGAGACTTGAGAATTTGTTTCTTTGCATTCAGCTGGAACCTTCTGAAATAAGGGACTCATGAAATCGTATTTAAACCATTAAGAAGTTGAGGTAGATTTATCAGAGCTCTTTAATTAAATTGCAACTGTAGAAGTTTGTATAGAGATTTGGAGGAAAAAAACCCCAAAACAGTGGAAAAGATGTTTGTATGTTTGTATGTACGGTCTTTTTATCCTATAGGTCCATCTTTATATAGGCTGACTCTTTGTAAAACAGAAGAGGTGAGCCAGCTGTCAAGAAATAGATGTTCTCTGAATACACTAACTGATGCTTCTTCACACAAACAACGGTGGCAGAAGAAACCATTTGACAGCCTTTCCCATCTGTAAGGCTTAGAAAGCCCAGGAGTGACATCTTGTTTTATTAGACTTATTTGGGGAAATATGACATACACCCAAGACCACTTGTGAAATTCAGATAATGCTGTTTCTTAGCCTGAAAGGAGAAGTATTGTGAGATGTACTGGCACTGGAGTGGCAAGTTCAAGTATTCTTATAAAGCCCATAACGTCTCAAGACTATAACAAAATAATTTGGATGTCATTATTCTTTGTGCAGTTAAAAAAAAAAAAAAAAGAATAATATTTTGCACAACCTTGGGTCTACTCAGGCATCTGAAATCCAGTGTCAAGTTTCAAAAAACAGCAAAAGCAGGTGTGAATGCTAATGTTTGTAACACTCCATTTGAAATGACAGAGCATAAGCTTTTTCCTGTTAGGGTGTTGCTTAGAAACACAATTATCCACACAAAAAACATTCTCAGAATCATAGGAAAATAAGAGTTGAAGCAGCTTTAAAGGATGAAAAATCAAGATTGCAAGAGAAGTCAACTTCTGAAACAATGTTTGTATCATCAGCTGCATGGAGATTGTAGAAAGTTTAGAGGAGGTGGCAGTGTATGGCTTCAGACATTGGACACATCTCAACAGAGAGAAGGAATTGGCCATGCTTGTGGTCCATAAGCTATACCTTCATGTACATCCGTGGTTACTGAGATGGATTTGTATACTTCTTGGTTATCATGCTTTTGTTTTCTGCTGATTTTTGAAAACAGTTACTCTGAATTCAGGGCTATTTCCTCTGTCTGATGGTGTCTCAGCAACCTCTGTGGCTTAGCTGAGGTTTGGGACTGCAGTAGGACAAGGCAGATGTTTTTGCACACGAGCTGGAATGTGAGCAGGGGTTTGATACAGCCCCAACAGCTGTTAATATAAGATTTTGAAGACCCTTAGCCTCTAGTGCAAGGAAGAGTTTTTTCTACAGTAACATAACTTACTCATGCAACAAAGGAGCCTGTGGGCTATATTTTCCCATTATTAACACCACCACCATTTCAGAAAATATTATAGCAAAATGGTTTACCCCAGCTGTTAGGATAAGGAGAGAAAACAAACCAGAGATAGGACCCTGAAATCATCATGTGTGGAAGCAGCTCTGGATGAGCTTAGGTTGTTTCACAGGGAGTCAGGCTGCAACCAGAAGAGCATCCTGCTTTCATCCCCTTTTTCTGGAAGTCTTCCTTTTTGAAGTGGTTTAGCACTAATTTAGCCAATACTAACCTGTTTTCTTTTTGTTATAACAGCCCATAAGAGCCTCCTGCTGTGCCAAGGGGCAGAGTAACTGTCAGAAAAAGAGAGGGTTTAGTATCATATTGGTTAAGATTTGCCCAAGAAGGGTAGCATAAAATGAAGAAAATAGTTTCAGTCTTCATGACTGTAAACCAGAGTCTGGCCCCAAGAGTTTAGCAGACAAGATTATGTTATTTGAGAGCAATAAAACCTGAAGCATTGAAAGAAAGTTTATTTATGAACAATATGTTAATAGAGGGGAAGATTATCATGCCACAAGACATCTCCATCCCTTTACAGTCAAGAGTCAGCAAGAGTAATGTCAGTTTGCAAGTCCTGACTTTTTTTGCACATTTTGAATTCTTTCTCTTCTGAGTTTCATTCTTCTCCAAGCTTCATTCTCCATCATCTCCTGATGATGGGGCCCCTGGAAAGCACCCCTGTCTCTCATTATACATTGTGTTCTGTTGCAGTAGGATTAACTAGAAAACCCAAACATAAGCTTGCCAAAGATTCTGAGCCTCAAGCCCAAGCCTATTCCCTTTTGGCTCAAGTCAGTCCCCATTTGCTTGCGCAAGGTACATTGAGGAGCAGCCAGCCCCAGCCAGGGAACTGTAAAACTGTTTTAGAGACACTTCTGCTTCTTCCTTAGCTTGGTTCTGTGCCAGAGCAGCTTGGCCAGACCAGATGATCAGCCTTCTTCTGTATTGGGCTATGTCTCTATGATAATGATATTTAGTAGTGAGCAAGGGTGGGCTTGTTTAATCTTTGGTATGCGCTTTCTTCTCACACTGTGCACAGAAAGGGCAACATGCAGTACAACCGAGAAAAATAAGCTTGCCTGTTTATAGTAAATAAATAGAAAAAGAGTGCTGCTGCTGCTGCTGGTGAAGCTGAAGCTCCAGTCTTTCTCTTTTTAAGGGTCATTTATCACTCAAATTTACAAAAGTTGGGCCTCTTGAGCTGATACATGCGCCTGCTGAGTACTCTCTAGAAACTGAAGATCTTTCCTGGAAAGCTCAACTAGAAGATGTCAGCATAGAAAAACACACTCGGGAAACCTGCTGTAATGAGCAGCCAGGTTTTGAGAAGGTTATTCCTCTCCCCTTTCCTGGGGGATATTAGGGGGCACTCCCAATGCCTTAGACCTCATCAAGGGTTCCGAGAAGAAACCTCACCCTTAGTCCTCTCAGTTCCAGCATATCCTTCATCCTGAATACGTTGTTCCAGCTCTATCATGTGTGACACCTTCTCTGTATGGCATAGGGTCCCCTCCTCACCTGCCTGCTGACATGGCAAGATATCAGCCACACATGATAGCATCTCCATGTGCAAGTACCCAGTGTCTGGGGTCAGGCTTCATATTCCCATCAGAGGAGGTTTCCTTGCAGCTTCATAGCCCCAACTGGCTGCCCTGTCTCTGTTATAGCAGAGATCCTTCACCACCTTCTCCCCTCCAAAATTTCCTCTCCAGGGCACCCAAGTCCCCTCTTCGATCTCAGGACCACAGCCACCAGCGCTTCCGGTTACCTCCACAGCCCTCTCCATCACACTGCTCCGTGCTGCTGGTGCCTCCTGCTCCGTTTCCATAGGGCAGTCCTTCATGGCATCCTGCTGGTCTCCAGGGATGCCCATGGGAGTGCAAACCCCTTGCCCATAAGCAGAAATTACAGGTTGCCAGAGGAGTGGGGCAGTCCTGGCATCCCTGCCCTGATGGAGCTGCCATGCTGCTGCCCAGCCCTGTTTTTTGTCCTCACCAAGTCACTGTTGGGCATAATTTTAGATTAATCTTTGTCATTCACCTCTGCAGGAAAATATTATTACCTCTCGGTCTCTTTTTATACTTTTCACACGCACGTGGTAACTAACAACCATTTATTAGCTTTACCTTTTGGTTATTTAATGTCATGGTTGCCAATTTAATCACTTTTTCTTTTCAAGGAAGCTTAGGTTATTTTAGGCTGGCAATTCTATTAACTCTTTTAAAAACCAATATGCTATAAAGAGGAATGAAAGTGTGGCCATGACCTTTTACACAGTGATTTAAATCACAGCCAGCAGAGAAATGCTGAGGGTGATCGATTCGGGTGTTCACTGATGTTGCACATCGCAGCGCTTTGGATAACCAATAACCTGTTCACAGTTGTGTGTAAACAGAATAAAATTGGTACTGTGGAAAGCCTTTAATAGTTGCCTGCAGCTCCTTAGTGTTCAATTAATCATCTCCTGGCTCTGTTCTGCCAGTGTGACTCCTTTGAGTATCAGTTGTCCCAAACACTTGACAAATATTTCACTGATGGGGAAATAACAAGGAGCAGCAGCAGTGACCTGGATGTGCATTGAGTTTATCATGGTGCTCTTTTAGGTCACAGAATAGGCATCTTTTCCCATAGCCTCTGGTGGATTGGGTGCATGTATGCACATTTTCATGTACTGAACATTCATAGGAGTTAGGGAGAAAAAAGACCTGGTTTAGCCCACCCTGGTTCACAAAGCAAATTTACAGGACCTCTGAGCACCTATTTACTGTAGGCTTTGGGGAGAAAAGTCCATGTTAAAAGAATATTATTAAAATTGCAAAAATCTTATGAAATGCCAGGAACAGCCTGTTTATTCAACTTGAAGTGCTTTATATATATACATGTTACCAAGGACGGATGGATGAATGATGCTTATGGGTCCCTTCCAACTCGAGATATTCTATGATGGATGGGTGGATGGATAGATGGATAGATAGACAGATGGATGGATAGATAGACAGACAGACAGACAGACAGATCACAGGGCTTTGAGCAACCTGGTCTAGTGGAAGGTGTCCCTGCCTATGGCAGGGGGGTTAGAACTAGGTGATCTTTAAGGTCCCTTCCAACCTAAACCATTCTATGATTCTGGGAGTTGCATAGTCACTCAGTATTTTCTCCATGGGATAGCTATAAGGACTGCAAGCTTGTGTATGGTACAGGTTAGGCCAGCCCTAAAACCTGCAGTGGTATCTCATCTCTTCAGACATAGCATAGGTCTAAGTTAAAGTATCTTAATGCACACAGCGCTGGGGAGACCACTACTGTTCAGAGGCTCTGTTTCCAGATAGTAATCTAAATAAGATGAGATGTAACTGTACAGGAAATTTTATATTAAAGGCTCCAGCAATGGAAAAGATCAGAAAAAATTTACTGTTTGAGCCCAAAGGGGGGTATTTTAATAAAGCAGGCTGACAGAGGTGTTAAAGGGAAAGTAAGTTTTTCATCTGTAGTCTGAAAATGCAAAGCCAGGTGGAAGAAGTGCCCCGTGGAATTCTCACTCTTTGGGTAAAAGCACTGGATGCAGCAGAAGGTTTCCGTCTGTGGCAGTTTTGTCAGCTCTGAGCTGTGACCCTGTATCCAAGGCAACTGTTTCAGGATGTTGGGTGGTAAGGAGCTGTAGAATAAATGAGAGGTAGTTGTGAAATACACAGGTATGACTATCGGGCAATAATGATGAAATGTTAACAGCTGGCAAAGGGGTTGAAGGGAGCACTAGAACCCAAATCTGGAATATGGCATTTCGTTCTTTGGTACGGTGTATGTTACTTAGTAAAGACCAACCAAGACTATTGGAAAGCCATGAAGTAAAGCAAGTGTGGAACAGACATGAAACAAATTGCACTTAGTTTATGCGTCTGTGTTCTGTAACCTCCATCTATCAGGGGACCAGTCCTGGATAGAAGCTTAGTCTTTATGGTGTGAGAACTTCTATCCCTCTGGAACTGGCATTCTAGTTATAGGTGGTTTTTGTTTATTTCTGAGAAACCATTTGTTTAAAGAGTTATATTCAGCAATTTTGGTTTCTTTTGATTCCTTTAAATATAACTGCATTATACTTACATAACAGTACAGAAGTGATGCTGGTCTCGTGATCTAAGTACTGTTACGCTCTGGAATTTAAAATGATTGCTCAGTTGTGCTGACTTGGGTGTATGAGCCAAGTCCCATGGCAGGAAACTTGCTTAAGAAGAACTGGGAGGCTGGCTGAAAGATGCAGGGACATACTGTGCCATGGTAAATGCTGGAAGAGTTTCTTATGTTCAGTTTTTGGGGTGACCAAAACTTTCCTCCATCTCTGGGTAAATAGGCATCTTTAATGGAAAACTGTCACCCCCTTTTATCTCAAAGTAGAATAAGACAATTGGCCTGAGAGTAGAGCTCACAGGTACTAAAGCTGCTATTCCTTTTTGTCTTCTGGCATCAAACCTCTCTTACCCATAAGAAAATAGGTAAAAGAAAAGAAAGCAGGAGCAACAAGAAGCATATCACAAGTTTGTCCAGTCTCGCTACCTCTTGATTCCATCACCAGCTTAAGTGAATTAAAAATCCAGATGAGCAGAATAGTAACCACTAAACCTATTATGCAAGGCAGGATGAGGGACTCGTTAATGGCCAGCACTTATCCATGAGGGGCTGCTGAAGGATGTGTTACCTGAGAGTTTTTATCATCTCCACTAGTTCTGTTTGTCTGGGGAGAAGTAGTATTGAGCAGCTGAAATGAATGCTACAATAGAGCTGGTAGAGACAAGAAGTGGTGAGGTGGATTAGGGCAGAATTATCATGAGGGAGGTTGAAATACTGTGACTGAGCCACACAGAATCAACCTCAAGGTACCTGTGCAATATGTCAGGGCCACCAAAAAATGCAAAGCACCTTTCTTGGAAGCACAGGCAGTTCTGGATGAATTTGTTTCACCCAGATGGCATGATGTACTTACCTTAGAGCAGGGGCTGAGCTCAGAGGTGTTGTACAGAACATACCAGGACTAATGCCTTATGGTCCAGGTGGTGTTGAAGGGACAAACACAGCTAACAAAAGAAGACGCTGCACAAAAAGTACACGAGTACACTTCTATCTGCTAGCTGTTGACCTGAACTTGCTGTGTTTGCTTGGTCTTGCTTTTTGCCTGGTTTATGTATTTGTTAGCCCTCTCGTGGCTGTGATGGGTCCTTTCACCTGCGGAGCTACACACTGAATTTTGGTAACATTATACTTCAGAAAATCTTGCTTAAACAAACCTCATCAAAAATATAAAACTTCACCACCTCTCATGAATGATCCCCAGCAAATACTAAGAAGCTTCAGCACATTTACAACTTGATACAAACTGTCACTATTTCTCTCTTTTTAATTAATAAATGTGTCTAGCCATATGTGTGACAATAAACCCATTTATTTTGATGGTGATGTTCACATGCTTGCTGTGAAGCACATGTTTAACTGTTTTGCTGACAAGGCATGGGCGAACAGATGCTTTCTCCATAACGAGCTGGCCGTGTATCCTTAGCTGGCAACCACAAGCTCCATGGCTTTTTCTGAGGACCAGGCACTAGTGGGTATTCACCATCAAATGAGAAGGCTTCTACGAGCAACCAGCCTGACCCAGGTGATAGCTTAGCCCCACAGAGGAGGAGGAACTGAGAAGAGCTTCCTAGTCACCCATGTTAAGCCTGGGACCCCAAGTCAGGCTTCGTGATGTCTGCTCAAAGGTGGTCTTTTACCATGTCAAAATGGAGAGACTGTGGGTCCAGAAAACAAAATCTGATGACCTCTTTGGTAATTTTTTATTTTCTGGTAACACTGTGCAGGTTTTCACTGCCTTTTGCAGAAAAGACTATTTCTGCTGTGAAGAAACTGATGATGCAGTATAGTCCAAATTGCTGGCACACAGTTGTTTCCAAGCATGCCCAATCTGTTGTGAAAGAAGAACCACCTCCTTCCTCGTGCACCTTCCTGTCATTGAAAAGATATTTCCAAGTTTACTTTTCATGAGCGTTTACACTCTTGTATCAACAAATGCAAAATGCTGTATCAGAGAAGCACAAAGGTAGCACAAATAAATTACCCAGAAAAATAGAGCCAATGCAAAAATAAATCAATGTATTTCAATATACATCATGAATTTTCTGTTGCTGTTTAAAGGTGCATCGTGATAATAAACTGGATTTAATTATTTCATTATGCTCTATGCCAAAAGTAGCTCCTTTTTCTTCACAAACTTTCACTGATGTGGTCAGAATATGTTACTTCCTCAGCATTTTCATGGAACACAAACAATTAATTTAGATTAAATGTGGTTATTTATTGATGGGGCACCACATTTAACCATGAATAAACAAAAGCAGTCACCTCACTGCTACGCTTTTTGACTGAACTGCTGAGCATTTATATTAGGAAGAATAGCAGGACAAGGACAGTAGTTACTGAATTGAATTTCAGAGATAGTGTGTGAAATATATGTAACTATTTTTCATAAATAACTAGTATCAGCAAATAACATGGAACAAACTTACTGTATGCGTTTGCATGCAAGTTTAAGATCACTTTTGCTGTTTAAGCATCTGTAGCTACAAGGCACTACTCTACTCCCTATATAGAAAAGTAGGTGTATGAGTAATGTCAAAATACAATTCTTGTAAAGAGGAGGTGAATTAATATTGCTGCTGGCTCTTTCCAGAGTTTGCATACTCTGATTTTCTTATTTAACTGTGCAGCAGTATTTTTGCCTGCTGTAATTACCAGTCTGCCAGGTGGCTCTGCAGTGTGGGTAATTTCACTGATGGCTTTTCCTTCCTTCCATGGTAGTGTCAGGTGGGCTAGTCACAGTTGGGTTTTGGTTAAGACTTTAAAGTGCTGTTATTTTAAAAACAATATTCAGTATTTGGGAGTTGTTTTTTTCCCTGTTTTACAACCTGAAAATTCTCATCTTCTCAGGGAATGGTATAATCAGACCTTGAAAACAAGAGCGTTACACTGGGTTACAGCTTGTACAGAGCTTAAGGTTTCCATCGGGTCGTGCTGACTCATACACATGGGAGCAGGGAAATGGCCTCTTCACCTCATCGCACCTCAGAGAGGTTTGGACTCAAGAATGCTTCTACATGCATTTACAGAGTGGTGTTGCTCTGTTGATATGCTGCCTTTCATCTCTGTGAGGGTTTTTTGCTTGCTCTTGAGTATTTAGTCATCTTGTTGAACTTTCTGGTGCATTTTTCATTCTTAACAAAACTTGGTTTCATGTTGGCCTAAGATGACTTAGAAATAGCATGTCTTTTGTCCAGTGGGATGGGACCTTTGTTAAGTTACGTATGTCCTGAGCTTACGCATGAAAAACTATGTCATTAACATTACACATTTATCTCCACACCTTAGGATTTGGAATGACCACACCAGCAACCGTGGCTGGAAAAGTATTCCTCATCGTTTATGGCCTTTTTGGGTGTGCTGGGACTATCCTTTTCTTCAACCTCTTCTTGGAACGCATTATCTCTCTCCTGGCGTTTATCATGAAGGCGTGCCATGAAAGACAACTGAGAAGAAGTGGTCTCCTACCTCCCAACTTCCGAAGGGGGCCAGCTATGTCTGGGGTGGGCAGTCTTGTGGGCTGGAAGCCTTCCGTTTACCATGTGATGCTGATCCTGGGAATTTTTGCTATTACCCTTTCCTGCTGTGCCTCCGCAATGTACACAGCAGTGGAAGGATGGAATTATATTGACTCCTTGTACTATTGCTTTGTCACCTTCAGCACCATCGGGTTTGGAGATTTGGTAAGCAGCCAAAATGCTGCGTACCAAAATCAGGGATTATACAGATTCGGAAACTTCATATTTATATTAATGGGGGTATGTTGCATATACTCTCTTTTTAATGTCATCTCAATCGTAATCAAGCAAGTTTTGAACTGGGTCTTGAAAAAATTTGAATGCAGATGTTGCCCAAAGTGCCATAAATCAAGTGCCCGCCTTGGACGTCGCAACGCCATCACCCCAGGAGCCCGCCTGCGTCGACACAACATCTCAATGGACGCTGATGGACAGTATGACAGCGATACCGAGGGGAGGAGGCTCTCTGGAGAGATGATCTCCATGAGGGAGCTCACAGCATCCAATAAAGTCTCCCTGGCCATTTTGCAAAAGCAGTTGTCTGAGACAGCCAACGGCTACCCAAGGAATGTTTGTATCAACACAAGACAAAACGGTTTCTCTGCAGGGGTGGGTGCTCTGGCCATCATGAACAACCGCTTGGCAGAAACGAGTGATTCTAGGTAGAGTTTTTGAAATTCCTTTTGTTTCTTTAATAAAAATGAAAAAGGGGTTAGGGTGGAATTATCACTGTAAGCTACTGGGAAGTTTTCATTTCAGAGACAGCTTTGGTATTCCTTGGGTGTTCAGTTGGGGGTTTTGTAAGTCTTCTCTAATATGCAGTAACATCTTTACCATAATGCTACAATTTTCCTCAAAGGGGTTTTTGGAAGAAACTTGGATGTCTTTGATGCAGTATCTGATGCAGTTATAGAAGGATGGTGTTCGTGGTTAAGATGCTGTCAAAACCAAGATGATGTTCTTCAGAACATAGCCTGAGCCCAAACTCTTTGTTAATGCATAAAGGGGGCAAGTTTGTCTCCAGATTCAAACTTGGGGTTAAAAAGGTTTGGCTAAACCAATATCTCACAGTTTGTTGAAGTCTGGATCCGGCCCTGAATTTTGTACCCAATGCTCTTCAGCAATTCCTCATAAGAGGCCTGTATATAACATACATGTAGGTAACTGCAGTTACACCAGCTTTAGGGTGATTGTGGTTCACTTGAATAATGCTGATGACTTCAGTGATGGAGGATTGAATGGGCGGAATTCCCCTGATTATAAATGATGGGTTTTAGCCATTCTTGTCTGAAACACTACCTGCTACCTATCTCTTCAGGGGATTATCAAGAGAATGTGCAAAACCATTCCTACCTGGGGAATAACTGAAAACAGGCAATTGTCAACTTTAGTACTGACTTCATTTGATGCAAGAGAGGCCAGTATGCACCTCTGGCGTCAAATGTTTGCATCACCACTGAAATGCTTATTTCATTACTTTTACATGAAAATAAGTAGCTAAAATTAATGTAGATTCTCTCTTGTCCTAAATTTGCATCTCCTAGTTCTGCAATATGGTTGCAGAGATTCATGCAAATGATTTCCTTGCCATTCTTTGGGGGTCCCAACCCTGTACTTGTTTCCCACAAATCTGACTGTGTAGGTTATACAGAAGAGAATTGCTTTGGAACTCCCCAGATGCTTCCCCCAAAAATGTTGGTACTGTCATAAGTGGCTGTTACTACTGTCTTAAGTCATATTTAACCTGTGCTAGCCCAAACTGCTGAAGAAGCAGAAGCAAACCAGAAGTGTCTAGTTCAGCATGACAAATGGGTGCAAGGGAATTGCCGCGAGTCTCTTTCAGAAATAAATGCACAGTTCTGGATCATTTCTCTAAATTCTCTATACTTTGCCACTCCTTTAAAGCTGTGAATGTAATAAAAATGGTTCTGCTGATTCCAGCAAAATAAAATAGGAAGTAAAACTTAGGCTTAACATCTGAGAAGTGAAAATGGCCTGCTCTTGAAAACTGGTTGGGAAATTGTAGGCAAGACCATGAGTACTAGGCAAGACCATGATCACTGAATAAATTGAAAAGGCTGATGAAAACAAACTAGAAATATTAAAGACATTTGAAAATATTTCCATGAGATTTTGTATAGATATTTTACTCTGTTGTTTACTTACTTTACTTTGTTTTGCATGGGTTTGGGGAGTCCAAACCCATGCAAAGTCATTTTTGCTTTCCTTGTAGAAGCACAAAACATTTTGGAATTTAACGTTGGAAAAGTAACTTTTAAGGTTTTGCAGACTTGAGCATGCCAGCTGAAGTATAGCAATGATTGTATCTTTTGCCTGGAGGAGAAGGGATCAGAGCAGCAGATAAACCATCACACGTGCATCTGTATCATACTGGAAATGTAGTCACAGCTTTTATCAAGATGCATTTGGCCAGAAACACGCAATGATGTTTGTGTTCTGTTTCTAGCTGATACAGGCTCATGCTTAAGAGGACGTGGTATTCAAGAGGCATTAATCTGACAGGAGCGTCTTTGGTGGCAGAGAGACCCCCTAAGGCCCATGTGTCTGAGTGCCTGTTTGTTTGTCTCTGTGCTCCATCTCAGATGCTACATTTGAGTGGCCCTTTGAAGAAGCAGGCAGAGATCAAGGTGTTTGATGATCCTCATTTGAAGCCCACTGAAGAAAGCAGAATGTGTAGGGGCACGTTGTGGTCGGGGAAAGACTCAAAGACAGAGTGCAAAGACCCAGTTCAGGAAGGCCCTTTCCACAGACGCAGGAGACATCTTTGGAGATAGCAGAGGCAGGGAACCAAAAGAATGGGAGTTGATTTTTAAGTAAGTTATTTTTAAAGAATAAGCATTGTAACTATGATTAGGATCTGTTTAAATCTTTGTAAATTGTTTTCAAACTACCTATTCCTGCCTGGGAAATACAGTGAAATAATAGGAAATTGAACATACCTCCTCTGCTATTTCTGTATGTTTTCAGAGTCCAGTCAAAAGCAGACTGTTGTAATATGGCTTAAATGTTTCTGAGTCTTTTTGGTACCATTGGTCACAGTGGTGCAATTACAGGACCCTTTGCAGTCCCAATTGAGTCCAGGGCAAGCTGCATTAGCTCCTAGAGCTGGGTTCCCCAAGTGATTTGGGCACTATGCACTTAGGTCTAATGTTTCTTTACTCCTGAGATCCTTGATAAACTCCATTCTGCTTCTCCTTAGCCTCAGAGACATATAAAGTACATGCCTACACTTGTCTACCAGTGCCCCTATTTCTTGCAGGGCAGATATCCCCAGAAGCTGACACAACTCAACCACAGGACCCCCAGCTCGTATCTAAGCCCTGTAAAAATGCCGAACCCACCTGGCTCATCAAGGCCACGTTATGAGAGGGTTCAGAGCATGTTTACTGAGCTGGGCCTCACTCAGGAGCATCTGACAAGGGGTGGCCTTACAGTATCCTCATTCTCAGTACCTGAAATATTTTTTCAAGGACACATGAAAACCAAGCTCCAAATCTCTACTCTTCTGCCTACAAGCACTGTCAGGGCTCCCATGTGCATGAGTATATGAGCCAAGAGGACATAGGAGATATTTGAGATCAGTCTTTCCCAGTCCTTCCTGCTTGCTCTTCAGATTTTTTTTGGGTGACAACTCTCTTTAGACTTGCCAGACTTGGGCACCTAATTCCTCTCTTTTATTATGTATAATCCAACTCAGGATTCCCCAGGGCAGCCTGCTCCTTTTGTGAATCACACCCTAAACACACTCCACTTTCACCAAGTGCAATTCCTCCTGGTATTTCATTTTCAACAGACAAAGCAGATAACTGCAATACCTGGACACAGGCTGGATGAAGCACAAGAAATCAGAAGGAAACTGGAGGAACAGAGAAACCACTCTGCACTTTCTTTTCCCAAGGTAACTTGGGAGTTGTATTACATTCTTGAAATGTTGGGGTTTTTTTCCCAGGTTTTATTTTTGAACAGCCTTGAAAGAATACCATTTAAAGGTTCGTCTTCCCTGCCACAAGCCCCTCTGCACCATCCTGCAGAACAGCAGCAGTGACTCCTAGCTGGCACAGACCAAGACATCACAGTTGCCTGCTGAGAAACTGTAGAGGCAGCACAGGCAGGAGCGCAGACCTCGTGCCCCAAATTGGTCTTTTACTGCCTGAGCCTGAGAAGAGCATTCAGGAGCAGCAGAAAGCTGCAGGGCTTAGAACGTCTCTGTGAGCCAGCCCCTAGTAAGAGCAGTGATTGCGCAGGTCTTAGCTGCTCAGACCTCCAGTAAGAAGGGAGGAGATACCATGTTCACTTGACCCATGTGCTAGTACTTTGCAGTTGAGAATTAAAATGCATATGAAAATAAGGGACAGTGACCAAGCAACATCTTCGCTTTCCCCTGGAGCTCAGGGCAGAATGGTTACAAGGACCAGTTTCTTGTTGAAACCTGTAGTGTTTGGCAAGTCACTACATCTACTTCTTGGGGTTTGTGTGTGTGTCTTGGACGAAGTTTGGAGTCACACTGAGTTGTCATCCTGTTCTCTTTGGTTTCTTCCCATCTGCAAACACACTTCTCATTTTGTGCAAAATAAATCAGATATTGCTTTTTATTTCCTTGCAATGCAAAGGATGTCCTTCAGATGATACACATGTTCAAAGAAGTAATCTCATCGACCTCAGTTGCAGATGGAAGTTTCTGAAGGACGAGGCTGTAGTTTGCCTGCTTCCCTGCAGAAGAAATGTTCCATAAGTAACTCCCATTACCGCTAGCAAGACATATAAAGATACCTTAGGCAGTGGTTGGGGCCATGCAGCAGGAGGCACAACTGAAAAAGTGGAAAGAAGAAAATCTGTTATAAAGCATATTTGTACCTCTGACGTGATAAACTAATTGCCAGCTCTAATTGTAGCAAAAATTACTGTTAGGAAACAGGAGAGATATAAGAATCCCATGAAAGCTCTGTCCCATGCCATGCTCAGGTTACCCAGAGATGGATGCACTGCACTGCTGCCAGTTGGTATAGTGCTGGTGTCCCAGCACAGCTTCAGCCCCAGCCCAGTCTTTTCCTCCTCAGCTTTCTGCAGGTGAAAATGTGGGTATACTATGCCCATTTACACCATTTACTGGTATTTCAGTCAGACTTGCCTCTGAAAGGAGGATTAGAGCAGCAGTGGAGGCCATATATACCCAGGCATGCAGGCTTATACAAACCCGATTGCCTATGTAGGATGAATGTATATTTATATTGAAATTAGCTGTAGCAATGAGACTGGTCTCAATGTTTTTGTTGCTCTATCCTTTAACTTCAAAAATATTCAGTGGCTAATTATTGCAAATAATGTCAGAGCTAATCTAAACAAAATCATACTTTGGTGATTGCTAGCAAATCTATGGGTATGGCTTCTGCTCTAATTGGATTACTAATGTGCCTTTCCCAACCAACACGCGTTTTCAGTGTTGCATTTAAAAAATACAATAAATGTTATGAAACATAATAAATTCAATTAGGGCATATTAATACTTGACTCACACGAAATAACTAATGAAGTGTGTGTGGCACATTGTACAACCAGTATAATTTTGGTTTTGTGAATACATCCATACTTGAGCATATTCTGCTTTCATGACTGCTCGTGCTAGGAAAACAGAAGCATTATATTGTGGGAAATGTAGGAAGGAATGGCAAATTCCACTGAGATTTGACACATAGGATACGTATATTAGCTTATAAGTGTTTCATTATGCATTATAAATACATTGTGTAGCAATGGCACAGAGGAAGGACTACTTCAGTTTACATGGCCACAGTCCAATGCAGCTACCAATAAAGACACATGCCTTTTTTCTTACTCTTTTTATTAAATGGGTAACATCCACCCTTTAATATACCTTTAAACCACCAAAAAAATAAAATAAAAATGCAATTGCCCTAAATACTGCATAGCCAAAAAGAGGATTAGGCTCAAATCCAAATTTTGAACTCTCAGGAGCCAAAATGGTATAGTTTTGCTTTAAAGTGGGGCTGCAAACCTGCAGCCTTCCTATGTATTATGTTTAGTCCTTTCTTGGGAAAGGAAGGAGACAGCAGGTATGGGTACATTCTATACAGAGTGCCCGATAGTCTGGCAATCTAGCATGAGAGGGAAAAAAAAGCTTTCGTTAAGGTACAGAAAGGGTCCTGTTCCCAAGGAATGAAAAGCACGAGGAAAGGGAGCAGCTCAGAAGTGTTTTCCAGCAAATCCAGCAGAAATCCAAAGACTTGCTTTGCTCTCCACATACACGTGCATTGTGGCCCATCACAGAATGGTGATACACTGTCACAGACCCACGTAGCTCATGTTGTGCCACAGGCTTGGCTACCTCATCCAGAACATGGGGAGAAGTACTTTGTGAGACAGAGGGAGAAAGGAGAGGGACCACATGCTTACACCCACCATCTGCACTTCATTCAGGAGGCAGATGCTGTCAAAGGCTGATTTTGGGAAGACAATCACTCAGCTTCCTACTAGCAAAGCAGACACACTGATACACTTTGGGTATATCATAGGTAGAGCTTCCCATGCCTCCAGGCCCCCAGTCCCAGGGCCATGTCACCCCCAGGTGTGTCCCAGCCAGCTCCCAAGCCTGGGCTCAGCACGAGGATGTAGGTAGCACGAGGATTTGAAGTCGGGTAACATCATCATCCCAGGTGTTTTCAGGATTAGGCCCTCCAGCAGGTGATGCTTATCAGACTATCTAAGAAATACAGAGATGTTCCCATAATCCCTTTGTACTTCGCAGACTGTAAGAGTACTTCTTGAAGCCAGTGAGTCAATGCAAAATTAATACTTTTATAATAATATACAATAAACAGTGTGAAAAAAATTAACTGGTATTTCTGACAATGTGCAACTCAAACACCAAGCATTTTCTCGGTGGCTGTAATTTCCTAATTTTTGCATCAGTGAATCAGTTTTATTCCTTGCAAGTGAAATTATGTCCAGAAATTTTTTGCTTACAGTAACATCCATGAGCTGTACAGTGCAAGAATTCAGTTCCAGTCTTCTTGTAAAACCTCAGTATCTGAAAGCACAGCATCTCAAAACCAGGTTTATGTTCTGTGTGTGTGTGTTCATTGTTTATTTAGAAAAACAAAAAATGGTACAGATTCTACAGATACAGACACACACATTTTTAGCTCAGTAGCATATACCTTGTTGTATACTCTCTGCAAAAATACTCATTTCAAATTTCAAGCCAATTCAAAACACTTAAATTCGTGAATTTCAATATATCTGCTCACAAGTATTCCTATTTATTTTATTTCATTTGTTTTTAAAGGGACACAGCTTGGTAGATACCTTTTGAGTTGGCAATATTATCTCCTATTACGTACATAAAGAGTTTTACTTCTGCAGTTAATTCCACTGGTTTTAGTATTTGCTTACTTCTGTATTTCACTAAGCATGAATTATAAAAGGAATGACCAGTTCTGTGCTGGTTTCTGGTTGGTATCACATTCCCATTTTGCAGAATGGCAGAAGTACTAACACCAGCAAATTACCCAGCAAATGTTCCCAGACACAGTAAAATTAGACACTTTTCAGAATATTGATTTGTAAAATCTCAATTACAAGTCTCAATTACATATCATATTTGGAATTAGCAGACTGAGTAGTTTTCCTACCAACAGAAATCCTTGACATGAACTCAGTGAAAGATGCAAAAGATCCAATTTTATGTAAAAAGACCTTCCTACTTTATTTGCCCATTTAATCTAGTTTGTTTTAAAAAGAATAGAGAAAGGCGAGAGAAAGCTAAATAAAGCAGACTGACATCATATTGAGCCTCTTTGAGAAGCACAGGGAAGTGCTGTCGCCTGTGCCAGACTGTTTCTGGCCACTTTTGAACCCCAGTTTGTTCCCAAAACTGGAGCATTTGGGACCCAGGTGCAGTTATCGACTCATTCTACATTCAGCCTTTGCAATGGCAAAGCAGTAATGTTTTGCTCCTACTTGCCTCATGAAATGGATAAGGAGATTTGTTTAGGCTTTTCTGTATGATGACAGCGTATATAAATATTACAAGAAGAATCAATTGCCAAGTCTGGTTATATTTGGTAAGAGATCTTTATCAGCAAAAAAGGGGGAAATTGTCTTGCCATCCTGCAAGTACAGTGAAGCAACAGAAGAAGTGGTGCTCTGACCAGACAGTAAAGTGCTAAAATATGTAATTGAGCCCCAAAGCTCTGGGTTGTGCCACAAAATTACCATAGGGTTCATTTCTAATGCTCTCAAGGGAAGGCCTTGGTTTCTGACAGCACTGGGATAGTCAAGGCTTATATTATCTTCATCTGTATGAAAGCAAAATGTATTTTGAGGGCATGCCTTGGTCTGAGTAGCACTGAGGAATGGCGTTGCCTCCATCCCCAAGTTTAAGCGCGCCCATTGTCCAGAGACCATGAATTCTGGTCCAGTCCCCATCAGCAAATGGTCCTGCCTCGGGGTGTCTGTGGGTTTTGAAAGGTAGCTGAATGTTCTGGCAACCTGCATCTGCCTCCTTCGACCAAGCTACCCCAGGTGTGGGATCCATCCCACCGCCAGTCCCTGGTCTGCAGCCAGGGAATGTACTGCCAGGAAAGTGGTGCAAGTCATCAGCAATGCGGTCATATCCCTGCCTTCTCAATGGGCTAAAACCATCAGAAAATATAGAGATCATTTTCTATTTTAATGATCGAAATGGTGTTGCCCATTATTCACAGCCTACACACAAGATGTCACGGGTTTCAATTTTCCTGTGCTGATCATTCAGTCTATTTGACAGCTGACCTTCAAGTGGTCATGGTTTTTCACATAAAAAAAGCAAACAAAACCAAAAAAACCCACCCAATATCAGCATATCAGGAAAGCAAAATAATCTTAAACAAGGAATTAATGATCTCACATGCAAAAGCTGTGAGCAGAGCTGCCTCTATCCATAGCAGCCAGTTGCTTCTCCAGCAGTGGGAGAAGTTTGGGTTCAGGAGAGCATCAGCTGGATGTTTGGGGTGCTGGATGTTGCCCTGTGAACAGCTGTGGCACCAAAAATGGCACTTCCCAAGCAAGTTTCTGCAGCTGTTTCTACATTTCTCATCACTGGTACCGAAATCAGAGGATGCAGCAAGTCTTACACAAGCTCTTTACTGTCACCAGTGAATATGGGTATTAGCCAGGGACTGTTGTAACAACCGAGAGGAATTTCAGCTGAGTGCTGTTCAGAAAAAATTACATTTAGAATCATAGAATAGTTTGGGTTGGAAGGGAACTTCAAAGGTCATCTAGTCAGCTGTGGCAAATCCCAGTGCCTGGCACCACTCAATGTACTCCATCAGAGTTGAACAATACAGAAATTACCTAAATAAGCCAAAAGAGCCAATAGGTTCTAGGAAGCAAATGCTGTTCTTGCCTGAATCTGGAGTAACTTAGTTGAATTGCAGGTAGTACATAGGCTAATTAAATAGATGTAATGACTTTTAAATGCCTGCTAGAAGTCAAAAGGAGCTGCATGTATTTTTCCAGCACAATTTTGGTTATGTTTACCGAGCCAAGAAGTGAAATAAGGAAATGTAAGTTCCTGTAAATCATGGATTAGGAAGCAGAGATTTTCCTCTTTCAGATGATGCTTCCTAGCAAAACATTGAACTGGAATACATTTCAAGATTGAAATCTATTTATAAACAAGTGGCATTTTTAAAAACGCTTTAATTCTGGGTTGGCAGGAACTTCGCCTCCAACACATACCATAATTGTGAGGGCTTTTAACAAATCAGTCCCACTTTTGATGTCAGCTCAGGATTTTTCCGCTATACCATCTTTGAATGAAGAGGACTAAAAGCCATATACAAAGCCAATTAAATACAGAACACATTTCTACTGGTACATTATATCCAGTTTGCAAACAAAAATGGGTATTTTGGGCTTGGCACCCTTTCATCCATGGAAGCACGGTTACGGACCCGGGAGGCAGAGAGATGCCTGGTGCGCAGCCGCATTGTAGAGTGGTGCAGAGGCATTGGCGGAGGATGTGTAGAGCTGGTAGTTAATGAGACTGCGGGAGAACCCACTGATGGTGTTTGGGGAACATTCCTGTGTGGTTTTAATGCTGTGATACACAACCGAGTCTGAATTCTGTACATCTGGGAGGATGTCAAATTCCAGGTGACGTTTGGATTGTCTCGATTAAGCTATTACAAAGACTTTTGAAATAAACAGGAGAAAAAATTTTGCCTGGGCTGTGTGAGTACTTTTCTTTTCTGAGCATGGGGAGTAGGAGGGAGGCAGAAGCACCTCTTAGCTGAGAGATTCTCTCTGAAACATAGGGCTTGGAGACAACAGAGCCATAAGGGGAGGCCCCAAAACCCCCATATGGTGACTAAACTGTAGGGTTGAGCAGAGTCATAATAATGAGGATAATAACTAGTGTGACATGCTTCTAATGTACATGATAGTCAAAGGCTGCAGGTGACCGATCCTTTGCTTTATAGTGAAATAGCAGGTGGAAACTGTTTGTTCTGTAAACAGTTATAAGGAACTCCTTATATATCCCCTCACCCCAACTTCCATTCAAATCAATAGGATCCATCTGTCCAGGGTATTAAGATAAATCCTGGAAATTTTGGTATTGACTAAAAAGGTGCTTAAAAAGTCAATCGCACAGCAAACAGGGAAATGTCACTGCACCAAACATGGAGGCTTTGCTAGTCTTGCTAGGTAACACAAACTCAAAGAGCAAACCTTTCTGTGTTATAAACCCAGCCAAGGATTGCTGTGTCCATCTCCTTAGCTAATTAAAACAAGTACCAGCGAGAGCTGGTGCTGGGGGCTGGCACCCGCTGCTGCAGCGTCCCAGCCAGACACACAACCTGCGAGGGCTGGTTTGACAGCCCTTGCTTGCACATCTGGCACACAACTTGTTTTCCTGGCAGAAAGGGTAAGGGCTGAAGAGCTGCAGCCACCAAAAGTTACGCTGGGCCAGGCAGCAAAGGGAAGAGGGAAGCTGTTGGCTGTTCAGCACTGATTCCACTGTTGGTAAGTGTCCTCAAAGATGATGACATTGGGAGTACCAATTCCCCTGGGATTTATCTGGGGTCTCCCAGCTTCAGAGAAGTTAAGATTTTCAGAATATTACAATTTCTTCAGAATTCCAACCATAAAGTTCTCCATTGAAGAGTATGGAGGGAAACCCTACTAATCTGATAGATTTACACTTTCTGCACCGCGGATTTTGATGTTACTGTTCTGATACCTTCCTGGTTTGCAAATGCATCCCTTCCTGGGGAACCACCAGCTACGCTAGCTCATTTCCTAATGGGAAAAAAGGAAAAGGCACTGAGCTCTGCTCTCCAAGGAGGATCAAAGCAGATGAGGGGAGGAGAAAACTCACCTAGATGGGCAGCACTAGTTGCTCCCGTGCAACAGGTACATCTGCATTTTTAACACAACAGAAGACATGGCCTTAATTTCAAGAGAATCACAGAATCAATAAGGAAACACCTTTAAGAACATTCAGTCCAACCGTTCCCCCAGCACTGCCAAGGCCATCACTAAACCATGTCACTGAGGGCCTTGTCTACACAGTTTGTGAACACTTCCAGGGATGGTGACTCCACCACTGCCCTGGGCAGCCTGTTCCAATGCCTGAGCACCCTTTGGGGAAGACATTTTTCCTAATATCCAGCCTAAACCTCCCCTGGTGCAGCTTGAGGCCATTTTCTCTTGTCCTATCGCTTGTTACTTGGGAGAAGAGGCCGACCTCCAGCTCGCTCCATCCTCCTTTCATGAAGTTGTAGAAGCAAGCATACTGCACAAAACCCTGCATGAGGGCTGATACGTACATGATGAGGCAGTTACAGATGATTCATTAGACCTTATGCAGTGGATTTATTGACTATTAAGTTTTTCTGGCCACAAAGCTGCAAACTTCATTGGATTAAGATGGCTGCTTGTTGCATTTTCCTGGGCCTGAGTTTCATTATCCTTCCACCTCCAGTAGGCATCTGATCACACACCAAGAAACACACCATCACCTCCTTCGCAAGTCTATATCCTATCTGGAAAGTGCATTTTGAGCAATTACTATATTTATATAGGAATATTACATAAAGGTTAAAATCTATCTCACCCTAGTCATGTAACTGCTTATGCTGGTAGAAATGAGGCTATTTAAATGTGTGAGCCAAAAAAGGTTTTATCTGAAATACCCTTGAAATGTGCTGTAGAAGTCATTACAGCCCTCACCATGCTCCCTGTTTGTCTCTTTGCTTTTATCCCGTTTAATTGGTCTCTTACCCTATTTATTCCTCTGCCTGCTTCCAGGTCTCCCGTTTTCTTCCCACTGCTTTATTCTCACAAAGTAATTCAAAAGCGGTGTGTGAACTTGTGACCTGCTGAAATCAGTGACAAAACCTCTGCAGCCAATCACCACACCGAGCTCTGAAAATGAGCCACCCCCTCGCATTTGCACTAAACCTCCTTGATCCCTTCCACTTCCCAAGCGATTCCTCCAAAGGACAGCATATCATCACTGGGGGTAATTAAAAACAGTTCATATCCTGTTAGGCTTTAAAATCCGAGTGCCAAGGAAACAGGGCGTTTACAGTTTTTGTAGGAAACAAACTCCCACAAGAAACATATAACTTAATTTTGCTGTCAGATGTTCCCACAGACTCCTCTTGAAAGTCACCCCAAGCTGTACATATGTGCCTGAAATCAGTTTAAAAAAGAAAAAAGTTAGATTTATATTTAGATTGTCACCCTCCAGTCATTCAAAATGGTTCATGTGGGAAGTTTTTAATGCTGTGATGAATCCCTTTATTTTGGAATTCAATGACATTTGAGTGTCTATAATCACTGCACTGACTTGGAGGCTGCCAGTCCTCCTGCAACCCATGAGATCTTGCACAGGCATAAGGTCACTTTCCAGGAGAGCCATCATCTACTGTGTCCTCAAATGGCAAGTGAATGTGTGAGAGACACCCTATTAAAAAAGATCTTAGGTGCCATCAAAATCAAGAAGAGTTGGCCACAAGTCTCACCTCCTCAGTTACAAACTGCTTTCCTTCATAGTGTTATTCCATTTTAATCATAAACTAAGCAAGCAGAACCTGAAGCAACACATTTATGTGTCCTGGGAGAGATGTGCTTGCAGGGAAATCTTACTTCCTGTGCAACCTTCTGCATGAAAACTTCCGATTGCTTCTAACACAACACATCATATTGACACCGAGAGTGATGCCTTCCTCAGAGATTCAGCCCTGAAGCAATTGCAGATGATTGGGGATACTTTCTCTTCAGGCATATTTGCAGAAATAGGAGAGGTAGCCCCCTTCCCTCACTGTGATAGCTGCAGGCACTGCGGGTGGATGGATGCGTGTTGTGCGAAGTTTTATGTCCATATGTCCATCCCCACTTAAATAGAATCACAGACTGGTTTGGGTTGGAAGTGACCTTAACGCTCATCCAGTTCCAACCCTCTGCCATGGGCAGGGATACCTTCCACTAGAGCAGGTTGCTCCAAGCCCCTGTGTCCAGCCTGGCCTTGAACACTGCCAGGGATGGGGCAGCCACAGCTTCTCTGGGCACCCTGTGCCAGCGCCTCACCAAGGAAGTTATGAAATGAAATTCACAACTAGTTGGCAAAATTAAATATCAATCAATTGGCAAAATACTGCATGTATGCTGTCTTGGCCAAGAAAATCATTGTGACCTTCTTATGCTCCCGATAAACTAAAGAAAGGAATAACAAAATACCTGCTGGAGAGGATCTAATGCATCTGTAACTGATGTGCTTGAGTTTGCTTTGATAAGAGTAGCTATCAAATTGCATCTCTTTGCTTTCAGTGTGATTTGATCTACCACATATTGCACCGAGGGCAGGCATGTGCACTAGAGGCACTTGGATACTGAAAGACCAGTAAGGTGTGCCAGACCTTCCGGCACATGAGTTCTATGCTGTTCCTCAGATCTGTCTGCTACCAGAGATAACCCCTCTGTCCTTGCTGAGCCATGGACTAGTGGCCATCCCTACCCCATTCCTGGCGAAACTGTATGGGACAAGTGATTTCAAGTCTCTGCTCTTCCAGAAGGAAATACGTGGGGATTTGATAGCAAGTGTCTTTCAAATGAGGGATTTCTGCTAACCTGTGATGTCCAGGAAAGGAAAATGTTTTAGCCTACATGCTACAGCAGCTTAATGACACAACAAAACAAGAGATTAAATGAATGGAGGGACCAAACCCAGGACTCCCTAGGGTAATGTGAAGGAGTCACTTTGCTCTATCCACGTGCTGTGGGCTCACTCCCACCCTGGCCAGGCAGGGTCTGAAGTCTTCTCCTCCATCCCAACCAGAGACATGTCCATGCCAGGAGCTGCAACGGTCCGTGTCTCATTACTGGATTGGCAGTGCAAAATCAAACCAATTCATCTGAAGTATACAGGGAGAGAAACACTCCTGAAATCTCTGAAAATCAGGTAAAACCCATCAGCACTTAGAAAGGAACAAGCCAATATTGGGTGAGATTGTTCATACCCATATAATGATGCTGAATCTTTGCTCTTGGCTCTTCATGACTGCAAGTAAAATCTTTTTTTTTTTACCAATATTTATTTTTATCTTTCGTCTTCCAAAATGTAGGTATTATTAAGCAACCTCTCATGAGCATCCACTGTGCTATTACGGAAGAAATGAAATATTCCTATGTAGGTCTAATAGATGATGGTAAATGTTAGCATATCCTTGAGATCTGTGAGAACGTTTAAGCAGAAATTACCTTATATTAAAAATGGGTTATAGGCAGTTACAGGCTGCATCCACAGCTCTTCAGAGAAAAAAAATGAACCACTAAGAATTATTTTTTAGTGACTGTTCCATCTGAAGTGCAATCACCTTTTTTCTAATTCCTCAGAGCATCATCTGAGCTGGTGGATGAATTAGATACTCCATCCTTGCTCCCTTCTGTTGCTGGTACTTCTACCGCACATGATTCCCAAGCATCCTCATGACCAGCTGTAAACTTATCCTCTAGTCTTTAAGAACCTTTTGGCATCATTTCATATATGCTATGTGATGATCTTAAAGGTCTTTTCCAACCTAGATGATTCTATGATTAAACTCAGATACCAGAGAGAAACTCAGATACCAGAGAGTCAAGGACTGGTTCATCATAACACGGGAGACCTGCTGGGATTAGCAGATCTTTGAGCCCCAGACCAATGTCATACGCAGCATATTTTTCTGTGTGGTTTCTCCTGATGATGATGAGAGTCCCAACCCTACATATCTTGAGCACTTTGGCTCCAACAGAAATGGACAGTATTTATCATTTTCCTAATATTTTTTTGGCCAGACTGTCTCCCTTGTGCACACACAGCTAGTAAAAAGTGGACATCAGGCCACAGTACTGAAGAGTATTATTGAAGGCAAATGAAAGAGCTGAAAGCAGATGTTGCCATGTATAAAGCCAATGGGGATGAATTCTCCCATTCCACAGGTATCAGAATTAGGAAGCAGCTCATCTCAGTGGGATTTTAACAAAACATCCATTTATCAAAGTAGTCTAAAAAAAGCATAGCTCTGGGTTTTGAAACTGCTAGTGAAAAGACAGCTGCATCTCTCATCAATTCTAAAAGCTACCCTAAGAATTACTTTATTTTTGCTTTGTACCTAAGCATTGAAAAGTAACGAGCTAACTTTTTAGAAGGTTTTTTTATGGTATCACCTCCCAGCCTGAATGCATTTTGATCTACACTGCTTTGCTGTAAAAATATTACTTCAAAAACGCACATGAAAACAACTGTGAAGGATCGTTCACTCATTTTTGGCTGGTTTCACCTACAAAAGAGCAGAGACGACAGAGAAACCTGGGGCCACGGACAGACACTGCTGGAAGCCCCCAGAAATAGCATAACCACTTTCCTGCTAGACCACATCAGTTTATTTTCCAAAACAAATGACAAAAATCACAAGTGCAAAGTTCTGCCCCATGTCACAGGTGCTTTTGCTTGCTTTTGTGCAGAGATGCTGCAGACTGGTGCAGCCAGCAAATACTGTCAGAGAGGGCTCATATACACCCTGTGCACCTCCACAGCAGAAAATATGGCTTCATGCAGGCAGAGGTAACAGCTAATGCAGCTGTGGGATAACACATGCTCACTGTGCAATGTGCGGGGTTTGGATGCCCAAAGCATCCCTGGGTATCACACGCACACCAGTGCAGCTCCTGATATTTATACCCCCTTAAAGCCAAATGTGGGGAGATCCGGGTGCCTCTGGAAGGACTTGGGCTGGATTTAGGGGGTCTCCAGGGTCCCTCTCATTGGCCCCTTCTCCCAGGGCTGCTCCCACACGGTCCCAGCAGAGAGGGACAGGAGCACCATGGGGGTCTCAGCACATCGGCTGGGGTGTTGTAGCCATCTCACCCCTTCCTGCCCCTCACTTTGATCAGACCTGCAGCCCACCTGGGGACCCAAACCCTGAGCAAGGGAACAGGTACCACCATGATGCCCAGGTCTCCCTCACAAGCTGGCTCCTGAGGAGCTGCATCACCAGGGACCTGAGCATGGCATGAGAAGCCCCAGTGCTTTGCAGACTGGCCACAGCACCATCCAGCCCTGGAGCAGCATCCAGAGCACCACCGGCATCCATCCCATCTGCAAGCAGAGGATGGTTTGGCACTGGTGCCCAAAGAAGTGCTCCTGGATGCTCTTCAAGCAAATAAATAACAAGTTCAGCAGAGGAGACTGAGAAGCCATTTTTCAAGAGCCTAATTTGATTAAAGAGTTTTAAAGAAATTGTCTTTGCCTGACAGGAGGCAAGGAAGGCTGGTGCATTGGCAGGACCCTGGTGTTCAGGGTTACACAGCTGCTCACAGCAGCTCTTTGCCCATCAGCCCTTTGCTCAGCAGCAGGCACTGTCCCCACATCTCCCACTGTTAATAACAATCTGATGCCATGACATGGAGGGTCTCCACAACCTGCCAGGAGGGAAACAACCTCCACTAAGCAAATCATTCCAAGCTACTGCTGGCACCCACAGATGCCCAGGGCCAGGAGGAAGGTTTCCCAGTGCTGGAGCTGATTTTGATAGGCCCAAGGCATCACTCCACACAGTCAGGAGAGGATGTGTCTGCTGTATCATTCACCACTGTCAGTCATCTTCACTCTAAAATCATTTAAAACTTCAGAAACTGCAGCTGGGCATTATTAGCATCAACCCTATACTCTCCAATGTCTTTCTAGTACCCCATTAATGTTTCATATGCCACATCTGCAGCTCTGGGAGTCTGGTAGCTACCAGTCAGCATCATCCTTCAGAGAGCTTGTTCCTGCCTGGTTCAGTGTTTTCTTGTGTGGGCAGGAAATTTGTTGTGAACATTATTAAAGCTCCTGCAAGGCGGATGCTGAAGACGTGAGGAGAGGCCCCGAGGACACAGTATTCGCCTAAGTGGTGTGGCGTTTAATTCAACCCACAAAGGTTTCCTCTGCTGCAGTTAAATGGCACAGTACACACGAGCTGCCCCAGGGAGAGGGAACTGACAGGTCCCGATTTCGGCAGGATGTTCTTCCTCTGCTGCTCAATGAATTTAGCCATTCAAATCCTAATATATTATTGATGGGCACATCTATGTGGAGAGTGCACAGAGTTGCAAGGTACTACAAAAAAACCAGGCTGGAATAACTGCTGCTCTCCCTAGAGAGAGACTGAGTGAAGGGGAAAGGGTGACACTCAAATGGTGTCTGTCACCCACAGCAGTGACTGGTCCTGCTTCAGGGGGAAGCAAAGAGCCCATCTCCCTTCAGGACATCAGCAAGGATGCCTGTAAGGATTCATATACTTTTCTGCTATGAACTGTTTAAAGACCAACATAGAATCATAGAATGGTTTGGGTTGGAAGGGACCTTAAAGCTCATCCAGTTCCAACCCCCTGCCACGGGCAGGGACACCTTCCACTAGAGCAGGTTGCTCCAAGCCCCTGTGTCCAACCTGGCCTTGAACACTGCCAGGGATGGGGCAGCCACAGCTTCTCTGGGCACCCTGTGCCAGTGCCTCAGCACCCTCACAGGGAGGAATTTTTCAGGTATTTCCTAACTCTTGGTCAAGAGTGTCAACATAAACTAATCACGAGGAGGCATTTATAGTAAGCTTACACAAGCACCCAACATGGTGCCATGGTTATTAATGTTACATCTTAACAGGTGATCATAAGTGATTTTAACAGGTCACATGAGTGCCCTAAAATACCAAAGGTTTCCTGCTGGCTTTCCTTTCTAATCCACCCACCAAGGAAACGCAAAGGCATCTGAGGAGTGGGCTAACCTCTGTGTATCACCACAGCCTTCAGGTCGTCTATTCCAAACATTATCTCAAGCCTAAATTTTCCCTGATTGCATCTCTAGAAAGGCAATTTTTTCAGCAGGTACAACACAACCTGATTGTATCGAGCTCTCTGCCATCCAAGTCCCGGAGGTGTTCTGCCTGCACATGTTCAGGAGCATCGATCTTTGCAGCCACTTTCCTTGTTAACTGGAATTGAAAGACTTTGCTAGTGTCAACATTTTTTTTTTAAGCAGAAATTGGATATTTCTGAGTGCAAACAGCCACTGCTTTCTTTTTTTCCCCGTTTGTTTGGCCTTTCTGCAGCAGGATGTGAAGGGCATGAAAAACTGCAGCATGGCAGGGGTTGGAACTAGATGATCTAAAGGTCCCTTCCAACCCAAACTATTCTATGATTTCTACGTCACTCTCCAACCTCCCCATGGAGGATTCATCCACTGCTCAGCCACAGCATGCACTTCCCTCATCACTGGCCCCTGTTCCAACCAACATAGAATCACAGGCTGGTTTGGGTTGGAAGGGACCTTAAAGCTCATTCAGCTCCAACCCCCTGCCACAGGTAGGGACACCTTCCACTAGAACAGGTTGCTCCAAGCCCCTGTGTCCAACCTGGCCTTGAACACTGCCAGGGATGGGGCAGCCACAGCTTCTCTGGGCAACCTGTGCCATGGCCTCAGCACCCTCACAGGGAAGAATTTCTTCCTAATATCTAAGAGCCTAATTAAAGGCTGATGTCTTACTGAAGTGCTTTCAGTGGTGGTCTCTGCACTGGTCTGCTCAACCACCGGTCTTCTGCAGCAGAAGCCTGGGCAGGACTGCTGCAGCCCCGCACTTCAGGCTTCGGGTTCAGGACCCCACTCGGCCTCAAAGGCTTCAGGGCTTGTGATTTCAGTACACAAGGAGGTGGGAATTAAAACGCCAAATAGGTGCACAGTGACCTTGTCCTGCTCTATTCGAGTCAATGCAAGTTGTTGTCACTAACTCCCATAACAATAAAATCAAGCAGACTGTGGCACACGAAGTGAAAACCCTGTGGTTCTCCATTTGTACCATCACAGTTTAAACACAATCTCCCCTTGAATGAGCTACTCCTTTCCTCTCTGTTTCTCTAAGCAGTTCCATTGTGCTAAAACCAGAGGAATTTAGGTTGTGCATTTGCACATGTACTTAATACAGTACAAAGCAGCACACTGCATTTGGGGATACACTTCACTGCAGAGAAGCAGAGAAGAGCATCCCTTGCTTCAACAACCAAAGCTAACAAGTACCAGCTCAAAGGCAGACGAGGCACCTGACCCCTACAGCCATGGGAAGGTTTCCCAAAACCACCTGGACTGATGGTTATAGAGGTTTCTTTTAGCTCCGTGTCAAATGCACTGATAGTTGCCTGTTCCCTTACAGAACAGATGTGTTACAATCCATTTTCCAGACTAAATTTCTCCATTTGGATAAAGATAATACTTACACAGATCTCAATGGGATATCACTGTCTTTTGGGAGAAGTGGTGGGTAATGAACCGCAGATAGAGCCAGCAAACTGAATATCAAGCAGAAACACACAAGCACTGAAGACCAACAAATAATTGGTACAACTTTTCAAACAGATTAGCAGCCATGTCCTGTGCTAACAAGAGTGTTTCATTCTGCAGTCTTGAGCAGCTGATCTCTATTTACACCATCTCAGCAGAGTGAGCCCCAGCTTTTACTGTTGGCCATCTCAAAGTCACACAGGTTAACAGCTGTGCTAGAGCTCAGCTCCCCTGTGCACAGGACAAAAGCTATTTTTAGCATTATTTCTCTCTATTTTTGCAGTGCTCATTGCTCTAAGACCTGATCAGCAGCCAAGCATTTGGAAACAGGGATTAAACATTCATATCACAGAATCACAGAATGATTTGAGTTGGAAGGGACCTTTAAAGATCTAGTCCAACCCCTCATTTGGTAACTGTTTTTCTTCTTTCTTCTTCTCAATTAACCAAGGTCTTGTCTAATGGACTGAGCCAGAACAAGGCAAGAGCAAATAACAGTTCCCATTAAAGGTCCTCCAAACCACATCCAGGAGCTAGGAGTAACTCCTATGTGTTCACAGCAGTTCAGCGTTGTGGGATGATGACTTTGGAGGCTGCAATTAAGCTACTTCCACACCACCCTCCCAGAGCACCCCACTTTGTTTGCACATGTCCTGAGTTCAGGTTGAAGCTCCAGATGCAGACATGTTGTGTTCTGTATCTACAGCTCCCCATCACACCTGAACCAAAAGACCTTCCCAAATCTCTGTTGAGTTGAAGATAGCTCTGTGCCAAGCCAATAGCAGGCTGACTCTAAGGATAGCACTACACACTGCCTTCAAGCTCAAATTTAAAAGAATAAAAGCAAGAGACCCCCACTATTCCTTAAAGCAGCTGCAGCAGATGCTCCTGGTTGCCTTTGGTTTACTGGGTGGGTGGGTTTGCTCCATCCCTGTGATGGAGACTGCCTGGCTGCGGTGCCTGCAACTCCTGGGGCAGGTACTGAGCTCTGGGGTTCAAACCAGACACCCCTCACATGCCAACTCATCCTCCTGGAAGGGTCAAAGAGCAAGTTTTCAGACATTATCTGCCAGGTTACTGTGCTCCCCAAAGAATCTCTTGCTCACGTAAAATATCTTCAAGCAGCCTGACACCTTACCTGATTTCCTTTGATAGGGAAACAGGAAAAGATCGATCCTAAGAAGTGCATCCCTCAGGATGCATGGGAGGCGCAGGGAAGTTTTGAATGGTTTTATTTTCTCTTACGTGCACAGAATAAATGAGCATCTAGTCACTGACGGAGGCACGGCTGTAATCCCTTTAAGTCAGTAAAACTGAACTTTGCAATAGTAATGGGCAAGATGTTCATGAGCTTCTAAAGTTTTCCTGTAGGAAAATTACACTTTTATCTACAGATAAGAAAAGTGAGAGAGATTAAACCACTGAGAACTAGCATTAGCACAGATCCATGGGTGAAATCAACATCCAGTCTAATCTTGGGGAAAAAAAACCAAACCCAACTTCATGCAGCTCCTCCAATCACACCAGATGAGCACATCTCTTTCTTACAAAAGAGATTACAGAGAGCTAATCCTGTGTCTCTCTACAGCAGCAAGATAAACAGCACTGCGGTTTTCTCATAACCAGTGTTGCACTATAATATATTGTGCTTGAAATCCAGCCCCTACAGCACAGAAAGAGGGGCTGCTGCGAAATTTCCCTTTTGCAAATTGATTTCCTTCCCGGGGGAAAGAAAAAGAAGAAAAATATATTAAATAGCTAAAATAGGTGAAAATGTATTTCAGATGACTGGGAATAAGACTCAGGTCTGCTAGAGCCTGTTTAGCTCTGCTCTAGCTGCTGCTTTATTGAAGTGTGAGTTGGCTTCGCTATACTGGGGCAGGCAGGTCCGAGCTGGCGTCCCACGGAGGCTGCGGAGCACCACCCACCCAGTGCCTTCAGCATCACCCGTGTTTTGGGGAGGCCACACTTCCTCCTCAGAAGACCGAGTATCTTAAGCAAGCTACCCACCCATGCAAGTACCTTATAGCACATTCTTTACAATGAGAGTGGTAGAATACTGGCATAGGTTGCCCAGAGAGGTGGTGGATGTGCCATCCCAAGGCCAGGCTGGATGTGGTTCTGAGCAACCTGATCTAATTGAAGGTGTCCCTGCTCATTGCAGGGGCTTGGATTACATGACCTTTGAAGGTCCCTTCCAGCCCAAACTATTCTATGATTCTAAGTGCTGCTCATTTTCACAGGAAACTTCAGACAGGTATTTTTGTTCTCAGCTGACTATTTAAAGGTAATAGCTAGAAGAAAACATCAGTGGCCATAGGACCGCTGAAACTGCGTCTTCAAGAGTCCTTGTAGAGAAAGGACAACCTGTGCTGGGGATCAGGGCTCCTAAAGTGACTAAGGTGCCCCTGAATTGGACCAAACAAGGCAACACTGCACAGTCAGCACCACTGGAGCTACCCCACATAGCTGCTTCCAGCCACTCCAGTCACTTTGCAGGCTTGGGTTTTTGTGCCAGACCAGAGAAGCACAGAGCTGCCTGACAGCCAAGCCCTGCTCTGCAATTTGTTCTGGTTGGTTGGTTTTGCAGTGCTCAGGGTACTGTCACAGCAACCAACATAAGATGAAATAACTGCACTGGCATCTCCCATGCTTACTGCATGGACAGAGGTGAACTCAGTGCTTTGGTTCCTGGTTGGAGGTAGAGTAACAAGATAGTACTGCAACTCCCATCCCAAACCCTCTCTCACCCTTGCTGATGTGTGCAAGGAGACAAGCATCATCCTTCACAGCAAAGCTGCTGAGACCTGTATGAAAATGGAATCCTCAGCAGGTTCACACACAGCTTGCAGGTTAAGAAGCTGATTTGGTTTTGGTTTTAAACCCAGAGGACTGCTTGAATTTCAGTGTAGACATACATCCATAGAAAGAGGGAGCATGTCACAGAGCTCATGTGCTCTGTGTTTTCCAACACCTCCATCACTAGCCTTTTGCACTTTAAAACACATCCTTTAATACAGCACATAGGCACAAAGCAAGCAGGCTTTTTTTTCTTTCAGCGTCATTGATCGCTATTAACGTTCAAGTGAATCATTACATTGCATCCCAGCGTCCCCAAATTGAATGATAAATGCCACAGCAGAATGAAGATATAAGAGATGACCAACTGCAAGCAGAAAGAGAGCAGGAACTTGAAAAACCTATTACTGCCCAACGTGAAAAGAGGAGCAATCAGTGGGTATAGAAAGTAAAACTCTGATGCTGCCTTCCCAGGCCACAGCAATAAAAAGACTTTACACAGCCAGAGCATCTGCACTAAAATCAGCATCAGAATAACCTTACTGGTAATTTTGGTGTTGAACATTGATATGAAGCTTGATTTTCACTTTTACCCTTTTCATTAGCACATCAAAGCATAAGGAAACTACTTGCCATTATGTTGCGACCCTGAAATCCAAGGAAGGGACGTTTAAGTCAGCAAAAACCTACAGCAGACAGGCATAAGGAAGAGTTAATGAAAATACCTAGGGGGAAGAGAACTGCTTTTAAAGGGCATTTCCAACAATCACCTAAAATCTGCAAGGCTTGCACTATGGAGACACACCTTGTCATTCCTTGCAAGACTTGGGACCAAGCTGTGATGACAGCTACATTTTTGATTCTTTATTGTTGAAACCACAGGCCCTGGAGAGGAGGTACAGCCTGAGGCCAGGTTTAGTGGTTTGGCTCTAGCTTCCTACAGAACCAGCCCAGCTGCACCTATGGAGGAATAGCAGGTCCCAGGCACTTCCGGATGGGATCAGTGGGACACAGGTTTACACGCTTGGACTGTGGGCTGTCAGGAGGCCATCACAGCGGTGTGGGAACAGCCATACAAGGGGAACCAGCGGGCATGCTGAAAAGCCCATAGTGGTGGATGCTTTCCTTAAGTTTTATACCAATTCTTTGCACAAAGATGTAGAACAGAAGAAAACAAGTTGTTATTTCAAAATCTCAATATGAAATAACCCATGTCCCTCGGTGCAAACTAGCAACTTCAGATGGCCTCAGACACCCTTTAAGAGTACTGCCCAGGTTCCTGCCTCCCCCACTGCATGGTCCAGTGGCTGGTTGGATATTGGACCGGACTGTCAGTGTGACCTGCTACATCTCTCCCTGCTCAGGCTAAAAGTCTGCTCTGTCAGCCAGGCCTGTGCCAGAGCCCACAGCAACCTGCACAGAACAGTTGTCTTCTCTTTGGAAAAATAAAGCGCAAATTGAAGCTGCCTGCTGTGCAAGCACACAGGTTGCCCAGAGAGGTGGTGGATGCACCATCCCTGGAGACATTCAAGCCCAGGCTGGATGTGGTTCTGGGCAACCTGATCTAGTTGAAGATGTCATTGCTCATTGCAAGGGGTTGGACTAGATGACCTTTGAAGGTCCCTTCCAACCCAAACTATTCTATGATTCTATGGCTTTGCAGTATGCAGCAGGACCACGTGGATCAGCAGACTTATAAGCACAGGCTGTTTACTCTCAGCTTTTCCCTAGGCTCACGTTGCTTAGCACTGCTGTTTTCAGCTTTCCAACCATCCCTACAAGGGCAAACAAGTTACATCCTTAGGGAAACTGCCACGAGCATCCAGCAGCTTGACCCAGGTGCTGAGGCACCTTTTTCCATGAGAGTGAACAAGCAAATATATTTTCTCACCTCTAGAAAAGCACTACTCACTCCAGCTGCTGGAGCAAACACAATCTGCCATCTGCTTTATGGTATTGTTTCCTTTAGCTACCGCCACTGCTGCTGGTCCATGGCAGGAGGGCAAGTCCCAGTGGCCACTGAGAACAATTAGAAATTGTCACTTTCCTCTTCAACAGCAGAGGTTGCTCCTTCTCAGCTTGACTGACAAAGCAGCACATGCAGGGATATAGAGAAAAAGCAAGAAATCTGGAGAGGAACCTTTTACAAGGGCATGTAGGGAGAGGACAAGGGGGAATGGCTTTAAACTGACAGAAGGGAGATTTAGATTAGACCTTAGGAAGAAATTCTTCCCTGTGAGAGGGGTGAGGTGCTGGCACAAGGTGCCCAGAGAAGCTGTGGCTGCCCCGTCTATGGCAATGTTCAAGGCCAGGTTGGACAGGGCTTGGAGCAACCTGCTCTAGTGGAAGGTGTCCCTGCCTGTGGCAGGGGGTTGGAACTGGATGAGCTTTAAGGTCCCCTCCAACCCAAACCAGTCTGTGATTTTATGACATCTATCCCTGTCCCACCCCATGCAAAGGACAGAAAGCACTGCTTATAGATGAAAAAGACACACACACGAAATGCAGCAATGCAAAGTGATCCTTTGTGTATAGGAGCAGTGCGGGCACCTGGCAGGAGTAGGGAAAGGCAAGGCAACAGGCTGGGAAAGGTGGCTGCAAGGCTGGGGGAGGAACAAGAACATTAGAGATATGACTGCAAACAATGGTTCTTTTTCAGCAAACAGGCAGCGTCGAGAGGCAAGTTCTACCTGCAACGGTTGCAGCCATCTCACAGAGATGATACCACCTCTCCCACTGTTTTTCAAGGCTTCAGGCTCCTCTGGCCACATTTCTTCCCTTGTTCCCAGGTCAGGAAGATGCAAAGCATTCAATGCATGACCTCATGCTGCTTTGGATGCAGAGCAGCAACAACTCTCCCTTGGTTTTTCAAACAAATCTGTCACACTGCAGGATAGTAAGGCCAACTGTCACATTGTTTTTTAGCCATAGAAATCTCAGCCTACATACTGATTTTATATATGAAAACTCATTAAATGCAATGAAAACCAGTTTAAACTGTCATCCTAATCTTGCACCAGATCAGAACAAACTGCTCACACAGTCCCAGACCTCAGCTGAGCTGCAAAGGCAGCACCCCCTCCAGCAGAGCAATGAGCTCTCACACAGGCTTCCCTAAATCCGGAAAAATTAGGACCGCAAGCACTCCCAGCCACTTATAGGGTGGTTATCAACCCAGAACAACTACATCCACTGAGAGCTGGTGCAAAGTCATTATGCTCAGCAAATCCCAGGCCAGTAACATGGTTGTGAGCAGGTATCCAGTTCTCTGGGAAGCTCGAAAGTCTCCTCCAGCCAGGTTCAGTGTATCTGCCAGTATGCAAGGAGTTGTCTTATGTTCCTGCCATTTCTGATTCCAGAACTACCTCAGCTCCAGTGGAGCAGAGGTAAAGTGATCAAAGGAAGATGATTCCTTCACTGTTTGATCATGTCTGCTCTTTTTTTCCGCCCCATCTAATACAGTTTTCTTCACAAAGAGCCTTCTAGAGGAACAGTAATAACACAGACTAAAAAGACCACACCTGCAGTTACCATTCAGTGCCAAGCCTTCTTAAGTCAATGAACAAAGAGAAACTTGCATCTTTATTCAAGGCTGACAGTAAGTGTCCTCACCACTACTCAACAGCTAATTATTTTGTTCTGAAGCTTTGATAATCTTTGCATCCAGTGGTACTGCTCTGTAATATCCAGACAAGTTCTGGAATTGCTCCCATCTCATAGGTACTTTTTTGAGGGAAAAGCTAAATTTGAACTAGCAAAAATAGCCATCCTCCTGCTCACATGAAATCACACTACCTGTAACCCAGTTTGCAAGCAGCACTGACATATGGAGACTAAACTCTGCCTGATCCTCTCTTGCCTATATGCAGTAGCAGCAGTGAGAGGGGAAAGTGTAGTGTAGAAGAGAAAATAGTTGAAAAGATAAGGTTTAAAATCCTATTAACTTTTACCTTTCTTTCTTTCTTGTGAGTGCTGAAAGGCATGAGAAAAACTGAATCCTTTCTGTTGCAAATGTGTAACTCCCTTTTTGAAGCATAGAGGAAAAAGTGCTGCCCAGAGCTGGTCCAGTCAGGGTACCAGTTGCATCACTCCCAAGTAAGGCACACGAATAGTGCTTTCACGCTCAGATGGGCAAATCTGATTACACAGGAGCAGCTCTATCAGCATCCAACTGCAACACAAAAATAAAAGTGGCCTTTCCTCAGCACGCTGCAGACATGCTGTACTGATGCATTGCATCCAGAGCGGAAATAGTGGACACAAAGATTAAAAACTGAGGCACTGAATTAAACAAGGAATCAGGTTCAAAGCAAAGTAGTGGTCCCTCTTGCAGGAGGCATCTCAGTGAGGAACAACTTGGCTAAGTGTTGTACACACTGGAAGTTCACACAGTGTCAAGGGGAAAACAGAAGCTCCTGGAAGAGAAAACCACTGACAGTTTTATGCCTGTTCCCATGGTTAGGGACAGGAGACCAGTCAAGGGGCGTCTTTGATCAAACCACAGATATCTCAGCACATGCAGGAAGCAGCTCTAAGTATCAGCTATTCCAGTCCTTTACAATAACTGCCTGCTTCTAGCAACAGTTAAAGCAGTTTGATCCAATACAAATCGTGTGTCATTGCAGTATTTGATGCTCTAAATTGATTCTCATTGTTTATTTTGTGTAATTCTGATAGCTTGTGTTTGAACCAACTGAATTTGCAAAACCATCTACATTTGTCACTACTTTATGTAACAGATTTTTCCATTCACTTTTCCAGACACAGCTACTGAATACATGCATTAACTTTGCTGTTTGTAAATGCAAGTCTATTTTTGTCTTTCCAAGCAGAATGCATTCTAATTTAAAAGACTAGAAAAGTGTTATGCAGAACCCAAATCCCTCAAACAAGCCTTTTTCTTGAGAAGTAGATCTAGTATGTCCAAGTTCTAGTCTAATGACAAACCAATGTTACCCAACAGCAAGTTGAACACCACACCTCTTTTATGACTATTGTTGGAATGTTTCAATGCAGACCACTGCACCACATTAATCCCTGACACTACCTCTGTAGCACAGCTCTAACAGCAGCACTGCTGTCCCCAGCACACACCCACTGATGCAATCTCTGAACACAGCAAGAGTTTGCATGGCATCTTCAGCTTGATTTTATTCCTAAAATCTCATGCGATAAACATCTTCTCCCATTAATCTTTCAACACTGACAGTTTTAAATATAGGTAAAGCATTTGTCAGCTACAATTTAAAATGCTAAATTTCAAGGAGAATATAAACTCATATCTGCATGCTTTCAAACCGTCTCAGTGTGAAAAGCACATTAGATAAAAATCACAGAATGGATTGGGTTGGAAGGGACCTTAAAGACCATCTAGTTCTAACCCCTTGCCATGGGAATGTGTTCTTTCTTCACAGATAAACCTCTCCAATTATAACCAACTCAGAAGTTCCAGTTAAACTAAATTCACCCCAACCTTTGTTATATTACATATTCACGAAAATATACAAGTTATCAGGCATGAAGAGCAGGTCTGTACTATGTCTGACTAGAGCATTGCCATCCACAGAGCAAACAAAAAAATCCCTCCTCTCTCCAAGCTCCATATGCAAGGGCACACAAAAAATTTATGACAAATCACACTGTTTTTTTTTTCTAATGGAGCACTAATACTGTGTTACTAAAGCTTTAATTAATGAATTGCATCATACAGAAAAGGAACTCTGGTACAGGACACAGACTGTGTGTATGCACCGTTCCTTTTCCAGGCTGTGTTAGTCATTTGCCATCTCAATGGCTATACTTTCTAGCACACTTTTCTGGTAAAGCATTATGCATTTTGTTTATACAGTCAGTAATTCTCTCAATACTGAAAAAGCATTTTATTGAAAACTTCTAAAAGGGCACAGTGATCCCAACTAAAGCAGGAATCCGGCACAGAATGTGCTCAGAATTTTTTACAAAATAATTACAATTCAAGAAAAAAAAAGAAGCCTACATAAATCAGAACAAGTATCATAAAGTATAAAAGCTACAAGACAAGAAAATGATAGTTCTTGCAATGTAAAACATGCTTCAAGAGCTGTATCCTGTTCTCACACCTTTCATGATGTAGCTTTTGTTCGAGAAATTATTTCATTCACAAAACTGTTGTTTTTTGCCAACACATCATTTCTCAGTTGTTTCAGCTTGATTTTGATGTCGTCTTCTGACATATCTGTCAGGGGCAATGCTTTCACTTGACAAAGAAAATCCTGAATTATCTTTTCACCTTCCTGAAATGGAGGAAAGAGGAGGAAAAGAAAATAGGATGCTTAGATTGCAAGCAGGATTTTTCCAAATTCTCTAAAGATACCAAGTATCACCACCAGAAACTTTTTTGTAGGCAAAAACCATGGTTATTTTTGCACTTCCAATCATGTTCTCAACTCTAGAACAATCCAGTTATACTGGTATCACGAGTTCTTTCCCCTTTCAATCCATGAGCAAAAAGCATCAGTTGATCAGTAGAAATACAGTATTTAACACTGATACCTCCTATGTGCATTCCACATTTAACTCCAGTGTGCAAATGCACTAGGTGAGGATTGCTAGCAGTAACATAGCCATATTACACAAACTAGTTACTTTTGGGAGGAACTGTAAATCAAAACCAATGTTTCAATATGCAAAATGCAAGAACAAATTGTAACCAAGCAACTGCAGAGTGGCCGTCACCAAGGAGAACAGATGATAATTAAGCTTTATGCATATGCTTTTACACAAACAGGCAAAGTGTAGCTTCTAAACAATCTGAATTGAATAGAAAGAACAAACATTTCAATGAACAGTATTCAGGATCCCTGTATTAGTAACAATTTGCCCAGAATACAGAATTTTGTCCCATCCTCTGCATTTTAGAACACCACTACAAAGTTTTGTTTTACCATTTAAAACTAATGCAGTATGCTTTCAGTGCAGAAATCTCCAAAGGACTTAGAAATGTAATAGCACGCTTTTCCCTCTAAACATGATGTTAACAAAGGCAGTGACATCTAAAGCTATGCTGTTCTATTGCCTCGGGAGTTTATGAAATATTATGTATTACTGAAATATCCAAGAAAAAACCCACAATGCTGTATTTGTCCGAAGTGTTTGCCACATTAATTTAATTTACACCAATTTAATGCCACATAGCCAGATCCAACTAATCTAAAAAATACTATACCACAATACCTAGCAATCTGGCAAATGAAAGGTAATAGTGCAGCAACTGAGGTAGGTGAAGGGGGAACCTCCTGGCACTAAAAAGTAGGACAAACCAGAGATCATTGATCCAAAACATCGAATCCACTTACTGAACCAGGAACAAATGCAGTAGACCTCTGCAACTGAAAATAAAGTAACAGGTAACAGCCTCTGTCTAGAGCAAAGGCTTTTTAAATGCAGAAAGTGCTATGGATATGGGCTAACACTTCAAGGCTTCCATATACTGGAGCATTACCAAGACTACCACTGATGTATGGGAGGAGATAAATGAGTTACAAGGCTGAAGTTTCACGCCAACTGCTGGGACACAGAACTAAGATCTTCAAGCAAATTTATATGCCTGCAGCAAGGAGGACCTGACTATTGGCACAAAACAATGCAAGTCATAAAGCAGCACAGGATTTTCCTAGAAGGCTGCAACAGATGTCACTGTAAGGACTCTTAAGCCAGCAAGAAGATGACACAGGCTATACTGAAAACGCTTTCTGCAAGCTACTGTTCTCCTTTAGGCTACCTGCTAATGAAGCTTCTTTTAAGAGAAAGTGAAGAGAGAAGAGAATAAACTATTTTGTTTGGGCTACTCCAGCAAAACTAATTTAAAAGCATTCCTGATAGCAAACCTCTCTTTCTCTGCAGAATTTCTTGGCTGGTGGTTCTCCTTCAGATTCCCTGGACTTGCCAATGTTTTGAAACTCCTCCAGTTCCAATGCTTTCTCTCTTGCACTTTCTATCACATGTTTTGGGAAAGCCGCCAACTCTGCTACATGTATTCCAAAACTCTGGTCACAAACACCTGGATGCAGATTAAAAAACAACAGTAAAGAATTCACAAGAGATAATATGGCTACACAGGTTATATGACCAAACTTGTAACAGTTCTCTGTTTTGAAGAATTAAATGCATGACATGGTTTGGTTCTCCCAATAGTTTCTGATATAATTTTGGACTATAGAGTCTAAAGAATATGCTCTTATTTAATTAAGCTCTCTTTGAACAGTAATTGCAGAGCTCCAAAAGTGATTCAAGAAGAAAGGGAAAACTCTTCAGGCAGAAAGAATTTCCCTCTAGTACTTGAATGGAACTGAATAATGCTTTTTATTAAAGTACTTCAGCACAGCCTGTAGAATATAGTATATTAAAAATTATGTGAATTACATTTCTCACATTTTTCTATATTTGAGTATTTTTATATATACATTCACACATGTAAAATGTTGCATTCTCAATCATCTTCATCCTCCTTTGCATCAGTACCACCTAACACCTCAGTCTCCAGGAGTCATCTTTAATTATATCAAAACCTTTCAACTTTAACTTTACACTTACTTCAATTAATACACTTTATAATATTTGGTTGAGGCAGAAAAGTTCTCAAACGGCTCAAAATATACCAATTACACATAGCTACATAAAAATTTTCACTTCAGTATCAAAAGCCCTCTGATACAATCTGCCAACTCCATTCATCTACATTACCATAATTCTGATTGGCCACCCACAACTATTACCATATCCTTTTAATTCTGGTCTCCAGCAAGGACGTACAAGTAACATATGTAAAATTATTCTTAACTAATCATCTATTAAATATTGGGTAACTAAAGAATAGGTGAAGGAAAATTTTGCATTTAGACTTTTTCTGTTTTATTTACCTTGCGATCTCTCAGGTTTCTTAAAGGAAATCAACATTTTTAAGTGGAAATTAGACCTCATATTGATTTTATATTAAAAACACACACCTCCCCAGACACAAACTAAGTCAGGTGTCTGCTCAAAGAATCCTGAGCAGAGGCATAGAGAACAGTACTTTCTGTGTCTCCTCTTCCAGCCGTCCTACAACACTCTCAAAGCATGAAGACAGGCATGAAAAAAAAAAAGAGGAGGATGTGGGGGGTGTTAAAGAATTCGCCCAACTGTCTGGGGGGTTTAATTGTAAGGTTTGCTATTCCAAAGGATTTAGAAGGAAGAGAGTTTAGAATTAGGGTATATTACTTCCATGCCCAACCAAAGCACTCAAGGCACTTAAATGAAGATGGCTTCTTTGAAGATACTGTACATTGCCAGCTGTCGCTGCACTGAAAACACTCATAGTTTCAATGTATGCTTGCAGCAATTTATGACTACACTTGTCTTCAGTTCCCAGGCCACACTAAGTCATATCTAAAGCATTGATTTCACCAAGGCACTCAGGGCTCTAAGGCTTCACTTGGTGGAATGATCTCAACATGTGCTGGAGAAGATGGGAAAGAGCAAACTACAAAAGAATCACAGACACTGCCTATCTGCTTGAACACGCTGAGTACCAGGGCCACAGCACTTTGGACTAATACTCAGAAGCAAAGCCTGGGCATTGCCTAGAAAAAATCCATGAAAAAAGGAGAACAAAGGCCATTTCTAAGAAATAAAGATCTCAAAAGTCAAGGACACAATTAATTAAATTAAAAGAAATAAGACTGTGGCAGCTGGAGATACTCTAACCAGCTTTAAGCAGACTCTCAGTAAAGCCAGAAGAGAGCAGCACTTCCAAGTCATGCTTTGACTCTCCTTGTCCAGAGCAGGCTCCTAGTTCTACAGAAAAGTACCCAAAACCTAATTGTAAGACTATAGCCATAGGGGAATACACAATTCCAAGTGGTTATACAAGTAACCAAAGTGCAACAAATGAAATAAATAATTTCATAGATTTTAAACCAGAAGAAATGAGTAAGAAACAGTCAGTTAGTAATGTCATGGGAGTAAAACTAGCACAGTACCACTTAAGTGAGGCTCAGATCATGATATAATAAAAACACATTTACCCATTATCTAAAGACACTTAATAGTACGGTGATTGCCTGTGAAGATAATAAAAATTATCTTTAAAAGTGTAATAGTAAAATTTAATAACTGGACAGCATATTAATTTCAGAACAATACATGCCAGAAGGAATGAACTGACGAGTCCCAAATTGGCTAAAGAAATCAGGAAATACTGGAAAGAGTTCCAGGATAACACACACAGAATATGCATTGCTCATCAAACAGTGAGCTATTAGGATGAACCTGCCAAGTGAAACAAAGTATTCACAAACATTTGACACAAACATTGTGTCAAATGACAAAACAGCTTTTAAAAAGAGGAATAAAGTTTAGCTATTGTATTTATAAGATTAAACGCAAAACTAAAAATATAAGGAAACATCAGTCTCCATGACGATACGAGACAAAGATTAACTCCTTAGCCTTAATAAAGATGTATGATATTTAGTAATTGTTTTAGTAAAGATAGTAGCCTAATTCCTCAAATACTTATTCCTTATTTGTGACAAAACCACTCCACAAGTCATTGATCAGATCCACTACAGCCAGTGTTCTATAGTAACTATGTTCTGAGTGTCACCTAACTCATTCCTTCATTGTGGAGCTCAGAAAAGGAAACTAAAGAGGTATTCTAAAGCGAAAACATAGTGTAATTGTACTCTGCCCACATTTTAAACCAAAATCTCAGACTAGAGGTTGGCAACCTGAATGAAACAGTCTTACGGGAACAACAAAATAGAGTTTACAACTAAAGGAGAATGCCATAAATGACCACGCCTTGTAAGCCACAGGTATACAGCCCTGCTTTATTATTTTAAGTACAGGCTCCTGCAGAAGGGGGCAAGAACAAAAGATTGCGGATATAGAGAAGCAGGAAGAACCACTAATTGTGGTTAACAGATAAGTTTATGCCTAATTAAAAATTTGTCTAATTTATTACTGAAAGGAATAACTGGCTCCATTAGAGGATTTTAATTAAATGCCTCTGACTTATCTTACACTAACAGAACAGGCTATTTGTTGTTTTACTTTTATGCCATTTGCTAAAAACATACGATTTTTCCTATATCCACCTACTGCCTAAATTGGGCACCATCTTTCTTCAATGACCAAGCCATATTACAATGAAATAGACATTATTAAAAACTGTCAGCACATAAAAGTTGCTCTAATTTCTTTTAAAAGAACAATTTAAGGAACATAAGCCTTTTCTGTCAGCAGGTTAAAATGGCTGATTTTGCAAAACAGAAAATAACCTTTTGGAAACTTCTCTCTGTTCTTTAAGAAATGAAAACGGATCAACCTCAAGAGCATCAACTTGAGTGGCAGAAATAACCTAGAAGTCTTAAATAATCATCAACATCATCACCAACTGTGTTCACACATGGAAGAGCTCCTGCCATACACACTGTCTACGGACAGAGAAGAATATGTCTATTATGAACCCTAAGCCTGAAGTTTATTCCTCACTTAGGGTGAAATTAAGTTACCCTGCTCACCATTTACAGTCTTACCTTCCTTGACACGATAAAGCATCGTCAGCGTGTTGTCACTGGTCAGAGCGGTAACATGTAGGTTATTTACTGTTGGCACTTGGTCAGCAAGAGCTGTCAGTTCATGAAAATGTGTAGCAAACATACAGAAAGCACAGATTTTGCTAGCAATGTATTCTGAAATAGCCCATGCTAAGCCAAAGCCATCGTAGGTAGAAGTTCCTCTTCCCAGCTCATCAATGATTATCAGCGAGTTTTCAGATGCTGTCCTAAAAGCACAAGAGCATTTTGTAACGTTTAAGAACAGCATGAACTCTGGATATTGGAATACCACAAATTATGTTGCAGAGGCATAGCATAAAAGAGGCAAAAGAGCTTTTATATTTACATAACAACATATGAATGAAGCACAATGTCTCATAGGTCTTTCCAAACTAGTTTCTTTGTCCCATTTAGACTTTGGCCTCCTGGTAGCAGCTCTATATGACCACTGAAATAAACAGAAGGCTAGTTCGAGAACTTATAAGCCGGCTAAAAATTACTTGAGATCCTCCAGTAGAGATCCTACATAAAAGGAAATCTTAAATGCATCTTTCTTAGAGCACCTCCTTTCCCCATCAACCTCAACCAACAAAATCATGTAAGCACAGGTCTCACCTAAGGATTGAAGCAGTTTCTAACATTTCAGCCATAAAAGTAGACACGCCTTTCAGCTGACTGTCTCCAGCTCCCACGCGAGCCAGGATACAATCCACGATGGTTACTTCTGCAGCATCACATGGTACAAAACACCCAATCTGAGCCATAAGAACAATCACCCCTGTCTGTCGGATGTATGTTGATTTTCCGCCCATGTTCGGGCCTAAATAAGAAATTTTGCAAATGAATTTAAGCAATGTCATCTTTTACAGTTCAGCAGTTCTTTAAAAAGGAAAACAAGCTCTAAATTAAAACAAAGAACATTTAAACTTATTACTCTCTTGGCGGGAAGGAGAAGCAGACTTTTCTAACAGGCGCAACAAGTAGCTCCACTACTAATAATGCTTGCTTGTATGTCTTACCGAACGCTGCTTTTTCAAGAGAAAGGTGAATAAAGAACCTTCATAAGTTTTGAGACTTTTCAGAAGTATAAGCAGCCATTTCAAACACACATCCATACCCAAAACTAATAAGCTTGAAGTTGAAAGTCATCGGTATTGCTGCTTAGAGAATGAAAATAATCTGCTTTTACCTCGAACAACAATTACAATTTGTCTGTAAAAATTAAACAGCTTAATTACAGGTCAGGTACAAGCTAATGGGTGATTTAAATTACAATCTAAAGGGCTTCTGAATCAGCAAAAGCAAATATTAATCAGTTAATTTTAAGTGAAGTACAAATGAAATAAAAAGTATTTTCCAGAAAAGTGATCATTAAAACCAACTTCACACTTTTGCTGACCAGAAAAACAAGCATATTACCATGCATTTATTCAGATTTTTAGTTTTTCTTTTTGATTATATGAGAAGTGTTCATTAGTCATTCTCTAATTTCCAATCTTTGCCACTCAGAATGTATGTCAAGGACATCTGGATGGGAATTAAAATTCAATTAAATCTATAAACACTAAAAAATATTTTTCTGTGTGGTAAAATTACCTTAATTACACCAGAGAATAGGGGAGAAAGGGTACAGTCATTGAGACATGTTTTGCATTTAACATCGACTTACATACGAAACAAAGAAAACATTGACAAAGAGGCTGCTTAAAATCTTGCCTACAGAAAGTGCCTACACGGCTACAGTACAATTAATGCCTACTGGAATTTTCCAAATCACTTAAGTAGGTTCCAGTTCTCCAGCTCCTGAGGTTGCCTGGCTTGTGGAGTTATATTCACTAAGGCAAAGAATACATACATTAAGGAAGAACTAGTTTCTTATTTCCTACTGTTCTAGCAGCTTCTCTCTTTTTCCCAAATGACTATTTCTAAATTAGTAATCACTTTCTTCAAACAATGCACTGTAACTACAATTATAACAACTAATTCCCAACTAATTCCATGATTATTAGTTTGCAAGATGAGAAATATGTCTGTATAGGTATAAACATAAACAATATCCACTATCAAAGGAAATGTTTCGCAAGAACATTGTGGACACTTTTTCTTAATATAATAAAACACAACAGCTTTCACTACTCTCCCTTATTTCCCAAGCTAAATCTTATACCTCAGAGAGACAGACGAGTAACTTGCTGGCTACTCACCCTTTGCTGATTAAAGAAATTGTTTTCACAGTTTCATTGGATTGTTGGTTTGTTTGCTTGTTGTTGGTTTGTTTTTTTTTAAAGGCATCATTATTGGACATAACATAACAAATGAAAAAGAGAACAGGAACATTTACCAGTAATAATGTGGAACATCTGCTTGCCCTTCTCAAATGTAACATCATTGGGGATGAAGGCCACCTCATCTTGTACTTCGATGCAAGGATGTCTGGCACCTTTCAGCACAATCCTTCCTTGTCCCTTTTCCAGAATGACAGGACGGATATACGGCACTGGTGCTCCATTTGACACATGAGCAAAACTGACAATTGCATCTAATTGGGCTATCACATCATTCATCGTCTGTATTGGTTCTGCATAACCTGGTTTTGATTATACACACCAATTCAACAGTTAGAATTTTCTTCTGTTCTTGCCAACAAGATATCTTAAAGCCTATATTGAGCCCATAAAATTCATTCATTTGCATTAAAAGTCAATTTTGTTCAAGATAGCAGTCACCTCCTGGGAGAGTCTAAGACGCAATCCTGAAGCTCCCATGCTTTGACTACAAAGGGGACTTCTTCAGACTAAGAACAGGAAGGGATGAGGCCATGCTGATTGTTTTGCCTTAACACTAGACAATGAGAAATACCTTATCTTAGTACGGGATGGCAAATGCTCACATGGAAAGATGGCTGGAAATCCAGTAAGTTTCCTTCCTCAATAATACACTGTATTTTGATGCTCATGCAAGCAAAGACAATAGAGAGACAGCACTGACAATACAGACATAGCAACCCTTCGCACTGGTGTGAATGATGGTATGGAGAGGTAAGATGTAGTGCTTGCGAGACCAGACAACTGGACTAGGTGGCCCAACAGCCCCAGTACCAGTTCTTAAGTGCGGGTGTTTGGGTTTTTTCAGTGAAAGGGATGATGGACAGGAGTCTACAGAGATAACGCATCTAACACCTGCAAAGCGAATGCATGTGTCAGAAGAGGTGAGCAGTGACCTGCAGAAAGAGTCCTATCTATACGAAGTACATTTACTGTTCTAACACCGTCTCTTGAACTGTCTAGGTACAGATCATTAAGAGGACCTGGACACTTTCATTCAAGAATTATAGACAATCCAGTCTTTTCCATTAAATTAGCTTCACCTGGGGCAGAAAAATGATTTTTAAATGCACATATACATTTTTAAGTCTATGACTGCACACCACAGAAGCTTTAAGCAACACCAAAAGATTTCCTTAAACATATTAGGTATTTATAGATGATATAGTGAAGCTAATCCTGCTACATAATACCCAATTATCTTTCCACATAAATATACAAACCTTAGCATGCAACATACAAAAAAACCCAATCAACAAGATAAAAAAGATCTAACAAGCTACTGATTTTGCAATATACTGGCAAATTCCTTATCATGACAAGAGGCCAAAGCTTGTAAAGATTTCCACTGTAGCTTAATACACATTCAAATATATTAATACATCAGCTTAAAAAAGGGGTTTTTTTTTAATCTTTAATACATTTACCCTTAGTTTAATATTCATTAGTGCTTTCACTTTCCACTTCTCTCTTTGAAAGAGCTAAGATTTTTCCTGCTGGAACTACTGCCTTTGGGACAGGTGATATTTACAGAATCCTCCAGACCAAATTCCCCAATGTCTCTTCTCCTTTTGGTGAAGGATTATAAAGAATGTCTTGTAAGTAGGCAATCTTAGAGCAAAACATATGGAAATTAAATTAGGAAAACAGTAATTTTTTGTTGTACCATATAAGCAATGACTAACTTGATCTTCTATTGCTTATCAGTTAGTTCTTCACTATCCTTCACAGACTCCAGGTCCCACTCCCTCAGTTCGCTGTTGTTTTTCACCTCTTCTGTCTTCTACTTAGTCTACAATTTGGGAGGAGATGCCCAGAGTCTGGGTGGTAGGTGAGGAGGACAGATGTGGCCTTTATGGGTATATTTTTATTCCTTTCAAGGGATTAGCATTTGCACACACCACATCATGGTATATTTGTAGCAATGTCAGGAAATGGTCTGAACACAGAAGACAATGTATTTCAAATTTTCACCAACTGTCTAAAAGTCACACCTCTTTTTTCATACTAATTCTTTGGGGAATGTTACAGTTATCCTCCACAGAAGAGCCTACAAAGTAACTGCAAGTGCTCTCAACATTCTAGACACTGATACACATCAACATTGAAATATTCACCTGAAGCAATGTTAATGATTTCCTTAACAATTGCATCCTGAGCCTCTTCATACTCTTCTCTGTTCTTTATATATTCATCATTGATGGAGCTCAGTTTGCTGTGAACAAAACCACAATATTTAGAAGCTGTGATGTTCTATCTTTGCTACAATGTCAAGCTTCTGGCCACCTCATCTATGAGTCAATACCAGTTTTCCTCACCTTTTTAATAGCAAGATTCAGCACAAGGAACACAAAGCAACTAAGCTGTGATTCATCCAACACAAGGGTATCAGTAAGTTTATTTCCAAGTAGAAGATCGCTCACAAGGGCAAACCAGCAATTTGAGCATCTCCGAACACATCATTCTTAAAAATCTTCTAGCAGTTGTTTGTTACAGACATGTTATGTGATACGGACTTGCTCTTAAAGCTGAATTTCTGGCCATTTTGCAACAAGATGTAGCACGTTATGGAACTGGCAGAGGAAAACTGCTGCTAAGCAACTGTGTAATTAGCCCAGAGTCCTACAACAGGCTTATCAGAGCTGAAAGCATTGACTTCTTTCATTTAGTAAACCTCAGTGAACTATTGTCACTAAGAACAGGTTCTAGCCTTCAAAATAAGGTAAGCTTAAATCAAGAGAGAGTTTTAATTCTCTTGAGTACTTCTCAAGTTCATCTCCAAACACGGTCAAGTAGTGGACCCACACTATAAGCACAAGTCAGCCTTATGCTTAGACTTGCTTCTGTAGATGGTGCTAGAACTTAACTAAGCACAGAGAAGTCCGTTTTATTAATGATCCATGGGCTTCTTCACTAAGGGAAAGTAACAGATGACACTTACAGTAGGGGTTCTAAGTACCATCTTCTCAATTACAGAAAAAATTAACTTCCTCATTACATTTAGATTCATAACATATTTAGAACCATTAAAAAAAAACCAAAACTGTTTTAAATTTCAGAGAGGAAATATCCTCTAAGTAAATGTTAAAACAAAATTCAATTAAGGTTTACACTTTGTTCATTTAAGTAAATAGGTGCTAAATTGCTATTGCTGGTGCTAAATACACCAACATATTGCTTGGTGTGAACCAGTATGCTTGCCACACTTCAAAGCACAGGATTTATTACTATGAGAGTGAGTGATTAGCAGAAACAGTCACTATTAGTAATAGCACTGACTTGAAAACAACCTTGCCCCATAGGCAGTGCTCCTCATATCTCTGTCAATCAAGATCTCCCTCAATAAACTCACTTCTCTAGTCACTTTACTAAGTCCAGCAGGAATTGTTACATATAAAGTGACAGCAGCATGGTTTGTCTGAAATACTCTACAATGTAGTAATCTCTGCTATTTTTACCCTTCCATATAACACATGCAGGAGACTTAAAGAGCAGTTTTCTCCTGGACCTGCCACTGACAGACAAGGAGGAAGTTTAAGTCCAATTAGTGGCTGATTACCAGTGGCATTTCTTAGGGTTGATACAAGGGCTGATACTATTTATGCCTTGATTAACAACCAGAATGATGGGACTGAATACACTCTTAAATGCACTCTCAGCAAGGTTACGAACAATATCACATTAAGAGGAGCGGTCAGTACACTGGCAGACAGGGCTGCCATTCATTGGATTATATAGACAGACTAGAGAAATAGGTGGATAAGAATTTCAACACAGGCAAATGCAAAGTCCTACTCTTGGGATGAAGTAACTCCATGCAACATTACAGACTGGGGTCCCAGTGGCTATAAAACAGCCATTCCTAAAAGAGTCAAGGGATCCTGTGGACAAGAAGCTGAACAGGAGACAGCAGTGTGCCCCTGAGGCACAGAAGACCAAGCTTATGCTGGCTGCACTAGCAAAAGTGTAGCCACCATGTTGAAGAAGTGACTGTTCCCCTTTATCCAGCATCATGAGACCACACCTGCAGCGCCATCTCCAGTTTTGTCTTCCCAGTGTCAGAAGGACATAAAACCTGGAGCAGACAGTCACCACAAAGATTTGTAGCTAGTCTGAGAGAATCCAAACTCAGCCTGGAAAGGAGAGGCACCAGACTCTTCTTGGAAGTGCACAGCAAAAGAATGAGATACTAAAATATTGAACTTCTGCACGTAAAGTTCTCATTAGATCTGATTAGAAAAGTTTTTTTTACAAAGAGTGGTTCAGCACTGGAACTTGTGCCCCTCCAGGTTGTGAGGGATGCTTGGACGATGAGCACCTTGGCAAGGCCTTCAGCTACCTCATCTAACTTCGAGACAGGATCCAATTTCCAAAGTGGTTCTGCTTCAAATGACGGGTTAGACCAGTTAACCTCAAGAGATCACCTTCAACCTAAGTTATTACCCGATTCTGCATATGCAACTTCCTGCCTTGTTTGCCCTGTGTAAAAATAATGAAGTACAGAGAGAGATATCAAATGACCAAGGTAGTCCTTGCTCCTAAAATGCTCTAGAAGAGCTAAAAATTCAACAGAGAATATAGATCTTTTTGCTTGGCTGACCTGTGACAGAGCTGTTGTCCAGACAAGGAGCCACTGAAACAGCATCAATGCAATTAGCCTGAAGACTGAAATTTTTAAATAGCTTAATCTACAGAGCCACAGAATCAAAGTCCAATACATAGGTCCACTAGAAATTACAGCATGATTTGGAACAACAGAAAAAGGTAATCACTAACAAAATTTCTGCATGTCATATTTGGTGATAAACATAAATAGCTCTTTTTCTATTGCAGCTTGTGAAAGTGTCTGTATAAACACTCAGTGAATGCAATTATGCTACTAGCTGCAGCTAAAACTGAGACATTAGCCCAAGTCAAAGGACCAAAAATAGCTAACAGTTGGCAAAGTAAATGGGGAATGCAGCTTTTAACAGAAACTGCATGACTCCTCCTCCCTCATGCCAGTCGTGCTCAATATGTCAATCTGTGAGCCAATTCAAAAGGTGAAAATTCAGCCATTCAAGATGCAGGGAAACCACTTTATTGGCATAATTATAAAGGAAAGAACAATTTTGTTTCTTTCACAACAGGCTTGGAAAACTACTGAGATGATTTCATACCTGTTAGTAAATTTCACGCCATTCTTCTGTGTATCAACTATTTCATATTTTGAATTGTTACGGAGAACCTTTTCCTCCTTGCAAGTTATTCGAAAGTGATGTCCAAACTGTGAATTTGTTTCCAGTTTGATACTCTTGCCAGCTTCCAAACCTTTTAGATGAAAAGAAAAAAGAAAACAACTGTATTATCAAAAAAACCTGCACCCTGTCCTATTTCTGCTCACCAATCGCCAGTTTCCATGAGTTTCAATGCATGTCCTCAAAAGGACATAAAACAGAACTAGGCCTAGGCAAGAGTTAGATGAATTCCATAAAATGAATGCTGCCAGTATCTTGCAACATACATTATAATTTCTGAAATATTCTGGGATGCCATCCTTACGGGGGGAAAAAAAAAAAAAAGACCACATCATAAACCAAAAATCACTTGGTTTTCAACAGATTCTACTGTGATAAATAAAGTCGCCCCACACTAATAATAAAATAATACAAACATCCCTTAACTCCTCTGTACCAGTTTTCATTTCACCACTTGATCGCAAAACATTTTACAGAAGAGGTAAGAATCAAAGGCAGTTTCATACCCTACCTAGTTCTTTTGCTGCACTTTTTAACAAGGACTGCATTTTTTCTTCCAGTTCATTCATCTTCTCTCTTAATTCTGTCAAATTAGGATCAAAAGAAGCCTTGACAAGAAATTCATGATTCTCCACCTGGGGAAAAACAACAAGAAAAAAATATGTATGAACATAGGCAGTAAAAAAAGAATCACCTCCCTGATCATTCATGGTGAAATTAATTTACTTCGTAATTTATTCTATTTTATAGATATAATTTCGTAACGTGATGCTGTTTGTAGTTGAATCAGACACCAATTATCACAAAACAAATATATCTCTAACACTTGTTTTCTCAAATAATATACTTTATACAAGCAAAATATACCCTTTTAACACACTCCTTTACTTTGAAATGGAGTTATCCACACATTCATTTGCATACAAATAACTGAGCAGTAGAAATGAAATTGTTACGTAGGCTGGACTTATGCAGCTAATTAAGACTGCAAAAGGATGGGGTGTTTCAAAGCAAGAAGTGTTTGGAAATACAAGTTTCTGAAACAGGAATTCCTATCCAAAACACACTCAAGAAGGAATCTACATAATACCACCAAAAATTCTAGCCAATTTCAAACCAGTTGAATTGAAAAGCATACACATTTCCTTCAAGCTGAACATTTTCAGAGGCACAAATGAAGTAAGTTTCATCTTCTTCCTCTCCCTTCCCTAAGCTTCCACTACCACGTGTGTGTTTCTGATGACCTTACAAGTCTCAGGTTTAATTCACAAGCACAACTTATAACTGCTCAATAAAAGACACTCCATTTTTAATATACAAAGTTTTACAATCAATAAAATATTAGCACTGTTGTCCAACATGGAAACTAAGCACTGGCTTTCATATTAGTAATTTACTTATTCTAATTAAGTTTAAAAAACAAGCAAAACCCCAAAACACACAGAACACTTAGGAAGCTTCCCCTAGCTGGAAATTATCTGCAAAGTTGTACACAAAGCAACTACAAATACTTGGCAAAACACACCAGAAGATGGCAGTTTACATACAATTTCACTTATACCCACAAGTATACGTTAGCAAAAGGAAAAGAGGAAAGGGAGGTTCACACAATTCCTTTACTCCTTCCCAGACAACAAAAGTATCTCTCTAGAAAGCACTGAGCAAGAAGAGCTGTAACTGCAAGAATCACCACATACATCTTGTTCTACTAAGCACCAGGAAGTACCTCAAACCTGTAGTGTGTCAAAACAAGTGTAAAAGCATTAGACTGAAGACTCCCAGGTTTGGCAGCAACTTGGAACAAAGACCTGGGAATGCAATCTGGAAATGAGAGCCACAGGGCTTATATATTTTGAATTTGGAATGGGAAGGGACAGGTAAACGATCATATGAAGAAACTACATAGCTTACTGTATTTTTAAAGGATTGCTACTTTATTCTGAGAATTATCTTCTCCAATAGATAATCTGATTTTCCACAGAAGCTGCAACACAGAAAACTGAACCACTGGGGCTTGTTTTCTCTGCAGTTACCAGCACTGCAAGGCGTTACACTCAGCCTGCTGTTTTAGTTCCAGTTGTGTTGTGTGCAAAGTTCTCCAGTTGCTTAACCAGAGAGGATGACTCCACAGAATAATGGATTATGAGATTTTAGAGGACCATCTTGAAACTTGGAAGTGTTAAAGGAGTATGAACAAATTCATTCCCTGTTACATCCCCTGTTGACAGGCCTATTCCTCCCATTCTCCTCACAATTCTGCTAAAAGAACAGCAATGAACATTTATGACAGCATACAGAAGAAAAGACCATTTCTGGTTTTGTAGGGCAGATCCTGGATCTGAAACAGGAACTGAAACACCACGCATGCCAGCCTTTGTCACAACTGGCTTCATGAGAAAAATCGAGGCTGACAGTCAAGTGAAAAGTAGTATTTTTTCACAACTTCAAATAATTACTTGAAGCCTGGAATAAAGTGCAGAAATCCCATAACCTCGGCAGAAGGAAGGTAACATTCCCAAGGACCCATAACACACTGGCAGGTCACCCAGTCTGGCTGTTGGTTCCGGCCTTCATCCACACTGCCGTATTAGAGAGGCTGATCAGAACTGAAGCCATGCCTTGCACTTCCACCCTTCTGGACCCCCTCCCTGCAGGCGAGCTTTCATTTCACTGCCAGAAAAGATCCATATGTGGCCAAAGCTTACAAATGTGCAAAAAAGAGCTATGTTACTGCCTCACCCTCTGCTCCATCCAGCAGTCATAGGGATGGAGTTAGTTTTCATGTGCTTGTTGCTAACTCCATTACAGCTCCAACAGACCTGTGATGACAAATGAACCCAGAGGCTGTTAGCGTGCAAGAAATAAATCCTAAACTCCTGTGAAGTTTCAGGACAGGCAATTTAAGTAAAATTACTCCAGGTTCCGTTCACATTCACAGTCTGAGTTAGGGACTACAGCAGCTAAAGAACCATTTCGCAGCAGAGCAGGCTCTCCAACCCAGGATAAGTGCCTGGTGGCTTTTCCAGGTGTAGACACCAAGTCTTCAGAACATCCAGCAGCCTATATACCATTACCTCAGCCGGAAAATCCATCTGACGACACTCAGAGTGAAAGCCAAATGTGATCAAGTCAGTAGAAAACATAGAATCATAGAATCAACTAGGTTGGAAAAGACCTTTAAGATCATCAAGTCCAACCGTCCCCCCAACATTGCTAAGGCCACCACTAAACCATGCCACTAAGTACCTTGTCTACACGGTTTGTGAACACTTCCAGGGATGGTGATTCCACCACTGCCCTGGGAAGCCTGTTCCAATACCTGATTACCCTATTGAGGATGAAATCTTTCTTAAAACATTTTAAAACTACATTAAAAGTTCAGCTAAACTGCCAGGAATGTAAAATAACTGGTTTACTAAAAATATTAAAATTTATGCTACTAATTAATATATAAAACCATCAGGCACCCACAACTATATTACCCTCTAACGTTCTTCTCAAGCTGTGCTCCTCCTACAGCAGTATCTCAGATATAATTAGGTAAGTCACTTAAAGCAAACTTTTACTTTTCTCTTCTGCAGCCCTCAGTATGAACACAGCCAACAACAATCTGTCAGGACAAGCATTAACAGGAATGTGGTATTCGAGTTCTTGGTGCTCTGTACCTAATCAATCTACCACCAATTACGGTCCAGTAAGGCTACACCTCACCAGAAAAATCGGAGGAAGTATCAGTGAATGCAACTCACTCCCCTCTCATCTTCCCAAAATAATACCTGCTTCCATCATAATCATACTTCACCAATACATTGAAGTATGAAGTATCGCTGAAACACACATTAAGGAATGCAACAGACATGCAATGGATTAATGTGAACACTCTTGCCACCACTGTCACTCTATATATAACCTTCTACTGGCAAGAGTAATGCAAAAGATTATAATAAAAACAAATCCCTTAAATGCAGTACCACAGAATGGTTTGGGTTGGAAGTGTAAGTTTTTGCTCAGAGCTACTCCGAAACGAGTGTTCAAAGTATAAAATATTTAATGTGCTAAGTAGCAGACCAGCATTACAGCATTAATACTTTCATACCTGTGTATGTTTACTTACATGAAATAAGTCCCAAGTGAGTCACATTTCCAAGAGGTGCTCAAAGAAATGTGGTGACAGCAAATAATTTGCACGCTCTGGAGCTATATGGACTTGATCTTAAAGGTCTTTTCCAACCTAGTTGATCCTATGATTCTATGTTGAGCCAGCTAGCTAATCTGAAAAACAAGTCTTCTGCAAAGAGCTGTGCTCTTAATATTCAAACTAAAATACTATGTACCAAAAGCGCTAACAAACTTTCGAGTTGCCCTGACTTGAGGAGGAGTTGGGGTAGATGGTTTTTGAAAGGACCCTTACAATTCTGTGAAAAGACAGGAAAGGAAGTGACAGTTTCTCAACTTCTATTACAGTTAGGTAAACGAATAACCACATCCCACACTTTTTGAACTTAGATGTTTCTTTTTTATATCAGAATGGATTATTGACATAATTTTGTTGCTATAGCAACCTATTTTCCAATCACACTCAGAATAGAGCTGGGTATTTTGTCTGTACTCCCTAAAAATCTAAGAAGCGTTTCAAGTCAATGTTAAAAACTTTAACATTCATACGGACAAGGTGTATTCTTCTGGTAAAACCAGCACTGGCTTATCTACAACCATTTTCCAGTATCTTGAAGGGGAAAACAAAAAACAAAACCAAATCCGACACACTGGATTCTATGGGCCCTGATTAAAAATAACTGACTTGTTATTTTGTTTAGAAGGACAACAAAAAAGGCTGAAAAGAAATTTAAAGAGCTGGACTATGAAGGGTGAAGGCTTGGAACAGCTGTTAGCTTTAAAGAAAACAGAGTCCCAGGGCATACAAACTGCATCAACAGATGGTCTGTAACTAGGATAAAGCTATAAATTTCTTCATTAGCATATATCACAAATTACAGCAACATGTCAATCAAACTGTGTCCTTAAACCATAAAATGCAACTGATGAATGCATACACAATACAAAGAGGTAAAGTGTGGTGCTTTTGCCTTTGAATAAAAATACACATGTTCAAAGTTTTAAAGCCACTGCAGTTTTCAGAAGTTCAACACTTTTCCCTTAACCATGCCTGGCACATGGTTAGGTAGTTCTCATATTTCTAGTCAGCTGAGATTGACACAACCCTAAAAGTCTCCCACAACTTCTGGGAGTTGAAAGATCTTACAGAGAAAATGACTGAAAGATCTTACAGAGAAAGGAACATTAAATACGTATCTAACCAAGCATGTACATTTCAAAATGAGTCTCACCAATTCTGTAACAAATATGATGGGAAAAAACGATGTACAAAACCCACTAAAAAACTTGTTTCACCCAGCTAAGCAACGGTTCCTGGTTTTTCCTGTGTCCTAAGTGTTCAGCATTAAACAATGACAAATCAGTCATTTATATTCATCCCTTCTCCTTTCTGCTACAGATTCAAGGAACAGGAATGTTCCCTCCAGTTTTCTTTGGCCAATTTTTCTGCTGAAAAAATGCCAGTTTTCCCTTGCAAGCATAGTCCTATCACCAGTAATGTTTCATAAGCAAGTGTAGCTGCAAAGCTAAGATAATTGCAGCAGCTTTCTCTCTAATGAGAAATGTCTTTACAATGGAAAGTAAAGTCAAGTCTTTATGCCTAAGTCAACCATTTTTCAGAGAGGCAGTCTGTTAGTAATGAATACTTAACTCCACACAAAACAGAACCAAGTCTAATGAACTTTAAAGAAGCAGAGAAATATGTAATAAACATTCTGGTTATATTCCAGATTTGAGACATACCATAGTAACTCTGAAAATATGAAAAGCAGAAAAGTGCCAAAATAACTTCTACACTTTTAATACTGATGAGGCTTTCAAAAAACAGATTCAGGTCCACAGCATCCATGTACCTGTAGCATTTTTATACTGACTAGATAACTTCAGACAGTGGATGAATATCCTCTTGATATTCAACTACCATACTAATGTCTTCACATATTCCACAGCTAAACTACCACTAACTACTTAATATAGATGATCAATTAAATTTAGTGAGTGTAGAGCAGATTGCAAAGTTCAATAAGAAACTTTAATTGCTAAGTAAACCCCCTCCCACACACCAGCCCATACCTTATCCATGTCCAATGTTGTTTCTATCATCTCCAGAAACTTTGAAAAGTCAGAGTAGATATCATTAAGAGGTGTTATAAACACTGCCAACAACAACATCTGGTGAGCTCCTGTTAAGAACAAACACAAAAAAATCATCATTCACAAAACCCCCCAACTTCACCAGAATTCACTTATCCAAAATAAACAGCACAACTATATAGTTGGTTAATTTTTATTAAGATTGGCTATGATTATTTCACTGACACACATGTATCATTTTCCAGAATTGGCATTATTTATATTCTGATTAAGCTTTTACCTATTCTGTCATCTTTGTTCACATCTGGTGGTATTAATTCCCTACTACTATGAGTAAAACTAAAGACAAACAACAGTTTGAAAGCTAACCTGCTGTCTGAACATTACTCATCTTGCACATAAAAAACTAAAATGGCTTTAGCAAAAAGTATATTCTACAGCAAACAATTTTAAAAATACAAAATGGAAGTTTCATCATTCACACTCAAAGAATGTGAGGTTTTCATTTTTCTTACTTCAAAATTACAAAAAAATTGGAACTATTTGGTAGGTTAAAATATGGACATAAATAGAAATTGAGGTGTATGGGGTTTGGTTTTGCTTTCCTTAAAAAAACCCAAACATCTACTCTAACCAGATCTTTACAGTCACTGATCTTTCCACTAAACAGGAAATCATCAATATTAGTCTCTTCCCACTTATTTTTTTAGCACAGATACCCTGTAGCACCAAGTATAACTGTGAACTGCATTTTCCCTTTGACGTAGCATGCATTTTCCCTAACGTAGCATGCAGAGATATTGCTGATTTTGTGAAAAAAAGTCTTTTCTTCAGGCCTAAAAATAAGCACCTATCCAGCAGCCTGCTGTGAAAACGTTATGTCAGTAAACAAACGTTTACATCTCTGCAGCCACTTCAAGTTATGATTTAATTACAGAAAGATTAGCATTATTGACTATACGATTTACACAAAATGCCTCAAAAAGAATCCAATACTATGAGCTTCTAGTCATTGGATTAGATACGGAATTATATTTGCCTCTGATGCTTACAGGCAAGGCTTTGCACATTAACAGAGAAACACAGAACTAAGCTCTGGCTAGTCCAGAGCCTCTCAATTTCTTACCAGACTAAGGAAAAAGTCCTAATCTTTCCTAAGAAAAACATCTGTACAAATTTATAAAAGTCACACAATGAGGACACGATTACTCAAGGGAATCTGTCTTCTCTCTCAGCACTGTAACTCAAGCAAAAAGTAAAAGGTTGGTTTGTTTCTTTCTCCTCCTGTGCCTTTTTGCTTCCTCGCTCCCCCAGGCTTTTAAAGTTCTTAAAAGATTAGTGTCTATTAATGGAGGAAAAAACTGCATGTTGTTGAGAGATTACTGAACTTGTAAAAAATAGAGTCTTCTGCTGACTAGAAGTCTTCAAACTAAGAGACATCTGAAATAAAGATCTTGCTTTTTATTCCAAATCACTTTCTTGGTCTTTTTTTTTTTTTTCCAAATCCCTCCTGTAAGGAGACCCATCTAAACCAACCTAGAAAATAAAAGCAGGAAGTAAAGAAGAGACTGAAGAACAAAAAGAGGTTTCATGTCCATTCTTCAGAGCATGTTTCCAGTACACCAGCTGAGAGACTGCCTGCTAATTTAATAATCTTCAGTATTCTTGAATTAATGAAAAATGATTGTGCTTGAACTTAAAGTTGCAATTAATCCTTTCAATAAAAAAAACTGTAAGTAGGAGAGTTTCATACAATTTCATTATTTAAGTTTGATGAGTACATCTTCAAACACCATAGGAAGATGTCACATTCAAAAACTAGAAAATATTAATTTATTAAGTAAATAAAATACTAGTGTATTTATATATGTTTAGAATATGGTTCAAACTGATACATTGCAAAACTGATTTATATTTTCAATCCAACTTCATGTTCAGTATCCAAGGAAGTCAAATAGCAGAGTCAGTGAATACTGAGGATTTATAGAAGTTGTATGTGTATGTTTTTCTTAAAAGCATAACACTTGGCATTAAGAGATTATGAGCAAGAAACACCACTGAAAAAATTCAACTCTAACTTGGACTGTACCTGCATTCATAAACTCATACAAAAGATGTATGATAAAAACAAACAAACAACACTTTTGCACCTACTCAACATTATTAGCACGAGGTAACCATTGAGAGAAAGAATAATAGAACTATGTACAGTCAAAATCAGAGATATGTATTGATCACAAAACCCATCTGCTCCCAAGTAGTTTTTAATTTAAACCATAAACTACTTACTGAAGCATAGATAAGTGTTTATTATATGAATTAAAGACTTTCCTAGTAATATAGTTTGAAATGTTGTATAGAAATTAAAATGAAGCACTAATCCTCAAACTTGAAACGTTTATATAGTTAGTTTGGCAGCAAACAGAAGTATGACAACTGACACTATTCTATCAAGGAAAAACAGACGAATCTCGACAACTGAAGGCACTTAAGCCAGCCATTTTGATGGTACAAAAGGTCTTAGGAAAAATAATGAGGAAAGAACAAGGAGCAAAATGAAAATTGGGATAAAATATAGTACAGGTTTACTAAAGGCGGATCATACCTACATAGCACAACATCTGTCTGAGATAACTGACTGCCTAAAACAAAGGGAAATCCGTAGACCTAATCTGGGCTCTTCTAAAGGATTCAGTATGGTGTCACATGGGATACTAAGCTGCAAGATTCCTGATTAATACGATGATCAGAAGGCAGATAGAGAGGACATCAACGATTTGCAAAAGATGAGCTGGAAGGACATCAGCAACACACTTCCTCCAGGGCTCATACAAGCATTTATCTTTTTAAGATGTGTGAATCAATAATATTAATGCACAAAAGAAGGCTGCTTCTTATAAAATTCACGAATATATACAATGTGGGAGGTATCAATAGATGAAATTGGAACAAAATAAATCAGGAACATAACCGATCAACCTTGAAAACTGAGCTAACAGAAATTTAGTAAAATCTAACAGTGAGATGACACATTGACAGAAAAACAATTTCCACTCTGAGTAGGGGAATAATCAGCAGGAAATGACAAAGGATGTGAAAGAGCCAAGTTCAATCACAACATGGTTATAACACACCAGTGTCATGGAAAGACCTGTACTGGAAAATGCAATAGGAGGCATTTCCAAAAGCAGTAAGGAGATATTCAAGCCACTGTATACCATATGGTAAAAAAACACCTGGAACCCATCTTACAATTTCAATATCTTGCATATTAACAGGCTTAAAATAGTGTCCTTCTGAGATGGACAAGAAGATGTTTCAGCAGCTTCTTGAAGATATACGTCTTGTAAGTACCTAGATTTTACATCCCAGCAATTGAGTAATGAACTGCTCCCTCTTCCCAGCAATAGCAATATGATTTGATGACTCAGAGTCCTTTCCTGTCTTATACAGGTTTCTGAAGTCTGAAAAATAAAAACATCATCTTCACTCACTGCCCCACTCCTCAGCTTTCATCATCCGTAAAAACAAGTATCTCAACAAAGCAATGCTTGATACTGAGGGAAAGGCAATCATAGAATCATAGAATCATAGAATCGTAAGGGTTGGAAAGGACCTTAAGATCATCTAGTTCCAACCCCCCTGCCATGGGCAGGGACACCTTGCCCTAAACCATGTGGCTCAAGGCTCTGTCCAACCTGGCCTTGAACACCGCCAGGGATGGAGCATCCACAACCTCCCTGGGCAACCCATTCCAGTGCTTCACCACCCTCACTGTAAAGAACTTCTTCCTTATATCTAATCTAAACTTCCCCTGTTTAAGTTTGAACCCATTACCCCTTGTCCTACCACTACAGTCCCTAACGAAGAGTCCCTCTCCAGCATCCTTGTAGACCCCCTTCAGATACTGGAAGGCTGCTATGAGGTCACCACGCAGCCTTCTCTTCTCCAGGCTGAACAGCCCCAACTTTCTCAGCCTGTCTTCATATGGGAGGTGCTCCAGCCCTCTTATCATCCTCGTGGCCCTCCTCTGGACTCGCTCCAACAGCTCCATGTCCTTTTTATGTTGAGGACACCAGAACTGTACGCAGTACTCCAAGTGGGGTCTCACAAGAGCAGAGTAGAGGGGCAGGATCACCTCCTTCGACCTGCTGGTCACGCTTCTTTTGATGCAGCCCAGGATACGGTTGGCTTTCTGGGCTGCAAGTGCACACTGCCGGCTCATGTTAAGCTTCTCATCAACCAACACCCCCAAGTCCTTTTCTGCAGGGCTGCTCTGAATCTCTTCTCTGCCCAGCCTGTAGCAGTGCCTGGGGTTGCCCCGACCCAGATGTAGGACCTTGCACTTGGCTTGGTTAAACTTCATAAGGTTGGCATCGGCCCACCTCACGAGGGTGTCAAGGTCCCTCTGGATGGCATCCCTTCCCTCCAGCGTATCAACCGAACCACACAGCTTGGTGTCGTCGGCAAACTTGCTGAGGGCGCACTCAATCCCACTGTCCATGTCACCGACAAAGATGTTGAACAGGACCGGTCCCAACACCGATCCCTGAGGGACACCACTCGTTACAGGTTTCCAACTGGACATCGAGCCATTTACCACAACTCTTTGCGTGCGGCCATCGAGCCAGTTTTTTATCCACCGAGTGGTCCATCTATCAAATTGATGTCTCTCCAATTTAGAGACAAGGATGTCATGTGGGACAGTGTCGAATGCTTTGCACAAGTCCAGGTAGATGACATCAACTGCTCTGCCGCTGTCCATCAGTTCCGTGGCTCCATCATAGAAGGCCACCAAATTGGTCAGGCAGGATTTCCCCTTAGTGAAGCCATGTTGGCTGTCACCAACCACCTCGTTGTTTTTCATGTGCCTTAGCATGTTTTCCAGGAGAAACTGTTCCAAGATTTTGCCAGGCACAGAGGTGAGGCTGACTGGTCTGTAGTTCCCCGGGTCTTCCACCTTCCCCTTCTTGAAAATGGGGGTTATATTACCCTTCTTCCAGTCATCGGGAACTTCACCTGACTGCCAGGATTTTTCGAATATGATGGACAGTGGCTTAGCAACTTCATTCGCCAGCTCCTTCAGGACCCGTGGATGGATTTCATCAGGTCCCATGGACTTGTGCACGTTCAGGTTCTTAAGATGGTCTCGAACCTGATCCTCTCCTACAGTGGGCCTAAGGTCTTCGTTCTCACAGTCCCTGCATTTGCTTTCCAAGACTTGGGTTGTGTGGTCAGAGCATTTGCTGGTGAAGACTGAGGCAAAGAAGTCATTAAGAACCTCAGCCTTCTCCAAATCCATGGTAGCCAGTTCTCCTGATAGCTTCTGGAGAGGGCCTACATTGTCCCTAGCCTGTCTTTTATTTGCTACGTATCTATAGAATCCTTTCCTGTTATCTTTTACATCCCTTGCCAAACTTAATTCTAGCTGGGCCTTAGCTTTCCTAACCTGGTCCCTAGCTTCTCGGGCAATGTTCCTGTATTCTTCCCAGGCCGCCTGTCCTCGCTTCCACCTTCTATAAGCTTCTTTTTTCCCTCTAAGTTTCCTCAGCAGCTCCTTGTCCATCCATGGAGGTCTCCTGGCCCTCCTGCTGCACTTTCTTCTAGTCGGGATGCAACACTCTTGAGCACGTAGCAGGTGATCCTTGAATACCAACCAGCAGTCTTGGGCCCCCCTGCCCTCTAGGACTGTATCCCATGAAACCTTACTAAGGAGGCTCCTGAAGAGGCCAAAGTCTGCTTTCTTGAAGTCCAGGGCAGTGAGCTTGCTGCACGCTCTTCTCACTGTCCTGAGGATCTCAAACTCAACCATCTCGTGATCACTAGAGCCAAGGCTGCCCTGGAGCGTTACATTTCCAACCAGTCCCTCCCTGTTGGTGAGCACAAGGTCCAGCATGGCACCTCTCCTCGTCGGCTCCTCTACTGCTTGAAAGAGGAAGTTGTCTTCCACACAATCGAGGAACCTCCTGGATTGCTTGTGCCGGGCCGTACCGTCCCTCCAACAGATGTCAGGATGGTTGAAGTCCCCCATGAGGACCAGGGCCTGCGAGCGTGAGGCTGCTCCTATCTGTCTGTAGAGCGCTTCATCCACAGAGTCCTCTTGATCAGGCGGCCTGTAACAGATCCCCACCGTAATGTCCCCTGTTGCTGTTTTCCCTTTGATCCTGACCCACAAACACTCTGTTACCTCATCACCCGTCCCCAGACAGAGTTCCATACTCTCTAGCCTATCACTGACATAGATAGCAACGCCCCCTCCCCGTCTGCCTGGCCTGTCTTTTCTAAACAGCCTGTAACCTTCCATTCCAACATTCCAGTCATAGGAGCCATCCCACCATGTTTCTGTGATACCAATGACATCATATTCCCATAGCCTTGCACACATCTCTAATTCCTCTTGCTTGTTCCCCATACTACAGGCGTTTGTATAGAGGCACCTTAGCCGAGCTCCAGATGAAGCCGACTCAATGGCTGGGGCAGCTGGAACATCTCTACATCGCTCCAAGCACTTATTACAGGTGCTGGCAACTGACCAGGAATGTTGGGATGGATCAATGCTCCCCTCCCCCAACACATCTAGTTTAAAGCTTTCCTGACCAGCCTGGCAAGCCTCCTACCAAAACAGCTCTTCCCCTTCTTTGTCAGACCAGCTCCACCAGCCTCCAGTAGATCTGGCCTCCCAAATGGAGCCCCATGTTCTAAATAGCCAAACCCCTGACTATGGCACCAGCTTTCTAACCATTTATTAACCTGCCAGACACGCCTAGCTTTTTTAAGGTCCTCCCCTTTGCCCTGGAGAATCGATGAAAAAACTATCTGAGCTCCAGAGCCCCTAACCACCTCTCCCAGGGCTCTGTAGTCCTTCTTAATGTCCTCCAGGCAACTGCTGTCTATATCTCTAGCACCCACATGGACCACTAGAAGGGGGTAACAGTCAGCAGGACTTACTAGAGCAGGCAGCCTCTCAGCAACATCCCTGATCCGAGCCCCCGGCAGGCAACACACCTCCCTCGAGACTGGATCAGGCCGGCAGATGAGCGCCTCTGTGCCTTTCAAAGTAGAGTCCCCTACTACTATGACCCTCCGCTTCTTCCTGGAGGCACCAGTAGCGATCCTCTTTACTGGTGCATCAGCAGGGTGCTCATTAGGTGTGGTGGATGCTTTCTCATTAGCCTCCTGCAGAACCGCGAAGCGGTTCTGGGTGGGGACATCAGATTTAGGAGGAAGCCCCTTGTCGTTAATTGTCCTCTTCCTCCTTTTTTTGTTCGTTTTTCTTGTGACTAATTCCCAGCTTCCTGGGTTGCTGCCCTCCTTCTTTCCTATATGAGCAATGCTGGACGTTTGCAGCCCCTGCGCAGTTTGAGCCTGGAGCAAGCAGCCCAGCTTCCTCTCAGCTTCCCTGGCATCTTTTAGCTCTCCAACAGCCTCCCGCAGCTCAGCCACCTGCTGCAGGAGGACCTCCACCAGAGCGCACCGAGTGCAGCCCTGTCCATCGTGCACCCCCGCCTCACGAGACCAGTCGAGGCACTTCCTACACTCCGAGGTCTGCGCCGCAGCCTCCCCTCTCATCGGCTCTGTCTGGGTGCCTACGCTGGCCACCGCCGGGGCAGAGCTCCCACAGCGGGCCCTGCTCCTAAGGCGAGTGCTCACCATCCCGCTCGCTGCCCGCTCGCCCTGCCTGCGCGAACTGATCACTGCTGATCACTTCATGGTGTAGTTGCTCTATTTCCTCATGGCCATTCACGAGAAAAAGTTCTGAAACTGGCAGACACTCAATTGCAAAAAATCTTTCTGACTTTCCATCTCTTGATGAGTAAAAAGATTTTGGAGTCTGAAATAGGAAAATGATCACATCTGGTCTGAATCAACCACGTAGACTCAAAATTACCAGCCCATTCTTGTACTTTAAACAAGGGCATACAAGTACAAAGGAAAAAGAAAAATAACACATTTCACCAATTTCAAATTATCTTAGATATACTGCTGATGAATGCCCTACTAAGGCCAACTGATTCACGTGTAAAACAGCAAGAACCTTTTGCAGTCTGTTAATTTTTCCATATGGTCATCTTAGCAGTTTGCCTTACACAGCTTGCTCCTCAAAACTTCTAAAAATGGAATTGTTTTCCTACCCCAATTATTATGACAGAGAAACCTCTGTTGATTCAAATGAGAACTAATAGAGTAAAGATAAAGTGAGCATTTTGAACTAATAGCTCAGTTTAAGATAGAAATCCAAAAGCTTCATGCTAGGGCAAAAAACAAGCAGAGCCTGTTTGGAAAAGCCAAGAGACAGGACTGAGGCAGCTGAAGCATGGCACAGGTCTTCACAAAAAAATAAAATAAAATAAAAATTGTATCTGCCAGTTCTTTCCAGCTTTAGATCTTGACTGCTTTTGGAAATAACACAGCCAGCAACCACAAATTAATTCATCTTCAGATCAATACTTTAGAAAATAAGTTTCATTACTTGAAGTCATAGAACCGTAGTACAGAAAATTGTGTGTATATTTATATATATACAGAAAATAAATTTTTGTAACCATACCATTTCAAAGTATTTCTCTTTAAAGCTTTGGCGCTTGCCTTATGCAAAGAGATTTTCAAACAAATTAATGGGCTTCTACAAAAAAATGTCTTCTACCAGACTAGGATTGCTATTGCTGTACTGACTCAACCCCCTTGTTATGCTGAACAACCTTATTCTGCATTTTCTCGGTAACACCTAGAGAAAAGAAAAGGAATAGCAACCTTTGTATTTTCTAGACCTGCTTGTTATAGCATTGTGTTTCCTACTAATGAAGATCAGAAGAAACCCTGCCACGTTACTCAAATACAGAAGCATGACAATTTAAAAAACAAAACAAAGTCATTCAAATTATATCAATAATGCTTAAACTGGAGATCTTTTTGCGTTTAATTACAACCCGAAGTGAAAAGTGTCTGCAAAAGGAACAGAACCATATTGTAAGAATGGTATCTTGTTTCTATGATCATAATACACAAACAATTGGTCAAGAATACTTAGAGACAAGCCTAGATCAAAGATTACTAGACCATCACCCAACAGTTTAAGCATTTCAGCTACACACTAATTAGAATGCTTTTTCATGTAAATATTTGGCTATGGTTAAGCATCTGATTGAAGTATCAGAATTCCAGCTTGTTTCAAATCCAAATGTCTTTAATGTTTATTCCTGCAACAAAAGTACACAGAAAAAAGTAATCTTTGGAAAAATACACAACCTTTCATTTCATCGTGAGTGTATTATAAAACACTGAAAATATACAGGGGTAGCATTACCTTCGTGTTTTTCTAGTGCTTGTACCACATTAGGCAGTTGATTAATAGCCTGATACATTCGGTAACAGTCCTGTAAGTTTGCTGCTTGTCTCTGAAATTTCTTCGCCAGCCGGTTAAGATCTGGGAAGCGACGTAAGAGATCTTCTTGAAGGCACTGACGTAGTTCTGGATCCACCACAAAAGCTTCAACCAAATTCAACCTAAATAAGAAGTTAGTAACAATTAGCATGGCATGGTCTATAATTCTTTTATGTTGCTATGAAAACATTTATCTGGCAGTTTCCATCTATCCTTTCTCCGTGGCTATATCCTGATAAACTTTCCTGATAAAAAACCAAATGAAACTAGGACAACACATGAGCTGAAAAAGCAAGGACATTTCGCCTATATCACGCTTCTGTACTTTTTAACAGTTGGGGTATCTAATGAACAGCACTGGAATGAAACCATTTCAAGCACAAATATCTCTTCTGTAGGTATGCCGAAGCTCAGAATCTACTTTGGGATTAATCCTTTCCTTGCACCATAAAAACAGTCATCCAGTAGTCTATGATAGAACAGGTAATAAGCAGGAAAACCCCACACTGTAGGAAAAAACCCCACTCTTGGCAGAGCCTGTAGTCAAAGCCAACACTGACACTTTGCAGCTCTGCAACCCTGGATCACAGAATCAGAATCCTTGAGGTTGGAAGGCACCTCTGGACATGGACTACTCCAACCTCTTTGCTCAAAGTAGGGTCTGCTAGGGCCAGCTGCCCAGCATGGTGTCCAGTCATGTTCTGGGTATCTCCAAGGATGGCTCCACTATCAGCCCCTGAGGTACACCATTAGTGACTGGCCTCCAGCTGGACTTGATGCCCCTGATCACAATCCTTTGAGCCTGGCAGCTCAGATGGTTTTCAGTCCACCTTCTTGAGCCCACTAACCAGATGTCTGCCTACTTTCACCAGGGGATTACAGAAGGAAGGAATCCCATCTGCAAGTCCTCCCCTGAAAGTATCTTTTTTCTCTCTCAGAGCTTACTGGAACTAGGGGTAGTATCTGTCAACTTGCTCCTCCTCACAGGGACCAAGTAACTTGCTAATTTTTATTTCTGTAATCTGGAAAAATTCCTTTGGCAAAACCAAGACAGGATTCACTGAAAACTTGTCCATAAAGCATACCCCTGTGTTCTTACCATTGCATTGCTTGGTCTTCAGCAGTTACGGTCATGGCAAACACAAAAGAGGTTGTCCCTTCTCTTCCCAGGTGACATGCAAGATCTGTAAACTTATTTATTACTTCTCAATTATCAAAATATTACACCACTTCAATCTGTAAAGATGTAGTAGATGCAAATACCTTCAGAAAGGTATACCTTCATGCAAAATTGCATGAAGTTCTGATTTAAAACACCCTCTCTTCACTTAAAGTATTAGGAAGAGACACATTTGGAGTATCTATCCAATTATAAAAGTGAATTTTAATCTAGAAAAGTACTATTCTTGCCTAGGGTAGGAAACCAGGGTTTGGTGGTTCTATTCAACCTGCTTAAGCTACAGACTATTCCATGACTTCCACATTTAAATTTCCAAGATAAAAACTATTTCCTCTTATTTTGATGACTAATTTCAGACATGCAAGAACGTGCAAAATTCAAGTTCATCCTCTACATTAGATCCTATCTTGCCCATCAATAGCTTATGCCAGAGCATCTAGTTTCTCTTCCAACAGGTCCTTACACAATCAATAAAGCTGGCATATGGATATATACACCTGGTATCACTTCCTGAAACTTGCTAAATTTTGCACTTGGAAAAGACCAGCATCAACAGTTTCTATAATGCCACCAGACCTTATTTTAAAGCCAAACTGCACAGAGACTTGCCTTCAACCTGACGCACAGATGCCCAACAGCCTTTCTGAATCCATGCAAAAGCTTTGTAAGACACAGGCATATTACATTTATACTTTCTATACACATTGCTTTATACTTATTAAAATCTAAACCATCCCTGTTCTATCCAAACAGTCAGCCTGTTTTGGTTTTCTTTAGAAGTTTGGTCCTCAGTAGTGTCACCTACAGAAGTGTCAGTACCTTACAAGCCAGCTACTACCCTGATTATCAGAGAATATCTCAAGTGCAGTGTCTGAACTCTTGAGCTTACCTTTACCAAGTGGTTTTTTGATTTTTTTTTTTTTTTGCTTGTGCCTTTTACACAAAAGACCTTTCACTTTCATCCCACAACTTCCTCAGCTTGTTCAACAGCCTCTTGGATAAGAACTTGTCAAAGGCGTTTTGAAAGCTCTAATTTATTCTTATTCCCCCCCCCACTCCTTTGTCCACAACAATGACAAGTTCAAAGAGTTCTCAGATCAGCATAACACTTTTTCTCTGCCAAAACCATGCTAATTAGACTAACATCTCATGACCTTCCTAGTACTGTTCTATCTTACCACTCCCATATTTGCCAACCATGAATGTTAGGCTGACAGGTTCGTTTCATGCCACATCTCACATAACAATTTGCTGTGTGATAAGAATACATACAAGGTTGCTGAATAGGAAGGGCTACGTTAAGATAATGCAACTGTAAGCCATGCCTAACACTCACAAGAAATAATGGAATCAAATGACAGGTTGTTTTTAATATAAAGCTTGACTGAGGAAATGAGAAAAAGAAAATACAAAACCACACAAATAAAAAAAAAAAAATCCAAGAAAGCTTAATCAAACATCAGGTGACAACACTGGATAACTTGTTTCTGCCACGCAACCAAAAGGGAAAGGAAAATGAGGCAAAACTCTCCATTACAGATCTAACGCAGCACAGCCAAGATAACAGAAACAATTATAACGAGTAAAACCACACTAGAATGTACACGAACTCTTTGTTTCAAGATGGTTATTGAAATTTGCAAATTAAACCACAAAAACCAGCAAATAAGACTTCAGCTAATATAAGTGAAAAGCAACAAAGCACTTTTCTTGAACTTGGAAATGATAACTCCCTCTTTCCCCTGCTATTCAAAATCATGGCTATTTATCCACTTTGCATTCCGTGCAATAACAAGTAACATTAGGCTTAGTGTGCTCTTAGAGGGAAAAACAACTCTCTCTCTCCCACTTTCTGCTGGATATTCTGGAATCCAACAGAAACAATTTCTTCTTTTTCCACGTCTTCCATGTTATTGATAAGAGGCATCTCTCGGACCTACTACTAACAGATAAAAGACTAACACTCCACACCAAAAAAGACAACAAAAATCTGGTTTTGATCTAATAAACAGCACACACTTTCCCAAGTCTCAACACAATGCTTCCGTTCCACCAAAGTTTACACCTCATTTGACATCAGAAAAGATTGCTTCTTCCCTTACTACATCTATGCAGCACTTTTCATCACGATTTTAAGGTTACTGCACTCAACACTGCCACAACACACAGGTTGTCAGGAAGGTTTAATTATATTTTTAGACTTTCACAGGGCTAGATGTAGAAGCTTTAGTTAATGAGAAAACATTAATCAAACCTGATTTGTATACAGATTTCATAGAAGGATGAAAAGAATTCTGTCTGTAGAAATAATAACTAAACTAACAAATTAAAACACCAGAGTTAGAATGAACAGAATATTTTTAATGCCTGAGCAGGATCAGCCAGCACAAAAAACTCTAACAAACCAGTGAGCTGTACAACAAGTTGAGCTATAGAACACCCAGGTTTTAACCTATCCTCCACTGACACCCTGCAAAACTCTGGGTAGTTCTAAGCCTCTCCATGCATGCAGAAAGGAGAACACTTCCTCCAATCACACTGCTCAGAAAAAGGACTCTGTGAGGTTTTTTTATCATATTATGAAACTTGGATCCACTTATAATTAGTAATATATATATATAAAATAATGAGTAATATATATATTGAATTACAACTACAGAGTAGTAACTGAAAATCCCAAATTCTGGTAGATTATTTTCATGGGAGGAAACTGTATTAACTAAAACATCCACATGACACAAGGGAAAAAATGTTAACACTGAAATCAAATTAAGAATGCACTCTTTTACAGGAGAAGCCGACTTCAGAAGGTATTAAAGGTTGTAAGTCCCCTGGCTATACAACAGCTGAGTCTTCTGAAGATCATGTATTTGTATTCTCTGCCTGCTAAAGATTTTCTACGACTGCAGAGTACGATCAGTTTTTCTGTCCAACCGTTCAACTTGATTAGAGAGAATTTTCAAAAGCAGCATATGAAGGACTGCTTTAAGATATGCTGAGACTTTTCATCTCACCACAAGAGTTTCTGAATATGCACAGTTATACTAGGTTAATTTCATATTTCCTTTACGCAAGGGAAAGTGGAAAACACATCATGTTCCATTATTTTAGTTTCCTCTGGGTTTCTTTCAAACTCAGATCTCTTCTTAATCCAGTGTAGCTGAGGTAATCCCCTCCTGTACATGCTTAACCCAGACATAAAACCAGTAAATTCTTCTTTTCCAATCCCATAGAAATTACCAGAATAATGTAATAAACTGCAGCCTCAGGTACTGCCTCTTCAATAGAAGGGCAAGGCAAAGCCAAGTCACCATCTCACCTGTTCTAACAGGGTTTTCTTTTCTACAGAAAGCACTTGGGATTTTAACAGCCTGGAGGAAGGCAACACTAGAGCGAGTTGCTGTAGCTGATGAATACCAGCATTTGTGTTTTCCAGCCAGAAATAAGCAAGACACTGTGCTAAACTCCCTTTATAAACTTCCTGGTAACCCAATCATTCCCAAGACAAACATGCATCTCACAAAACTCAGCTGAAGTCTAGTTATCACCACCTCTAGTTATCACCACCAGGTAAGTAGTAAGTATCACCTAAAATTTGCAAAGCTCTTTTCATGACAAAGAACCCCAGTATGCTTTACAGCCTTTAAAGTATTAAGCCAGACATCTAAGATGGGCACACAGGAGCCTGGATCAGGTATGTGAAGCCTGAAACTAAGAATGACTTTACCCCAGTCCACATCTTGGCAGCATAAAACACACACTAACCATCCCCAGGTCGTTTTGCCCAATGCAATCAGAGTTGTTAATATGCATTTATAAAAATAACATTCAAATTTACCAGATAAGCACAAAGAAATAACAATGCAAAACATCTAGCCAACCCACACATGCTTTTGGAAGTGCTCAGTTATGCACAAAAGACTTTGTTATGAAGCTGGAGCAATTACTGTAAACAATTTGAAATAAAAATAACAAAGCCTGTGGATAAGCAGGAATGGTTTTAACCCGACAGAAGGGAGATTTAAATTAGATATTAGGAAGAAGTTCTTCCCTGTGAGGGTGCTGAGGCGCTGCCACAGGGTGCCCAGAGAAGCTGTGGCTTCCCCATCCCTGGCAGTGTTCAAGGCCAGGTTGGACACAGGGGCTTGGAGCAACCTGCTCTAGTGGAAGGTGTCCCTGCCCGCGGCAGGGGGTTGGAACTGGATGAGCTTTAAGATCCCTTTCCAACTCAAATCAGTCTGTGACGCTATGAAGAAGGAACCAGCAGCTTTAGAGAGATTAATACTATCAAAAGCCATTTTCTTTTACTCATAGAGGCTTAGTACCACTGAACTTCCCAATCCCACACTCAGCTTACACACTCAGCTCTGATTTATGGCAGCAAGCTTGCAGGGGTTTCACCATAGCACCAGTTCTTTCAGTACTTTGAAGACACAAGGTTTGAATCCAGGTTTCTGCTTCATCACAACTCAGAACACCGCTCTCTGGATGAGCTGCACACATGTATACTTCTCAAGCACATCTTACATATGAGATAGAGTATTCCAGGCAAGGGGTCACAATCTTTCTGTTATTCAATGAAATTGGTAGAGTTTGGCCCTACAATATCATTAGGGTCCAAAATCTTATGTCTGAGCAAGCATCACAAGTTGTTTACCAGAGTAAGCTCTCTTTCACCTCTCCCAAATCCATGTGCATGCACAAGGGCCTGTAGTTTAGAAGCAGACAACCCAGACAACTCCAGCAGGCCTGTGCAACAGGCTTGCACCCAGGCAAGAAAGGCTTCTTCCTACTCTGTCTGCCAAAAAAGCAGCCTGCACCTTCACATGTACCTCCCTCTGCCATAAACAGCTCAAGTTGCTGTTCCCTGCCTGCTCTTGCCCAAACCATGCAACCTGTTCTTGTTCCTTCTTAGCATGTTAACACAAAGTTGGTTCTGTTTCCTCAGTTAAGAACAAGTTATAAATGCTTCCGTAATAGCAATTGACTTCACAGCTAAGCTACAAGATACAGCCTGCCTACATAACAAAACTTTGAAGACAACAATGAAGGAGTACAACAGTGTATATACATCCTCAGCTTAACATTTAAAGTGCATTACTGTTTTATGTGGGGGATGTGAATTTACAGGCTTTAGCAATTAAGATATTGTATAATAGAGTAGATTAACAGAATCAGCAAACCAGGAACAAACAGCCCCACGATGATGCATCTTATAGCTTACCTGTAATGTCTGCATTCTTACAAAGACAATGCTGCCATCCCAGTAAGATTACAGCAACCCTTGTACTCTAATGGTCAAGTGAGAAGTGAACTAAAATCAAGGGATCTCCAGGCAAGTATCCAATGCCCGCGGAATGTATTTAGTACTAGAAATTGGCTTTCATTCCACTATTACAGGGCAAGTCTTTGAATTGAAGTTGCTACTATTGTCTTTTAATCTCAAATGTGTAACTTGAAGCAACCATGAATATGTTGTGGTTTTTTTTTTTTGCAGCTCTGTTGAAACAGTCCCTTGTAATAAAGTCCAAGGTTTGACGCGCAGCTTTAGACCCTAGGAGAGCCACAGAAATCACACTGCACGCACTTCTAGAGCACTAGGTACACAAAGTGTGCCACTAAGCAGCTGGACAAAAGTGCTCCACATGAGGCTCCCTGCTGTTTAATCTGAAAGATTAAGCATTATAAGAGAAAGCCACATCCAAACATCGGTCCCCTGCCTTTTCTGATCTTCCTAATTAGACTCCAAACCATTCTACCATGAAAACAATACTGGATATTTGTAACCTCAGAATGGTCCACTAACAGATAAATTTTTGAATAAATGCAGTCTTCCAAACAATCAGAGTTCAATCCTCTGCATCAGTTATATTTATGTAACATAAAATTAATACATATCAGCGAAGCAATGGACTCTATCCCACCCTACGTGAATTCCTGCAGGTACCATTTGAGTATTATGTCAAAACCTAGAGACAGTAAATTAAAGCCCCATGACAGCATCAGGGGTACCAGGCACAAAATAACTATTTTCTATAACCACCAAGCAAAGCTTTGGAAGCTGTATGTATTGACTGTAAGGCTGCAAGCTAACGAGCTCAGAATAAAAAATAAAACAGGATTATTGCAAAAAGCACCATTAACTCCAATATAATGGGGTTCCCCCCCCCGAGATACTTATTGCAGTCTTATGTATTCTGAAATAGGTTACCAATAATTCATTATTTTTGCACGAGTGTTTAAATGTTTTCCAACCCATCTCATTAGGCAAGGTGAAGAAAACAATTCTTCAGCAGAAAAATAAAATCTTGGGTCTTATCCGCGCCAGTAAGGTACCACTTGATGCAATTAAGATCTCAGTCCTGAAGCAGACTGCTGCAACAGCAATATTTTTAGACCTTGAGGGAAGGGAGTGCCTGGCATCATTCTGAAGCAGAAGCAAATACAGCAGCAGCACACAAGTAGAGCTCTGCTCTGCCTCCTCTAGCCAGAAAGCATGTCAAAGCAAAGAACCGCAGGGTTCTGAGGTATGCACACAAATACCCTACAACGAAAAGTAAGGGAAGCAGAAAGGAAACATTCTTCTTCATTTGCAAGGCAAGGCTGGCAGCACCTCTGGTGCTACCGTGACCATCTCCCTGTCCCCAGCTCCCACTGATGGCTCGCTTTGTAGCTGGGAATACTGCACACTCCCATGGCAGACCAGCTTTGCTCTGCAAGACTTGCATCCTGAAAACATTAAAACATATTAAAGCAAAAACTACTGTTCCTGTCTATACGGTAAAGGAACTTCCAAACACCTGTGCCTCCCACCTACACCTACATGATCACCACATTCACAGTTAAAACCAAAATCAAGTGTCTTTTGTTTCCCTTTCCACAGCCTGGGTGTATTACTTACAGTACCACTCAGCTATCCAAGTAACAGAGAAGTAAAATAAACTTTCATTTCTGTTTCTCACAAATTATGTTTCCCAAATAAGAGTAAAGTTTATTTTTTAATTGTTACTGAGAACTGCCATTCAGAGTAGAACTTTATGTAACAGCACTATTTAGATTCAATTCACCACTCCTCCTCATTCTCAGTTAAGAAATAACAAAATTATTATCCTTAAGAAATTAAACAGCTCCACAGAAGAGGAGCTGGGATAAAGAGGGAAAATTTTCACCTTACAGCAACCTGCTACCTCACAGAATGATAAATGCTGTTCCCAACTTTTAAATGTGTATGTTTACAGAAGAAAAAACACACAGAAGATCCATCAGCCAAGTTAAATTTTGACCATAAGATGTTTCACACAGCAAATCCTCTCCCAACCTCAAAAATCCAGCACAATCTTGCTGGACTACAGTCTCTTACCCTGAAAGAAGCATACAGACAAAAGTGATAAGAGGATATTTCATAAAACAAGATTCCCTAAGTATTTCCCAAACACTTTGTCAGAGCAATGTTTTCTGTTTTCCCAATGTTACAGAAGACTTGGTTTATTAATTTATTTCCATGCATATATTATTTTTCATAAAATTTCTATACTCTGTCTTCTGTAGGAGCTGAAAATATTCAAGTAGCACCTTCATAGGGAATTTGCCAGGAAGGCAGCTGGTTTTTTTGGTAGTGAACAGCTCCATTCCACAGATTCAGACGCTTTTCCAACTCGAGGCTAGGCAGATATCCAATTTACCAAACTTGCTACAGGAGGATAATCCAACTCACAACATTAATTAATTAGTGTGAGCTCTAAAAAAGTCAAGATACCAAGAGAAAGCAAACACTGACAAGTCAGATTATTACATCTGAAGAACAGGCTTTTAGTATTGTTTGATCTGCATTTAATATGATGTTAATCTTCTCTTGTTTATGATGATAGCAGGTCATGGACCAGCTGCAGAGGAGCAAAAGGATTAATTTTAGATGACGACTTTCATCACTTCTTCATGTATTAGTTTTCATGAGGTGAAAAAGCCAAAACAAATTATTCTGTAGCTATGAGACCAAAAAAAAAGGGAGCAGAAGGAGCTGAAGGCCAGAAAGGGGAACTGAAATTGCCTCTTTTGACCACTGCCTACTTTTACTGGATTAGATGCTATATATAAATATTTAGATTATTATTTTAGCATGCTAAATTCCCCATCAAGAGATGAACCAAGCAGCTACATGAACGCTAGTGCCAGTGCCAACAACAAGGGAACTGGTGACAATACATGGCCAGGGAAGCATGACTACACCTTCTGATTTAAAGTGGTTACAGGGAATGTCAGCAAACTATGGAACAACTCAGGGCCACAAGTTGCTGCATGCTCCATAAGAGGCAAAAACAAATAGAAAAAAAAAAAAAAAAAAAAAAAAAAAAAAAAATCACACAATTCCAACCACTTGAAGACAAAGAAATCCTACACACAGAACACCAAGTGTGAGCAAGTGTCAGCAACATGAAAGGAAAAATACCCCAATTTGAATGCAGACAAGAACAAACAGTTCCACAATACTTTTTTTTTTTTTTTTTTTTAAACATTGGCATTCCAACAACATAGTATTTAGGCTTCTGGAAAACAAATGCCCGCCTTTTAAGAATTACTAACAAACCTCCATTCTTTATATGATAACGAAGAACAATGAAGACAACGGAGCAAAAACTCATCAAGTACTATACAGTCATAGACAAGTTTGTAAACTCCATATAGTGAAATTGCCCCACCCAAAATCTTCCAGAGAAACCCAAGATGGAAAGCAACTGAGGTTGCTTCTCAGCATAATACCGTGCGCCACAGAGGTGTTGTGCCAGTCTTCCTTTTTAATCAAATACAGCATTTTGGGATCCAGTGATACAATAGTATTACTGCATGGTCTTCAAAGACTTGTTGAGATTTCCCTTATTATTTTTGTGTGTTTTATTCCTTACAAGTTTCCATACATTATTAAGAGTTTATTACATTAGTCCATAAACACTAATGCTCTTTTAAATTGCTAATCTGTGCATTTCCTTAAACTTGTGCAGACTAAGAGCATACTGAACAAGTTCTTTCTTTGCCTTAAAAAAACCTCAAAACTGTATGTAAACAAAACATTAAAGACTTTACAACCCTTACACATGATAAACGAAATGAAATTACAAGTCAAGACAAAATTATCTTGCAAAGAGCTTCCGCTGCAGTTCCCTAACACACCACCTTTCTAATGTGTGAGGATATAAATTAAACAGAGAAGAAACAATAGTATGTTCACTGTTCTTTCATGGAGAATATACCTACCATATTCCTGTATACAATGATCAAAATAGTGACCACCAAGAATACAAACGTTTTCATATGGTCACACTCTTTTAACTGGAAGCTTCATTAACTTATGGTTGCATTTAAAAAGGAAACAAAAATCCTGAATAATTAAACACAGATTCTAAGTAAAATTTAACAACTGCAGTAATTACCATCCACCTCCTTTTGGCAGGCTGAGAGCAAAAGAACAGTATGGCAGCTACAGATTCGCATTTCCCTAAATAAACAGCAATTCCATTATTTCTTAAAAACCTGAAAACCAATTTGACATTTCAACCAAATTTTTATTTTCCTTAAGCCTCAAAATTCAGATGCAAAACACTGACTAAAAGCTTAATCCTTCTATTTATTTGCACCAAGTGAGGACTTGTCAGGGTCCCAGACTGGTTTGGGTTGGAAGGGACCTCAAAGTTCATACAGTTCCGACCCCCTGCCACAGGCAGGGACACCTTCCACTAGAGCAGGTTGCTCCAAGCCCCTGTGTCCAACCTGGCCTTGAACACTGCCACGGATGGGGCAGCCACAGCTTCTCTGGGCACCCTGTGGCAGCGCCTCAGCACCCTCACAGGGAAGAACTGAACTGGGCAAGCTGGAAGTATCAACTAGGACTACCCGCTCCAGTGCTGCTGCGCTGAATGCCACCTATAATTTACTGATTTGAAATGCTGATCGCTGATCCTTGACCTAGAAGACAAATGATTTGGATAATCATGCAGAATACAAACAGCTTTAAGGTACTCCTCTAGCTCAAACAGCAACATTGTCTTTCCCACACATGCAGGGGCACTGACTCATCTGCCAGCATGTGCAAAGATGCAGGTATCATGCTGCACTCCAGCAGATGCTGGGGTGTCTCAAGTCCTCCAAGAGAACCAGGGCCTGTGACTGTGTTTCTTCTTCTTGTCCGTTTCCTCACCTCAATGGAGCAGGTGCTGCTGATGCTCACCATAATGCCCCTCCCCTTGCTGCCTCTCTCTAATCCTGACCCATAAAGCTCATGATAGGCCTGATGCCCCTTCTTCACACTTAAGCTGTACCTTTGCAGAAACACATCCCCTATGCCTTCCCTGCCCAGCCTCCATCAACAGCACGCACTACAGCATGCCAGTTGCACGATGACATTTCAAGGGAGCTCGCAGGCCTGCAATGCACAGAATTCTCATTTCACCTGGCCATTTCTCATCCATGAGGTGCATTTGCGTGCACCCGAGATGCTCTTCCAGTCTTCCAAGCTACCCCACATGCATTACCCCGCTCTGTCCCCCCATTTATCTACTAGAGAAAGCGTATGTTAGTTAACTTACTGCTAAATAAAGCACTGTAAAGGCATTCAAGCCTGCCTACACAAGCTAGCAACAAGTTAGGCTTTTTTCATTTTTAAACAAGCTGCTACTTTAATTGTCATTCAAGACTGATTCATGAGAATGTTCTACAAAGTTGGAAATTTTACCCTCCTAACCATTTACTCACCTCAAGCTTCCTGAATCTACTACTTTCTGACTTTGCTAGAGATAGGACACCTTTCTACAGTGCGTCCCCCACGCAGCACATTCAGGAACACAGGAGAAAAGCTCAAAATAGGCTTGAATCAGGACAAACGATGATTGAGTACAGGCTTTCAGTCCTGAGATCTCAGCAACTGCATTTTAATTTCAGAAATATACTGATTATAAGGCAAAGAGCAAGAGCTTCATGTACCTGCCTTCCGAACATACCACATGGGAGAAGCAGGGCTGAATCTTATATCCTATGACTGATAATTATGGTTTTTAATCATGGAAAACTAGTCAGAGACGGGCACAACCCCAAGTCTTTTAAGACAGGCAAGTACCAGGAACCCCCATTTTCTTAGTTCTCATTAGGAGCTGTTCCGGTAGATAAACATTATTTTACCTGATGTGCACTATGTACATTAATTTGTGTTGTTACTGTTGATGGTTAATATGGACTAGTGATGTAACACAGTGTTCTATTTATTCATAAATTTAACACATTGCAGGTTACGAACTACAAAAAGAGGTTGATGCATTTAGCTCCAAAAGATGACTTGCACCACCTACAGGTCTTAGCAGAGGCTTACAAGAATAACTAAACTTTCAGACATCTACTTCTACGCTACTGAAATAAACGTTAAGTCAAAATATCTCCTGTGCAAGCAAAGCAGGCTTACTTCAAAAATTGTCTCCTAACATCGGTCCAATTTGGGTAGTTCAGCCTAGTTCAATAAGAGTTTTGCACTGGTTTATGTCAAATGGGGTCCTATAACATGGCACACTTCAAGCTAAGAAATAATCAGCAACTCCCCTTCACACAAAGGAAATGTAAAAGAAAACAGCAGTGCAGATATTTCCTTCTCAAATGTTCTAAATATGTTCTAAATTATAGTTTGCAATTCTTAAAACAGCCACAATATACCGTAAAGTATATAGAAAACAACTTGGAGACCCCGTATCTTTCAAATATATTTGAATCTGTCAATACATCCCATGAATCCCACCAACAGCTTCTCCTATTATACTTGTTCCTCCGGATTAAAAAAAAGAATGCTTTTCAAAGTGTGTAGGACTGTTAAGATGCTTCAGGGAGACTTACAGCAGCTTCCATTACCTAAAGGGGACCTATAGAAAGCTGAAGAGGGACTTTTTACAAGGGCATGTAGTGACAGGCAGCAGTATAAAAGAGCAAGGAAGAAAAAGACCACTCCTATTTGGGCCACAATTTCTTGGCAAGACATGATAAGAGTGACCTACCGCAACCAAAGAGGTTTTTTTCTAGAAATAGGAAAAGGTCACTACTGCTTAATTGTTTGGGTGTTTTGTTGATTTATTTTTTTAATTGGTAAACTAGAAGTGACAAAGTATCAGTACACAGACAGAGCATTTGCAGTATAAACAGTAGTTTAGGAAGTGGCTGCTACATCGCTTTAAGTCTGTAGCATGAATCATTTGACCATTTGAACACATCCTATCTCTTCTTTAAAGGTCATAATTGTAATAAGCATTTTATCTAACAGTAAGCTGCCCATTTGCATCTCAAGGGAAAATATTTCCTGCTCTGTTTAACTACAGTGTCTCACAGGACAGCACACAAAAACCTCCAAACACCCTTATTTCTTGGCTGTAGTATTTTGTGCTTAAAAGAGCCTCCTGTAAAAACAGTTACAAACTTGTGTATGTCTATCACACATAATACTGTTACCTTTCTTCAATTCTATTCTTGTCCATAAGTGGTTGCTTGATCCACTGATTAACTAATCTTTGTCCTTGAGGGGTTCTGCATTTGTTTAATAAACCAGCTAGAGACTGTGCAGTATTAGCATTTTCCACAGAACTCTGGAAACGGAAAGAAAGGAAAAAGAGAGTTAGTGAAGTTTATTAACACCCACTGAATGGTACTTTGCCACCCAGGAACAGATCAGTGTTTTTCCTTTACTCAACTTGGCACCCATCAAAAAAGGCAAATGAAACAACACAGCACTGAACCACATACACTCTGGTCTCTAGAACGTGGCAAGCAAGGAAGAGTCTATTCTGAAAATAATCCTGACTGAACAGGAAAGTTAGAAACATACCTGGTCCCTGGGCAGTTTGCCCTTTGAATAGGAAAGGTGGAAATATACCTAGATATTTGCTAGCTTGCCCTTTGTAAGGTCAAAAAACAGGGGCCCTAGCCATCAAAAAAAAGCAGCAAGAAACAGGGCCTGGGTTCAAGGATTTTGGTTGGAGATCTTTCAGAATGCCAGGGGCAGGGACACAACAGTATGAGGCAAAGGGAAAGAGCACACTTATCCAACTTCTCTCAAGCTTCCCCAGATCATCTTTGGAGTACTATAAACACCTCTACACTTACGCCATTCAGATTATAGTTTACTATCTGTAATTTAGGTTTAATACTAACTGGACTCAAGACAAGACTTTGGAGCATTTTTCTTGGGGTTTTGTTTGGGTTTTGCACGAACAGCTAGAAAGCAAAAATTTAACACTGAAAAATGGCAAACAAGCTTGTTTCAACTCTGAACTTCAAAATGAAAATCTCAACCCTCTCTATCCATGAACACCCACAAATAAAACAGCAGGCAAGCATTCAACCAGGAGCAAGCCTGGATGCCTGTAAACAACTGGCATGTTGAACTAGCATCACCAAGACAGGAAATGAAAGCAGTGAGAAGATGCACTGGCACATTTAACCCCTGGAAAGTCTAACATCAGAAGTGGATGTGCCTGTTTTCAGTATTCTGAGCAGTATTACACATGAAAGCCTTCTGAATCCAATAAAGTGTCACAGACTATATATTATACACGAATAACCTAGTTGGACGAACACAGTTGCATATAATCAACTGCATCTGCTGCACCATAAGAACTTTACCTACATATTTCACAGAGCAACTCAAATTACAGATTATTTTGCCTTTGCTTTAGTGCCTGCCTAAAAACCTCCTCACAGACAGCCTGCCAGACAGGCTACAACTCAGCTTCCTGCTACATAGCAAACCCCTTGCTCACACAGCCCCTAACAAGAAAGGCAGTGCATTTCCTATTACAAAACGTGTAACACCTGCAAGGATTTACAAAGGGATGAAGCTAAGACGGTGTTGAACTTCCTAGAACACCTCAATAAAGCTTAGAAGATGTAATTTTTGCTTCATTCCCTAGAGGGTGGCAGAGAATCAAAAAACAAAGAAAAAAAAAAAAATCAGAAGATGTTTCTCCAGGGTTAACCAGCTCAGATACTGAATATATGCTCTTTTTTCTTCCAGAAATCCATCTAAGGTAAAGAGGAGACCTTGTTTGTCATTTCTTCTTATAAATCTGAAACTCAAGCAGATTAGCTCCAAGCAAAGGTCACTAAGCGGGATTTACTAACATGAAAACAGAGAAAAGCTGATACACACCACTTTGAGTCCACATTTTCCTAAAACTACAAAAAGGGGCAAAGCAGAAAAACAGACATGGTGGGAGGTATGGAGGAGACTGGCAACCTGCTTGGATTTGTAGAAAGTCTGTGTAAAAAGTAAAATTGACACTGGCCAGCTGGCATGCCATGGTGCTTTCAGAACGTTCTTACATACTGTCCTGTTCATTGCCCTGCCTGCTGCAGCCAGCCCTCCCTTTCAATCACTAACAGCAGTGTTCTTGGCGTATGTTTCCTGTTCCCTTAATACTAACTAATTCAGGCTTCTATCCTCGTTCTGTCAAAACCAGCACTACCATATTAAACAACTGTGCTTTGGAGTTCCCTATCATACCACAAAACCACAGAACTTTGCTCCCCTCCTGCAGCCCAAGTCTGCTCATGCCACTGGAAACATGAACTTCGCCGTAAAAAACCACGGAAAGATAAAGCATTCTCCCCACTGCTCAGCCAGACTCCTCAGCAGCTACAACTATGAGGTACTTCTACAACTCTTCCCGTATCTGCATTCCACATAGACGCTTGTTTGTGGCCACTTCCTACCTCCTTGATGATCATCTCTTCTACATCCAAAGTAAGATAACAAAACAAAATATGGTGGTAACACTGGCTGTTTAACACACACACTGTACAGGAGTAGCTGCAAACAAAGCTAAAATGTTAAAGTTACCATTAATCAGGACGTGGGAAGTTGTGACAGGGCAGTCAGGCTACTTATCAAGGAGCTAAGTAAGTATATTGCAAAAGACCAATTCAAGCGTGCATTTCTTACCTGGAAAAGGTTGAGGGCTTGAACAGCTGCATTATCTAGAACCATATATTGACTAAGATCAAAAGTAGTCAGTTCAAATTGTCCAAAATTAGACTCATCTGCCAGCAACTCTAAAAACTTGATAATGGCAGACAAAGACGAAACAGCAACCTGAAGTTTAAGAAAGAAAACAAAACACACTGTATTCTAGTTAGAAACACTCCTGAATCTGAGAGTATTTGATAAATGCCCCTAAAAAAATCACCATTGGGGAAGACTTTGAGCCATGTCAATTCCAGCAGGTCTATGAGAGACTTATCCTGTTTGACTAGACTTAATTTTCTTAGGGACGTTCTGTGGCACCCCAGTGTCTTTCTAGGTAGGTGCAAGAAACACGAACTAGACATTTGCATAAGCCGCTAAAATGTGACATGCACACTTTGGCAGCTTTCAAAACCTCTTATCAGGATGTTTCTGGCTCAGAAACACAAAGTTATCACAGATAAATGAGATATCATAGATCATCTCTGAACATGGTTTCAGGCTTAGTTTTCAGCCAGAACAAATATCTGCTTGACTCACTGCATGGCATTACACATGCTAGTGCCAGCTCAGAAGAGAGGCAGCAGCATGACTGACTTGTTCAGCCACAACACACTCCAAACAGTTTTAACCTGTTATGAAATCACACGTTAAGGGAGAATAATTCTGTGCCTTACACCTGCAGTGAGTATCAGCAGTGAAGAGCATTTTAAAACATGTTTATCTCAAGCAAATTACCTCTTGTTCGCAGCTAAGAACAAACATGTTCAGTTCACATGCAGGCACTAAATTGTATGCTTGAGCCATAAAATGACATAAACCACAAAAATATTATCATAAACATTGTTTTCAAGTACCAATTTTCCTGTCATGCAAAATAAAGCATTCGATTTCAGTCCTTAGGTTAGATTGATTATGAGCAGGAATCACCACTTGTGCAGGGTTTATTTGCCCACCAAAGTCTAATACTCTAAAGAGGTAAGTGAAGGGTTTTCTCATTTTCTTCCAGGACCCCTGGAATGCAACTTTGACACAGACTCAGGCTGAGCACAACTGCAGAACCCTTCAGCAAGAATATAGAGATTAGCTCACAACACATACACAAACCACCCTACTTCTAAAAAACAGAAGCACACTAAACACTGCTCACCTGCTTTTCCATCTCTGGCAGGGCTGCACTATTCATTTGTTCTTGCTTCTTTGATTTTAACAAGCGATTGAGATCCTGAACAATATCTTTTGTTGTGAAATCAGCCTTCTTCCTGTCTGTAATCAAGATTCCTCCCCTCTGAATGACCTGTTATCCACACACACACAGAGTTATCAATTACTTTCAATATTCAGGGACAGATGTTCATCTTCATCATAGATGCAAACCCTGAAGAGGTAGGTATTTATTTACTGCTAGGTTGCAGAGAGAAGAATGACTGGAAAGATTTTACCCTTAGAACAACTTTTGCTGATTAAAACGTAAACAAGTCAAGAGACAAATAAAACATTTTGGGTACATAAATCAAAAACTTTAAGTTAACGTGTTGCTCCTCATTTTTCAGAAATCATCGAGCCTACCTAATAAACTAGAATACAGCTTTTTAGATAAAGTTTTGTCTAGCTGTAAGCCACAATGGTTCCCTTACTTGTCGTAGTTTTCCCATCTCTCCTGCAGTCTCTCCTCCTGGTAGCACACACTCCTTCGGTCCTAGCTGAACCAGTAAAGCTTCAAGGTTTGAGAACTGATCATTATCTGGAAACTCACAGACACTCAGTTTCCTCAGCGTAGTATCAACATAGCCCACTCCTACTACTCTTTGTCCATCAGTAGTAGACAGCTTGACCCCCACGACACCAATGGCCATTGACATATCATTGTTGGCAAAGAGAACTTCCTCAAACTGGGCAAGATTTCCTGGAGAACCCTATTTGGAAAAGAAATATATTTTTAAAGAGTGCATATACACATATATACTTCCCCCACCACCACCCCTTTAAAAAGGACAACTGATAAAAGTAAAGACTGAACAGTCCATTAATATAAAATATACAGGTGTTCTATTTTTTTAGCCATTAAAATTTTACATATCATCTACACAAAGTGAACTACTTCAGGTTTCCTTTATTTCTCAGCCTATGGCAAAGATACAGAACAAGCTCTTCCAGCCTTAGAGCAGTGGAAAATACAGGGATATATAACAGACAGCACAATTTTCCATCATACCACCAACATCAGCCCCTGAAAATCCCAAAACTCCAAGCTCAGAGGCTCAGGAAAGAGTCATTATTTTTTTTCTTTTATCTCACCATCATAAGGAAAGGTTGAAAAAAATGTACCTTGTATGCTAAATACCAGTCATTTTCTTTGACAGATTTACTCCCTGCTTTGTTCTTGTAAACTTCAACTCTGTAATGACGAACCAGAAGCAGATCTCTCACAAAAGATTCAAAGTTCATTTTACTAAGCACAACACTCTCAAGCTTCTGAGTTCCTACAAAAAAGGGAAAGAAGAAAATTATGATACACCTGAATTTGTTCATAAAGTTTTTATTTTCTGTAATCAAAATCCCCAAGAACAGCCTTCAGGAAGGACGCTATTTGATATCAAAGAAACAAGCATGTAAAATCCATGAATCAACATAAAACCACAACATTCAACTGGTTAGTATTAAGAATGAAGAAAGCATACTCCATATCCAAACAAAAACAATGTTCATTTCCAAATTTCACTAAACCTACACATACATATATACAAAGAAACCTGTCCCTCTCACCCTTCCCCTCTCCTTACAATATTCTTGATTTGGCTTTTTAACTAATGTTTCACACATTTTAAGCTAATGAGTGGTAGTGGAAGCCTGCTATGAGTTTTCCTTATGAATAACATCTTTTATTTCCTGGATAATCCACTTCTGTTAACAGAACAGACCGTCACCCTCAGAAGATGACAAGACACATGCACCAAGACATTTCGCTTTTACCACAAATATATACTGTAAAAACAACACATTCTCAAAAAAGTTTAACAGTTTACATTAAAATCTAATTTAGAAAGTGTCTTATTGACAAACTTCTTGCTTCTGTGCCTCTAAGGGTGCAGGCAGATGATACAGTTGAACAAATTAAAGCCCATACGGCTGCCGTGAGGAGCAGAACCACTTCTAGCTCCCAACCTCCCATGCCACCTCTGTACCAACCTACACACAGAATAATTCCACTACTAAACAAACTGAGGTTTTGTGTGTGTATATTAAGTTTCTGCCAGCTAAGCAAGTGAAATAATATTGGAGTGGTGTCAGATAAATGAGAGATCAATGATATATAAAGTAAGCACAAGGAATTGATAGGGATTATTACATCCCTCTTTTCAGCAGCAGGCCTTCACCACATTTGAGGCTCTTCCTCCCTTTACATTAAAGATGTTAAATAGTGAATTTCCACACATACTGGAACTTATGTGCTTATTTTAAATAGGCTTTTTATCATTTTCTTTTCTTTCCTCAAATCTCTAGCAAGGCTTTTATTGGAAGAAGGTAAAAAACTAATTCCACATAACGAGCTTCTTGTTCCCAGCGCAGAACTGTCCAACAAAACACAACTTTTCTTCTTCTCAGCTGAAATTATGTACTACACTAGCAGGGGGCAGCTGAAGCTTATGTGTGCTCTGAAATCATCCTGAAAGTAAAAAAATGTAGTTTTATGTGAACTTTTAGTTGGATATGCTAGGTAAGGATTTAAAGGTTTAAAACTGGAGCTGATAATCACAAGCTTATACCTGTGAAATGATCATTTCTAAATGGAACATAAAAATAATCCTGATGCCTGTGTTTCTAGTCTGGAAGATATACAAAATGCTACAGTTGACACTATCAAGCTGTACAACTTCTCCACAAATTAGGGGGGTTTTGTGGGTTTGGGGAGGAGTTGGGTTTTGGGGGCTGTTTTTTTTTTTACAGATTAGCTCATCGCTTGCAATAGGAAGTGAAAAGCATACAAGAATATGATTCTCTTTTTGATGCCATCGCGTACATGCACAAAAAACCCCATTAACAAACAGATTTATTTTGTGAAGTATGAGCCAGTAACTTTGCAACATTATGCTCCTCGAGATTCAGGATAACACTAAAGTTTGCCTCTTCTGACAAGATAATTAATCTTGATGCTCTTACATCCAACATCTGCAAGCTCCACTGTCTTATACCAAGAGATAAATAAAGAGCAGCAGGGGGTGGAAGGAATTGAAAATCTTACGCCACACATAATTGTTATTTATTTCTGCGGGCCATCATTAATCAAGCGTGATGTTTATCTGCCACCTGCACTATAGAACTGCACAAGGCCCATCCTCAGTCACCACAGAAAACATCCTGCCATCATTTTCACAAATGGAAATCTACCAAGGCACTGGGAAATGTTACTAACTGCTGTTAGCCTATGCAACAGGTTGTGTTCAAGCAACTATCCGCGTCTGACAGTCCTGTAGTAGGAGCTTACGTGACAAGAAGTCTATACTCGGAACTGTGCTGTAGATACCTTCCCACGGCTGTACTCCTACATCTGTCACACACATCCTACTCAGAATGGCTACTAACTATCATTTCAAAGCTGCGGGAGGCTGAAGAAGAAAGATTTGCATTCAGCCAAGCTTCTTTCCAAGCCGAAATGAATCAGACATTAAAATCCAGAGACCTGTTAACACCTCCCTTCCCACATGCACCAACACAGACAACAGCAGCAGGTACCCGGGGTGCCGCAGGCTCCAACAGTCACGCAGCGACCCAGGGCGGGATGAGAACCGCAGCACCTCACGCTCCCTCGCCCTGACAAGGTCCCCATCATTAGGAAAACGACGTAGCGGAAGAGTTAAGCCCCAGGTAATCATGAAATACAACGACTGAACGCGAAAACACGCAGCGCCCCGGCCGGAGCGACATCCCGCAGGCCTTGCCCTTGAGAACCCGACACCGCTGCACGGACTGCGGGGGGAACCCGCTGTCCCCGCCGCCAGGCCCGGCCCCGCACCGCTGCCCGCAGCCCCTCAGGCCCCCGTTCCCGCCGCACTCACCCGGTGTCCCCGCCAGCTGGCGGATGACGGCGCGGGTGCGGAAGAGCTCGCGGGCGGCCAGCCGCGCGTCCGCGCCGTGCACCGTGTAGTAGTCGCCGCGCTCGAAGAAGCGCACGGTGGTATCGGGCTTCTCGGGCAGCGAGAGCACGGCCCGCACGAAGCCCGCCTCGACCCCCGCGCCCTCCGGCCACACCGCGTCCCGCGGCGGCTCCACCGCTGCCGCCGCCATGCTGCCGCCTCCCGCCATCGCCCGCCGCGCAACGCGCGCGCCAGCGGCACCACCCAATCGCTGTGGGACCTGCGCAGTGCGTCACGCTCGCCCCGCCCCTATCCCCAGCAACCTGCGTCGCTGGAGCGCGGAGGATTGGGTCTTCCCGCGCGCCGTACACTGCCATGGCAACCCCGGGGCGGTGAGGGCGCCCCCCGCAGGCCCGCCGTGAGGCGGGAGAGGCCCCGGTGCTGCCGTCACCTCAGCGCCGAGCCCTGTGCCATGGTAGGAGAGGAGCGGGAGTGTGTGCGGGCTGTGTGCGTGCCACAGTCATCAAAGGTCTTCCCAGAGAGGGAGCCAGCCCCGCAGCCGTGCTGAGGTGGTCGCTCTTCTTCCTCCGTGAGGGGGACTGCTCTGTGGAGCAGGAGCGCGGAGGCCCGCAGGGCTCAGCGTGCCGACGAGCTGCAGGAGGCAAATGCTGTGACGCAGCCTGAGTGCAGGGCTGTTGCCGTGCTCATGCTGCCGGGAGGCAGAAGGCTGTGGGGTAATGGGCCCTCCTCTGCTTCCCGTGTGAATGGTGTCCAGAGATCCCGTATGTGCCCTCGGGCAAAGAGAAAGCAGCTCTGACGGTCACTCGTCCCGAGCAGTGCAAAGCACAACATGGCAAATGGCCAACACAAACAAGATCTGGCTGCAGTGTACACACTGGGTCATTCTGCTCAGCTACAGAAAGGGCACTGACTGCACTGCGGTGGTCAGAGGGACCAGAGCCCTGGCTACAGGGGGGGTCCCTGTACCCAGAGCGCTTCATTTTCTTGATATTTCATTATTTTTCCCGTGCATTGTCCTAAGATTTTTGGGTTTGGTTTTCCTTCTGCTAAAGACATAAAGGAATAGAAACAGTATAGCTGACGATCTTTCGTTTAGTGATTATTGTTTAGGAATAATGGGAAATCCCAGGTTTCATCAGCTAAATCAAATCTTTTCGGAAGCTTCCCTTATCTCACACCGCTTTTTTCCTGTCAGCTCTAAATCATTAATCTTGTAGCCCAATTCGGCCGCCTGCACCCTATCACCTACAGACAAAACACGTCTTAGATTTTACATACTTAAGCATTTCTTACATAAATAAATGCTTATCCCTTCTTCTGGTTTGTGTAAATTGCTGCTTCAGAACATCCCCCTGTGTGCATCCTATTGCTTTCTCTCCCCTTTCTACCGTATATTACCTTAGCTTCTCCAACCTCATCTCCCACCCTTCCTTCTTCCTCCCAGCCCTCTATGGTCCCAGCTATGGGACACTTCGGGGGCCTCTTTTGCTAGACTTCTCACCTAACTTCTCTCTTCTTTCCACTCAGTGAATCAATGTGCTCATCTTTAATATTTCTTGGTGTCTATTGGTGCTTTCCAAAAGGCCCTCAGAGGCCCACGTAAGGACTACTTTCACACTACTCTTTTACCACTGGAGCCACCCCGATACCTCCCTCTGAAGGTCTTGCCATGTGCTGGCTGTCCCTCCACAGGGAACGCTTTGGTGTCTCCACCCCTGCCCTGCTGCTGCCCGATGTCACCCTGGGCTGCCTGTCCCCACCTCAGCTGCATATGGAAAATGTTATTAACTGCTGTTAGCCTTCCCCACCCAAACCCAGTCCTGTACCCCTGAGGTAACAGAGTTTTCCCAGAAAAGGCCTTCAAAGCCCTTTTGCAGCTGCACTCGGTGAAGGAACAGAGTGAAGGAACTCAGAGAAAATAAAGTCCAATATGCCTTCATTTGGCGTGGGGAGGAAGAAGCAAAGCATAACATAACTACGAACATTGACAGGTTTGTAGCTGCCCAAAATCTTCCTCTTATCTCCATAACAGTTGTAAAAATGCCCCTCTGGCAGGGCAGTTGGATTTATTTTCAATACAAGTGAGTGTACTTTTCCTAACCTTATTTTCAGAAGTGGCTGAACTATCTATCTGGTCTGATACCTCCCTCCACCAAAAGTGTTTGCTTGTGGCAGTACTTACCGGGGAAAATTCAGCCTAAATAACTGTCATTTAGCAAATACAAGGCATTCATACTGTTAGGCAATCTTGCCAAGAGGTGATAATACCAGGTCAGCCCAAAATATACACTGTGAGTAGCTGGGAGTGCTTGTCTTTATACATACTGATGACTACAGATTAGGCAGAAGATAGGAAAAAAGTGTCCTGCACAACCAACCAGGGAGGAAGTGGGCTCCAGAGACCTCATTACCACCTTCAAATGAGATAAAATAATGTCTGCTAAGCTGCAATTGCTGCATGTTGCAGTGCTTTCTTCTCTCTCCTCTGGGCTGGTTACACCTCTTTGTTCATCAGGTTGCTCAAGGCAGCTTTGTTGAGCTGCAGGTTCCCATTCACAGAAAGCCACCACCCAAACTGGCTGCTAATGCTTTTAGAGTGGTGACGATGAAAAACATTTATGGTGTGACATCTCTTCCACAAAACACCACGGATTGATCACTTTTCCTCTGAGCTTCTGCTGTTTTCTTTGCCTCACCCGTTTTTCCAGGACAGCTTGGTGCACTGGCTGACCCGCAGAGCTTTAACTCTGAACGGAGACCATCTCCCTATTGCCAGGCTTGGTTGCTTCACTGTGCTGTTGCTAGCAGAGTGCTTCCTGTTTTCTCCCTTGCCTACCAGGAGCGAGGGAACGAGAAGATAGTAGTAATTGTTAGACACATGGCAAATGGAAAATGGATGCTAATCTAGACCTTAATCAATTTTGTTGCCTTATGCATAACTAGCATATAGAGAAAAGTTGCAATGGCTTTTCAAGTAGGAAAATGGATGTACTTTAACCACTCTACATTAAAAAAAAAAGGGGGGGAAAAATATCCTTTTTCCCCAAAGGTTAATTAGTACACAAGTGTGATCTGTGGCAGCTGTAATGCTTATGAATTGGTGGGGATGTCACCAGAAAATTTTGTACTAGACTGACGTGTATGTATGTGTGCATATGTATAATGCATCAGAGACTTAATATTAACAAGATAAGAATATTTAGGTAATGTAAGTTTGAAAACAAACTGTGGCACTTTTTTCACTCAGACCAATTTGGCACAGCCATGCTGTACTTTGCAGGCACCAGAATGTGTGAGAATTCTGTGGTGTATTTAGGGGTTAGTAGAGCAAAACCCACTTGTTGCATGTATGAATTTTTTATAGGCTGTGTTGCTTCTAACATTACACACCAGCTCCTTTTTATTTACCACCCTGTCCCTTGCATCCGTCTGCCATCGAGTATCACTGCTAAGACAAGGAGGACGAAGATTTTAGCAAAGTTCATAAAACTCTGCGGGGATGGACCCAACTATTCTGACACACAAGGCACCTTACAGTGTGCCTGATGGTGTTACGAACCTTTGTAATGTCGGGCTGCAGCCCCTTTTGGGAGCTGCTAGAACTCAGTACTAGCAGTTGTGAAGCTTTTTTGGTTTCCTAGAATATTTTTCAGGCTTTTTCAAGCAGTCTGCAGCCCAAAGTCAGTGTATGTTATAGCAATCAAAGTCCAGTAGGTGAGGATATAAATAAACATGGCTCATGAACAGTGTTATCTCTCTTACCAAACTTACTATGATTGCTCAGGAGGGTAATGAGCACGTTACTGTCAACAGACCCTACATACATAACACTGACCTTTCATTTTGTAGTTGTGGAAACTACGCTTAGGGATTGCTTAGGTCTTTGAAAGAAAGCTGTATAGACTTTATTGGTCATGCTTTCTCAAATACGTTATTTGCATATCCTCTTCTAAAACGTCTCTAATTTTCTTTGCATAAACATTTATTTAATTTTGCACAGTGGTAATAATAACTAATATATATATGCCAGTGTAGTAATTCATAAGGAAGTAATAGATTTGCACTTGCCTATACAAATACTATTTTTCCATGTTGTACATAGGCACTAAGATAAGTATCATTAATGGGTTTCCTCTACAGTTTGAGTCCATCCCCTTCCTGTAACAAAAGATCTCATTTATTCAGACTCAAAATATTTAATAAATCTTCAGTCTACCCTTTATATCCTGTGTCACAATTGACATTACATTAAAAGAGAGGGAACATGGTATCATAACTTTGTGTAGAACTTTAGATTTAAAACCCATGCTCCTTTACAGAAGGAAGTTAATGAATTAGGCAAAGGGAAGCATCAAAATAGTTACCTTGTCAAAAATTCATGCGGTGACTAATAGTCTTTTATTGAGTTCTGTTGGTTTGTTTCTTTTACAGAAAACTTGCTTTTTAACTTTGTGAATGCTTTCAAAGTATTAAAAATAGTGAAAACAGTATTTTGCTATTTAATACCGTATGGTTTTTCAATAGCAGTAATTTTTGTCAGCAGTTCAAAACTGGTCTATAAGAGAAGAAACATTACATGCATATGCAGAGAGTTGATACTATCTGATAGTGGCTTTTTATTATTTATTTCACAACATTAGCCTCCTCTAGCTATGAAATATTAAGAACATCATAAAGCTACAGGATGCCGATATAAAAGTTTCTCTTTTCTCCCTCATCCCTTTCTTTTTCCCTATAAATACACACTTTCATGCAGCTGGACTGTTGCATAAGTGCAGCATTCAGTAGGCAGAACAAAAGCCAATATAAAGGTCAATAAAACTACTCAGAAAACGAAAGGAAAAGCGTATTACTGACCACCATTTTGAGAGCTATGCAGCATCATGTTTGTACCGTAGTAACAGTTTAGATGCAGGTATAAATAGTACAATTCCTTCAAGTTGTGGATTTAGTTAAACTTTCTTCTATTTTTTTATTTAATTCCCATAAACTTTATGGTTTTCTAACCCCTTGGCTAGTTTCAAACTTGACAAGGAGGAAGACTATTGGAGACACTAAGCTTGTGCACGCATCTAATGTGAAAAGCTCTATTAGGTAAAAAAAAAAAAGAGAAGTATCTAAATGCTTTCTCCTACTGTGGGAAAAGTAGGGAGAAAATGATGTTCAAACAACTGACTGGGACAAGGTCCAGGCCGCACAGCAGGTACATACCAGCCAGTCAAGTCACCACATGTGTAGCTCCCGCCCAGGCACAGCACACATCTTTCCATCCCACAAGCCAAAAATAAGGTATGAAACAGAGAGGGTAGGAGGAGGAGGAAAGGAGACAATAGCGTTATGATCTTAGGGAGAAGAAAGAAATGGCAAGAATACCATATTGTAGACATTTAGGAAAACATAGGATATAGGGAAGACAGTAACTCACACAATCGCAAAAGACAAGCTTACTGAAAACTAGGGTTCATTTAACAGTTTATAGAATTGCATGAAATTCATCATAGCTCAGCATACTGCCTGAGTACAGTACTCACAGGTACCGAAGTTCATAGCACCAGACAGTGGAATTGCCAAGGGAACGGTTGGTGCCTACATTTCAACATCCAACACAGCAACACACGCACATCAGCTGCCGCCTTGTTCAAAGGCAGAAGATACCCTGGTGATGTGTGAGATTGGAGTCCAGCAACTTCCCTGTTGCATTTAGCAGATACGCAAACTAATGGGGAATATTTCACATTTAGTTTTATGAACACAGTATGCAGAATATCCTCTCTAGTAGTAGTTTACCCTACTTTTCCTGTTTTAGGCAGGGAGGTCAAAACAAACACTGCATTAGTAATAAGATTTGTCATTTAGTTCCTTATCTTGTATCTCATTATTTCTTTGGCAACAGGAGTTACAGCATTTCCTTTATAAATCAGATATGCTGGACAGACTATACATGTTTATTCGCTAGCCAGTATACCTTACAGATTACTGACTGCCAAAACAAGCTCTTTTATCCAAAGCTCTGGGAGGTAAATAACTTGTGTAAGTTTAGTCAGGCTGCAGGACAGCACGCAACAGCAAAACCAGATTTTAGCTGTGTAGCAACCAGGCAATGGGCAGCTAAGAAATCATGGTAATGGTGGGATAGCTTTTCCCCAGGTCCACTGCCAGATGATAGGCTTGTTTTATAATAAATACTCACATACCATTTGAAAGAGCAGTCTATGCATTCCTGAAATTGCTACATTCACAGCATGTTTATTTTTTTTTTTTATACAAGCAATCCATATTTTATCATTTTACTTTTGATGCATATTAAGAGTGGAAAATAGGGTAAAGCTTACTTTTCACAGCTTTAGAAAAATTGTGCTCTTGAGATATTAGATGGCTAATACAAACTTGGTTAATTGAAGTTCTAGAATATTTCCATCTATGCTGAGGTTGCTTGCTTTAAGGCAGTACTACACTGCTGAATTTGTAAGCACGATAACTTAGCAGATCATCATCATTTCGACATGGAACAATTAGAAGCCTGTTTCAAAGTTTTATTAATTCATGTAATAAAAAAAGTTACAGCAACTTCAAATATGTACAGCCATAAAAACATCAGTTATACAGAAGACAATCTGTTACGACTTGGCTACAAAAATCTTTATTCTTAATAAACCTCCCACATGGGTAAAATAACCATTTAAGCATGTATGCTCCAAATCCCTAGTAACAGCACTTGTCAACTAATTTCATCATCATAAAAAAAAAATAAATCAGGGAGCAATAGTTAAGTTTGACTTGAGTAAGATGGGGCTGTTTTTTAACTCTGAAAGAGTAATAGCACAGTTAACAGCCTTGGCTGTTAAAAGAGTTCTAACAATCATTCAGTGAGCACAACTGCCCCCCTTTTCAAGAGGGGGCAATTAACCCTTTAAAGAGTTAAGATCCATGCCTCCAATGTTTCTGTCATCTTCCTGTTTGAATCTTACTCTTCAGCTGATTAAGTTATGCATTCAGTCCTCTATGCATTTCATTCATTTCCTTTACCTGGAGGGGAGGAGGTAGAAGATCAATGTTTGTGCTGCTTCCCAACATAAGACCCAAAATGCACAAACATACCAGACTTTCATGAGCAAAGGGATGTGATATAACACTAACAGAATCAAACATGACAAGACCACGGTAACTCTTCAGCTTTTCCAAGACTTTTTAGAAAACGGCACTCTTTAATAGCATGCTCCCTACACAAACTCTACTAAGCTACAACATCCTTTAGATTCCTTTCAAAAGGCTTCACGCTTGGGGTGAAGCACTCTGCACTAGCACCATTTGTTCCTATTCCATTGGAAAGCAGCTCTTCAATAGAAACTGCAAACTCCATGCAAATACCTTAAGTAAAGGTCTTCCTGACAGGACAAGGCAATCGGTATTTCCTGTGGATTGTATGGCCCTTGCTATAGATATGTAAAAGTAGTACTTGCTGTTAGCACCGCCCTCTCCCCCGGGAAATGCAGCACATCACCGGCTGCCTTTGAAACTAGTGCAGAAAGGAACGTGGTGAACTTGAGCTCCATACAGAGATGAAAACTAGTTAAAGAATTCGAATGTTTTCAGTCTCCTTGAGCACATCTGAAGCACCCACAGCAAGCTGTTAACCTACAGCAAACTCAAAAAGGCTTCTGGATTCCAGCCAACCTCTTCCCCACACATACACCATAAACAGAAATTAATTACCTCTGCTTTCACGTACTTCCCTTTCCTCCTCCTTGTGAGGACCTGCAAGAGAAGGACAGAGTAATTTTGTAGTTCTCTTTAAGTCCTGACTTACATGTAACTTCATCTGATTAAGACTTTAAAACTCCAAACTTGAAGCTGTCCCTTCCCCATCCTTCCAAAGCAAGGTACATGAGAGGCTGTCAGTCACTTTAAACTACTTTAAACCAGGATGCAAGGCAAGTACTTTCTTCAACTCAGTTTTTCCTATTACTTTTCCCCACAATACCTTTCAGTCATAATCTGGAATGGTGACAGTATGCCCATCACCTCTTTCCCACCTCCCAAGTCGCAAAAAAGAATCTAGTTTACGAGGAAAACTGTTTCCATCAGAGCCCAATCACCTTAGACATGTTATTTCCTGAATTAGTTACCCATTCTGCTTGGCAGCTTTGTTAGAACTTACCAGAACAACAATTGCAGCAACTACTGCTATTACTATGACCACAATGACCGCAATGAGGCCAGGAGTCAGAGACTTCATGGAAAACTCTGGTGCTATTTCATCAACGTAGTAGACCACTGTCTTCTCAAGCTTCAACATTTCGTTATCAATGCTGATGTTGAGTATGTTGTTATGAAAGAGAGAGTCACCTTTTACCTAAGAACAGATAGGAAAGATCTAAGCACTGCAATGATTCATCTTGCTTTAGCCAGTACGCAGCAAGGCTACTCAATGCAATGCAATATACACATCTAGTCTTTGGCAGACTTCACCCATGACAAACTTACATCTTTCTCAAAGTAGTAGGCCACATCAGCTATATCCACATCTCTAGAAGATTTTTCTGAGGAATTCTGCTTCAAATCAATAGTAATGTAAGGGTTCTCGTACTGCAAAAAATATAGTATGGTATTAAGAAGGGGCTAGTTTAAATCCAGTTATCAAATACACAGGAAAGTAGTATGATCCAACTTGTGAACTCACATCCTGAATCAAGTTTATGGTACTTGTTTTCAAGCCAACTGTTTACGGTAGGATTCAGATTTACTTTTTCAGTGAAGCAAAGGAAGAATTAATCTACAGACTGAGAGCAATATGTAGTTTCTCAGTATTTCAGTTGAGATACAGCTATTTGCTAGCTGCTCAGCAAGTGTCACCATTTTGAGAGCTTCTAATAAGACTCATGCTGCACTGCATCTGTCAAACAGGAGTTTTCAAAGTTATCCACAACAAAATAAAATTGAGATACTTGTCTAAAAATGATGTGCCTCTTACCAGAACACTGCTTATATAGCGTCCATCCAGCATGTAACGATTGGTAATGGTTTCCTTGAAAAACCTGTAAGGATATTAAAACTATAGCTCTAAAACAAATACTATTTCACACATCTATTTTCAGAAGCAGGGAAGACTAGTATAATCGGTTATTTTTTCCTGTAGTCTCTTTGTGGTGGGATGACCCCATCTGGCTGCTAAACCCTCACCTGATCTCTCACTCACTTTCCCCTACCAGGATTGGGAAGGGAATTAAAAGGGCAAAAGCAAGAAAAAACGCTAATGGGTGCAGATAAAGACAGTCTAGTAAGTGAAAGGGCTAGGTGGGGAAATTAAAAACTCCAAGCAATGCAAAAGCCATCACTCACCACCAGCAGATTGATGCCCAACCAATTGCTGAGGAATGGCTACTTACTGTACAATATGGGATCTCTCTTTGGTCAGTTCAGGTCAGCAACCTCTGCTGTGTCCCCTTCCCAACCTCCTGCCTACCCTTAACCTACTCACTGGGCCAGCAGAGTGAGAGTCTGAGAAGGCGGTGACAGTCAGCATTGTTCAGCAACAAGTCACCAGTGCTTTAGCATCAACACCGTTTTGGTCACCAGTCTAAACCACAGCACCATAGCAACTGCTACCAAGAAAATTAACTCCATGCCAACCAAACCCAGTACGCTCATTATTATACTAGAGCTCTGTTAATTCCTGCAGTGTTAGAGAGAAGAGTTTGAAGTTTTTGGGAGAGGAGTTAAGAGTAGCAACCTCTGTTCTAGAGGGTGTGTGTGGGAATAGCTACAAGCACTTTTTGCTATATGACTTCTAACAGAGAGAAGTAAGATTTTATTTCAGCTAAAAAACAACCAAACTCTTATTTTCCCCCTGCTGCTGCTATGCAGCCCCCTCCACCAACTTTTTCAGTTTACTTTCCAGGCGGTTTCACGTTATTACCTTCCATCTCCTTCAGTACATTGACTTAGTAAACTAAAAACTAGCGATCAATTCAAAATGGAAGTGAAGCTCATTAGCAGTTACTTTATCCCCAATAAAAATTAAAGCAGTTCCATGAAGGACCTGTAGGTCACTTCTAAGATGTCTTAGAAATGAGTTGTACAAGTCTGACAATGCTTTTAAACATTTACTTAGAAATGCACTAGATACCTAGTAGTGCATGCAGGCATTGCCATGATATCTTACTATCATCACTTACTTCTTTAAAGACTCGGTGTTCAAAGGAGTATCTCTCTCAGCATGTTTCATTTCAATGATGATCCACCTGAAGCAGTAAGCAAAATACAATGAATATTCTTAAAGCATGTACATGTAACAATGCATAGTGAAAGTCTAACCCCAGGCAAAAAAAAACCCCACAGAGCAATGAGAGAAAAACAAAGAAAGTCCCCTCCAAAACCCATCAATGTCTTCTTGTTTCTGAAGAAAAAAAACCCCCACAAAAAGCAGTAATCAAGTGTTCATTGTTCGATTTTCATTCATCCCTAGCACATTCACACAGATAAATCCTCTAAAACACAGTACCTAATACAGGAATGTTTTCACCTCATAGCACACCCTGTTGAAAGACATACCTTGTTCTGACTAACTCATTGCACTTCAAGTCTGCATCCTGTTTGTCAGTTCTCCTAACACCAGCTGTATTTACACACCAACAGGTAGTCCCGTTGCACTGCTTTGCCTTGAAAACACCAGTATTTTCGCACTCGGGATCATAGAGGCCATCAATATCTTCAAATGCATCTTTTGGTTTCTCACGGCGACCTGATTTTGAGCCAGTCATTTCTGCTTTCATCAGCAGGCATTTTGAAGTCACTGAGAATAACCAGAAAGTCACGTTATGCAGCATCAGACCATACATGTTCAGAACAGAGCTCCTGGTCTATAAAAACACAATGTTACATCAGAAGAAACCAATTTGAAGCCATTACAATGAAGAGCGGGTGTCTAGCATGTAGGTGGTGGATCAGTTCACACAACTGGGCTGTGCCACCTTCTCAAGGAAGAAGCTTAAGAGGTCCAGCCAGCTTCCAATTCCTATAGCAAGAGGGTCATTTACAGCTGAGCTTGAATCAAAAGTAAGGTCCTGAGATAAGGCTCTTTCACCTCTTGATATGTAGGAAACGTCATGATGCGTGCTTAAAGGAAGCTAAAACTTAATCTTTGAGGAATGCTTGCCATTAGAGATCGAATATTAAGGTGGATGGACATTCACGCAAGTTCCACAGGAGGAACCCTAAACGCTTATCTTGCATCACCAGTTGACCTGGAAGACCAGGAAGCAGCTTTTCTTCCTTACTGCCATTATATCCAAGAGCTCAATGGCTGTTTCACACATCCCCTCGAGTTTGGCCGGCACTGCCCCTCGCTGCCCCGCACCTGCGCGCCCGCCCGGGCCGCCCGCGCAGTACTCACGCGTGTTGCAGTTCACAGTCACGCCGGAGCCCACCGCGTCGCACCAGCAGACGCCGCTGTCCAGCCTGCAGTTGGTGACGCGCTTGTTCTTCTGGCAGATACACGCTGGAAGTGAAGCGCGGCCGTGAGTCCGGGCACCGCCGGGGCACCGCTGCTCCGCGGGCGGGACAAAGCCGCCCCTCACCGGACGGCGCCGGCTGCGCGTGGCGCACCCAGACCCGCCGCTCCCCACCTGGCCACCCGCCCGTCCCCAGTGAAAAGCGAGAACTTCCGTCGGGACCTCGCCGCGGGCCCCCGCGGCCGGAGACAAAGGGACGCGGAGTCCCCGGCCCGCCCTCACCTGCCCGTCCGCCCGCGGCCCCAGAGGCGGGGCGCCCCCTGCGCGGCTCTACGGGCAGCGGGGCCTCAGGAGGGGGCCGTGGGGCGCGGTTAGGAGCGGGGCTGCAGTCGGGGAGGGGAGCGCGGGCACTCACAGTTCTGGGCGCAGGCAGCGGCGCAGAGGAGCAGCAGCAACGCAGCCCCACAGAACGGCTTCATGGCTCGGGCCGTTGGCGGGGCGCAGGGAAGCCGGGGCAAACTCAACAGCGGAGCCGGAGCGGTGTGTGTGCGGCGGCGGAGCCGATATGAGCCGCCCAACAGGTTCCGCAGGTGGTGGTGGCGGCTGCGCCGCGCCCTCCCGGCTCCGGTTACACCTGGGACACACAGGGGGTGGCGGCAGCTCCTCCTCCCGGGCCAGCCGGGCGCGGTAGTCCACCGCCATCCCTGCCCCCCGCACCTGGCCGAAACTGGATATGGCAGGGCGGGTCCCGCACCCGGCCCGGCCCGGCCCGGCCCAAGTACAGCCTCTAGCGCAGGGCTGGGGAGCGGGAGCAGTGGGGGAGGTCTCGGTGGAGGGGCTGTGAAACCGCCCCGCCCGCGTTGTGAGGGCCGAGGCCCGGGGGCGTCTGTCAGGGACCGAGGGAGAAACTGTTAGTCACCTGGGGAAGCTCCCGCGCGTGTTTGCTCTGCGAGGCGGGGACGGGAGGCAACCCCGCACGGTGACATACAGGCCGGAGGAGCAAAGCCGGCCCCTCTCCCGGCTCGGGACTTCCCGCTCCCGCCGCTGACTTCGCCGCGGGCAGGGCTCCCCGGGGGCGGCCGCCCCGAGGCCTCTGCCCCGGCTTTGCGGCCGCCCGGCTCAGCCTCTCCGTTCCTTTAGGAGGCAGGCGGGGAGCGAGCTTCTGCGGGCGAGCTGCCGCGGATCGGTCCCGCAGTCTGCTCCCGCAAGATGAGAGCCGGCAATAAGTATTCACACCTTGTAGTTAAGGTTTTGTTCGCATCCAGAGGTGTCCTTTGAACTACTCCATGAGGACTTGGTGTTTAAAACAAATCATCGTAATCCCTCAGTTAACTTAAGAAAATCCAGAACACCTCTCTGTAAAGGATTTTTTCTTTCTTTTATAAAACACACACTAGATCGTTCTACCTGGGGACTGCTCTGAAGAGAGCTGCTTCTGGTGCTGCAATATCCTCGCTTCCCTGTTCAGAAAAACATAGTCTTCAGTGCTTTGTCTCGGAGCAGCACAGCTTTGTGGGAACCTACAGAATGGTAGGTAGTGCCAAAGCCCTGCAAGGTTGATGAGGAGGAAATGTAGGGAGGCCTGCTGCAGGTTGTAAAATGTCTTTCTAAAATGTAAAAGCAATGGCAAAACAGGGGACAAAAGACAGGTATGGCACACTGGAAATATTTCTGAAGGTTGAGTTTATTAATTCAGTTAAAAAATAGGCATAAATCTTTCTGAAAGATACCTTAGTGTCCTAGAAAAACAAGTTATTTTAGTAGAGGAGAAAATCAGAATCACATCCCTCTAAGTCTGTTCATACATTTATGAGGAATCACCAGCATTTGCAAAAACTTGGAACTTCCTCTTACCATTTCTTCATGTTCGCCATACAATAAAAACATGTTGTACATGCAAACCTCAGTTAATGAAACTGTTTGAAACCTGAAATGTAAGTGCAGATCAGCTCTCTTTGTGGTTTTGTCTCTGCATGCAGCTGTGTTTGTGCTGTATCTTTGGGTTTTGTGTTTACTGTTGTCTACAGTGCCCTGCTGAAGCCAGGTAGGTGCTGTCTTGGGTGAGTCTGAGTTAAATGACTGTTCTTTGGGTCTGCTCCTGGTGCAGCCTGAATCAGAGATTTGCAGCATTTATCTTGATTTTTCTTGTGGTTTTGTATGGCTTCTCGATGCTCTTCTGATACACTTGTCGAAGACTGAAATAAGAGCATGATCTTAGCAATGTGAAAACTTGGGAAGACTTTAAAGTGTCCAATATGGACTTCTTTCATTGCTGCTGTCAAATGATGGTGTTCTTCAGAAGGATCAGCGCAATCAATAGGCTCAGGAATGCCCGCCTTATTGTAAAGCTCATTTTCTATGTAAATGTACAGTTTTGTTCAAGATGAGAAGTGATACCCTGTTGTTATCAGCAAGCGGAACTATGTGGTCCTTGCTAGTAATGAACAGTAGATATTATGATAGGCTTTTTATTTAGTATCTAAATGGAGAAGAAAAGAACAGGCTGGGTGCATGCTAATCCTCCTTGTTCTCCTGGCCCTTGATCTGTGTAGGTAAACTTCTGTGCCTAGTTTTAAAAATCCAAGCTTTAGTCTGCAGTCTTGAAACCTCTCAGTGGCTACTACTGAAAGTAGCACTGCTTCTTCAACCAGCTCCGAGTACTGGGCAGGTCCTTGTTGTCAGTAATCAAAAAATAGTCATAACCTTTAGTGTCTAAGGGTCAAATGGTCTTAGGGCATTTGTGCAGACTAGAGAAGTGTGTTTTGGCTTTTATGGTGGCATGTTTTTCCTGTTAGGTAGCACCTATAGAAAGCCATACCATAACTGTGGTGCAAAGATAGGTGCATCGTGTTGCTTTTTGTAGTACAGCATTTAATTTGGCTCCAGTTTGCAGGAGCGGATAAAGAGCCTGTTATCTATAATGTCTCCAGGTTTCCAAATCTGAAGAAATTACTGTTTAAACATTGCTCAGTATTTTAGAAGCAGAGAGAGTTGCTCTATACAGTGTCATTCTCCAGCAAAGCAATGGTTGTGAGGACCATTTTCAGTAGTGTTAACTTTGTCATCTTTCCAGGTTATTTTGAGGGAAATTTCTCCGTAGACTCAAAGCCAGTGGAGCAGGCACATGGTTAAAAAGACAAAAAGGCCCAAGTATCGAAGTAGCTTCGTTACACACATACCATGGTGTCTAGAGGGTTGGAATGCAGTGTCTTTTTTTGTACCTTTTGTGGCAATACGTAAGTCTTTGTGCTGGAATACGTGACCTTATTCAAGGGCTATTCTAAATTATCTTTCCTGAGCTTACAGGTTGGACGATAAGGCTTTGCTTACTGGTTTTAAACAGGATAATTTTATCAAGTGTTGGAGATACCTCCGCTTATCAAATAGCTGAATGCTGATTAGGCAGTGCAGTGTGGGCTAGTTGTGGTTTACACTTACTAAAGCATAATTATAGCTCAGCCAAATTATAATTTACATGCTAGGAGCGCATTACTGGCTCAGTCACATAGCAAAAAGAAACAAAAAGTTTTTATCACCAGGTCCTGGAGAGTATGTGAACTCATATTAGGAAAACTCCTGTGATCTATATTCAGTTTTTGCTTTGTAATTCCATCTGAGGCAGATGTGTTGGGAGAATAAAGTTCAGTTCACTCAAGTACTCATGAGCCGCTGATAGCAGTGGGAGATTTTCTATTGACTTCGGTGAATCATGAATCAGATTCAAGGAGATAAATCCAGCATTTCTCAAAGTCAGAAAGAATTAGAGCGATACTGGGATCTGGCGTAGGTCTTTACAGGGTTGTTTCCAGGTCTTCTCTAGAAATTGGGTAAAAGTGGGCCTTGTGATACTCCCCAGCACAGGAAAGGGACAAAATCTGCTTTCAGGGAAAGTTGCAAGGGGGTGTGAGTCACTCCTGAGGTATCGGGAAACGATGCAAGGTGGGGCTGTGACATGTACTGTGGTCAGCAGATCAGAGAGATGAGAGAGCATGATCAGAACCACTAGAGTATTTGGTAATCTAGCTCTAACTGAGATTCTCCAGAGCCTGCAAACCTGATCGGTTGGGGTGTAGCCTTCTAAAGATAACCAAAGTCTCATCCCTAGAAAATAGGCCATGTATTACCAAATTGCAAAACATAGTCTTGTGTTTACTCAACAGAATTAAGGAATTTTGAAAATTCATGATGACTTTTAACTGGTTACAGCTGACAAAGTTAGAAGCAACCAGAAATAGACTTAACACTCAAAAGTGCCAAGTTTTTTTGGATGGTAGACATTGCTATATACATTATCTATATTATAGACTCACTCAGGAACTGTTTATTAGGACAGCTTTAGAATGTCTGTGTTTAACTTGGTTTTGTTTTTGCAGAGTGCACCATCTGCATAGAATGAAGCCTTGAAAGGACTGTAGGAACAGGCGATACTGAGAAATTATATAGCCTTGACCATGATGTGCTTCAGAAGAGTTCATGCCTTCACAAATCGACATAAGCTGCTGCTCAAAGAAGTGTAATAAAACTGGTGCTTCTGCATCTTTTATTTTTCCTGCAGGTTTCAAAACCACCACATAACAGGTAAGTATTGTTGCCCTGATTTGAATAATAAGAACATTTGGAGTCATGGAGAATTTAAATGTTTCGTTTATATGAAGGTGGTCAAACATAGAGCCAGTAAGAAAGTAAATGAGCAGTCATGTCTTTCTGCTAGACTGAGTGTCTCACCATTTCTGAACGCTGTCAGAAAGCTAATTTACATGTTCTATTTTTAGCCTGTTTCTAGATCATGTATTTTTTTCTCCCTTTGAATAACAATATGGTTTAAAGCATAACTCTGTATTTTGCTGAAATTGTCAGGCACACTGGAGATGGAAATTAGTTCTGAGGCAGTGATGACACTAGTACAGCCGTCCTCAGCTTCAGAAGCCCACAGCTCCGCTCTCTATCAGGCTGGAGACTGAAAGTAAGAGTACCTCCTAAGAGGTAAAGGGCTGTTGGTTCAGAGGTTCATAAAAGTAGACAGGGTGTAGCCACAGGAGAGAAATGCTCATGCAACTGATCTATGTTCTATTTGTGTCTTTGAAGATCATAGAAACCAACCTGTGATGTGTTGTGGCATCCTCACGTCTCTGCCAGGGCTTAGTCTTAACTCCAGTGGGTGGGGTCAGCAGGAGGCTCGTCATCCTTGTCTTTATTTACCTGAAAATACATCTCCAGGGCTCTTACACTGACAGCATTAGTTAGAACATCTAACTGTCAGCATTCAAAGCTGCTGAAAATGAGCAACATTAGATGTAAAAAACTGAATAACTCTTCGTTCCAGACTAGTTTGTAGCAGAGAGGCAAGCCTATTTCATACTGTGGCCCATCCCTCAGAACACTCACTGGTTTAGTAGGCTTTGGAAAGGGCTCAGAGGAAAACACGAGTTGTAGTAAGAGAAGCTCCATTTACGCTAAAATTGTTTCAGTTCCTGCATCTAAGATACTTTTGCCCTTTTAGCCATTTTCTGGGAAAGAGTATACAGATGGAACTTTTTCAAAACACCTGTTAAAAACTGTTTGAGAGAGTCTTAAATACTTTTTAGCATGTTTTAATCATGTGACAACATCTCTGTGCTGTCGGCAGAGCAAAAGCAGATGGTTACACAGACAGAAAGTTGTCCTATCTCTTAGTATGGAGTTATCAGCAGGACATTTCTCACAACCTGAAGGTGTCTGCCATTAAATTTGCTTGTGTCGTACTTGTCTATACATACAGGTCCCTACAAGGCTACCTAGAGTGTGGATTTACACTGTGTCGAGTAACCCACAGTAGCACAGCTGTACCCAGCAGCAAGCAGAAGACATTTACTCCTCCAGGAAAACAGGGTTAGAGCACACAGGTGGTTTCCAGGGAGCAGCCAACATGCTGTAAATCCCCACCCACTGTTGCCTCACGCTAACTCTTGTGTGTAGTCATACCCTAAGCAAAGGTGAATAAATACACCCATGAGCAGAGCAGAAAATCTCATCCCACAAATGCCATTTAGCACAACACAATGGACAGCAGAGAGCAGGGCTATGAGGTGTTTGTAGCTCACAAAATGACTTTTTTCCTCAAGGAAATACATTGCTTTTGTGTTGTGACTACTTTCCAGTTCATCAGTTTCCCTTATTTTTTCAGTAGCTGTTACCAAAGTTTATCTGTTTCTCTTTGCACTTTAATTTATAGCCCTTGTACTAGTCATTTTATTGCTTCAACGTCCGAGAGAACTTTTACAACTTGTGATTACTAAACTCAGAGAAACAAGAAAGCTTTTTGACCTGCCATGGAGTAATCATAGATCACATTGCTTCTTGGGAGAGGCATTCAATGTTTAACAGACTGTGGCAACTTTAATTTAACTGTGTGGAACCTGGACCAATGGATGGGAGTGGAAAAAAAAAAGTAATTCCAGACTCTTTCTGGCTCACATTTTAACTTGCCTGGTTTTAGTCTCCAAACGGCTGTCCTTGAAGTTCTGCCTTCCCACTGCTGAACTTGATGCTGTTCTTTCTTTGCAGTACGAGAGGACTGGAGCCTTTTATTTGCATATGGAAATAATTTTCCTTTACGTCAGAAATTATAGTTACATTACTCTTTATTAATCCTTTCATGGGGTGAGTCTTCTGAATGCTGTGCCATGAAAATAAGGCTCTTGACAATAGAGAAATTGTCCTGTCTTAATTACGAGTGTTGTTTTGTATTATAGGGGCTGTGGTCATGGACAAAGATTCAATTGTATTCAGTGTTAAAGCAGAGAATAAACAGATACCCTGTGTTTGAAAGAGTTTGTGATCTGAATTATGTGACCAGGAAACTCTGGAATTGGAAAATGAGATGAGAAAGTTTTGATACAATTTACACATTTTGCCCAATTACAGAATCATAAGCCAGCTAGGCGAGAGTTTAAAGGCTCCCACCTATTCTTAATCCACTCAAACAGAATTATTAAGTTATAAAGAAATGCTGAACTTGCCTTCAGGAAAAGAATTAGGACATTATTTTGAAAGCACCAAAGTTGTTCTGGTTTTTATGTCCCTTGATAAAATACAGATATATTTCCTGGATAGTAAGTTGCTTAGATCTGCTGGGGTTTTGTGTACCAATGTGTACGTGCAAATTCCAGCAGAAAAAAAGAGGATTAAAACACAAGCTGAAGAGTTTGCCTTTTTCAATGCAAATGGGGACAATTTCAGTTGCTCTGCGCATGTGCCACATGCCGGCAGCACCCTGGGCTTGGCCGACACATGCCTGCTCCCTGCTCCTGCATCTCAGGAAGCCTGGTGCTCTTGGTAGCTGGAACAAATGGCTCCAGCGTCATGTTGGTACACAGGAGTCCTGTTTATTAGAGCTCTTTGCAGAATACAGCATGAAGAAACAGAACAGGTACAACTGGGTGATGAATAACCATGGTTATTAAATACTTGCCAAGACAAAATACAATAGAATATGGTGGATGACGTCAGAAGGTTAAAAGAAACACACTGAAAGGAGTACTGTACGTCTCCTTTCCCTTTTGCACAAAATATGCCCTCAGAGTTTTGAGTTATGGATGTTGAGAGATACATCCTTCATCACTCACCATTTTGTGACATGATGGTGAAGACCTAATGTGTTCTGTATCATCTATTTATTTTGACAACGTAATTGAACTCTTCAGATAAGGTTACTTGGTTTCATTTACAGCCAGCAGAGAAGTGCCAATCCTTGAAGATAAATCTTAAAGTATTCCACTGTCTGCTTGGAATTAAAGTTCATAGAGGATATCTCAGTCTATTTACAGTAGAAATGAACAGCAAGTTCAAACTTATGTCCCCAGAACTTGACGCAGATGTGGTGCTGCAGAGCACCTGGCTGCTATGTAGTATGCAGCAGCAGCATGTTGAAACATGCCATGTTTGCTGGCAGCCTTCATATTCTTCTACCCTTTGCTGTATTGGTCTAGTCAGCACTTCTTGTTCACTACATAATTTCCAAATGATTTTTTTTTCTTCTTTTTCCTGAATTTCTCAGGACCTGAGAATAACTCCGGCTTCTGGACTTCAGTATGAGAAAACCCTGCTGTATGCTCGGAAGTTCAAGTAAACAAAGCTGACAGCAATTTTCCTGCCCATTCATCCATCAGCGACATACACTGCAGTGGCACTGGACCATCTGTAGTTGTAATCATACTGTAATATTTGTCAAAAGCAAGGATTTAGCTGTAAGGCGCCTTCCCAGTATCCTTACTTGCCATCTCAAGTAGCAAACAGATAAGCCACACTCAGTCTGTTATGCTTAGTCCAGGCACCATGATGCCACAATTCATCTAAACTCATCTAAATTCTTACTCTCTTCCCACATAACCCCCATCAGGTTTCTGGTGATAGATGTGGGTTCAAGTGGTTTATGTTCCTTTTTAATTTACTGAAACTTGTGTGACTTGCTACACTCTCTATTCTGAAACAGTTAACCACATACCCAAAGTTTGCATGTTAGCCAAATGCTTCAGTTTTGTTATGGTCTTTGTGAATGGAGCTCTCAGCCTGTGTGCATTTCATCTAGAACATACTTGATTGAGAGGCCAGGTTCTCCTAGGCAATGTCAGGAGTCATCCCTACAACAAAGAGAGGCTTTTTCATTTCACACTCTACAATAAATAGGAAAAATCTATAATTGAAAAACACATATCTTATTATGAACAATGATCTGTATTTAGAAGAACCAGTGGTTCTTCACCATCACTCTGAAAAGAAATACCAGATGTCATTCCTATGGTACTTTATCTTTCTTAAAGAAATAATAAAGTTTACTGGAAAAGATAACAGAGGCCAAAGGCATTTATTTTCCTACCTCACTAATATTGAAAGATTAAAAAGAAAGTATGTATATATAATTTACTAAAATATTAGCCCTGTGCTTTTCTTTGGTGATGCTTCTTAACCTACCTGTAAACAACTCAATCACTCAAAAATTTTAAGTCCTTTTTTCATTTAAAGGAAGCAAACTGCTCTGCAGCTGCCTTTTTGGACCAGGTACTGGATAGCTGTGTACTACATATATATATATTTTTGATATATATATATATGTATATATATAAAAAATCGAGTTCCACTGCATTAATGGACTCCCTCCCCTCCCCTATAATATTTTGTAAGAATCCCAGGTCTTTCAAACCTAGGTCTGATTCATTACAGATATATAGATACAGATAAAAATCAGTTCTAACTGTGATAACAGTTTTGGAAGTGTTCAAGACCAGGTTGGATGGGGCTTTGATTAACCTGATATTAGTGGAAGGTGTCCCTGCCTGTGGCAGGGGGTTGGAACTAGATGAGCTTTAAAGTCCCTTCCAACCCAAACCATTCTATAATCTATAAAGATGAAGAGTAGCTAAACTGATTTAATGTCCACCTATAGGAAGGATTAGGAATTAAGTACAACATGAAATCCAACGTATTCTACTAGACAAATGCTGCATTGTCTCAGTTTAAATTGCTGGTGGTGAAACACTGCCCCCTGATGTCCCACAAGCTAGTTGGAAACCAGAAAGCTACATTCTTCCGGATATCCTTGGATTAATTGTTCAATGACCTTCTGCAAACTGTAGTTATTAACAAGGCAAGTTGATAATCAGTTAAGTCCACTATATCATGCAGAGGATTTAGAGTGAGGTAAAGTTCTGTTTCCTTATTGTCACTGTGTTCAGGCATCTACCTTTCCCACATCGATGTTTCTCCATGATGCCTCCAGGTTGAATCCTTGAGTTATCCCCATCACGACAATCCTACCTCAGACCACAGAGCCCCGCAGGAAAGAAGGGTAAAGTTTTAGACTTTTTCCACAGCTTTTTCCTCACAACTTCAGGCTGAGCCAGGGTTATGCAGCTGGTCTGTATCACACCAGAGCCCTGGGAGCCAGGGGACAGTACAGTAGGGGTTAGCGAGTCACAATACCTGTTGAATAACTTGATTGTAACACATATTTGAGAGCAAGAAGAAAAATAATAAAATATTTTAATATTTTGTTGCAGATCCACCAGCTCAAAAAAAAAAAGAAAAAAAAAAAGGGGGGAGAACTACAGGGTAAAAAAATCCCAACATACAAACCCTGGAAAAGGTCTGTGTGGATAAAAACTACATTGTAAGCCACTTTCTATGGATAAGCCAAGGAATACAAAGATGAAGGTGTCAAGAATAAGAAAGCACAATTATCACTGCAGTTTTATCTCTTGCAGTAGGGCAAAAAAAATATGTCAGACGCTTGTTTCCTAGTCTGAATGGCTTAGTTATGTGAAGGTTTCTGTAACTTATCCTTTCTTTGTTTTCCAGAGTTATCAAATGAATGGTAATTGAGGTGTGCTTTGATTTCCTTAGATGAAAGCGTTATGCAGAAATAAAGAACAGTTTGATGCAGGGTAACTCAACCTCAATACTCAACATGTATATGAAGAGATAACCTCAAAGAAACAGACTTTTACTCAACTCAAATTATTTGGTATTATCTCCACCCTGCTGCTCCATTTCGCGATTTCAGGCTGTTCCATACAGAGATGTTGTTAGTTTGGACATTTACCACTTGAGGTGTCTTTCCTCTCTCTAGAGAACACTATCAGAAACTTGGTATGACCTTTCCCTGAATATGCTCACTAACTCAGAGCACCTGAATAAAGATATCTAGCAAGTTCTTGATAAAAGATGAGGAAGGAATGAAGAGGCCTCTTTTCTCATTACCATGACCAATGCGACTTAGTTACTGGCCTGTACAGGGGGAAACAATGAAATTTGGTGTATTTATTGCCATCTTCCTAGAATAAATCTTTAGCTCTTATAACAAAAGACAACAGTAAGATTCCACAGTGACTCTTACTAGCGAAGGGGGTTTTTAATTCTTGCTACTACATTTCAATAGACTGCCTTAGACTAATTGCATAATATATGTGGAAGAGTAACATTAGGGTATATTGCACCTGTATTTTTAATGACCTTTAAGGTTAGGTATGCCTTCTCCCTCATGTCCTATGTCTTCTGGAGGGATGTTTACACTCCTGGGGAGATGTTTTAAGGAAGCTTTTACAATGCTGCCGGGAGGTGAGAGATGAAGGTCAAGTTTGCTAATAGAATCACAGAATGGGCTGGAAGGGACCTTCAAAGCTCATCCAGTCCAACCCCCTGCAATGAGCAGGGACATCTCCAACTAGATCAGGTTGCCCAGAACCACATCCAGCCTGGCCTTGAATGTCTCCAGGGATGGCGCATCCAGCACCTCTCTGGGCCACCTGCGCTCAGAGGTCGCACTCGTCCTCACGTCCAGCCCCAATCTCCCCTCTTTTAGTTTAAAACCGTTGCCGCCCCCTTCCCGCTCACACCGGGGCCGCTCACCCGCTCGGGGCGGCCGGACACGCCGGTTTCGAGGCTCACTCACCTCATTCCGTGAGCGGCGCAGGCCCCGCTCGCAGCTCGAGCAGCACTGTGAGGCCTCCGGAACCCCGCAGCGAGGGCACCACCTCAACCGCTCCTCCGGCAACACGCCCGCCCGCCGAGCAACTGCCGCGCCCTTCTCTGATTGGCGGGCGGGCTCCGCCGGAGGGAAGAGTGCCCTGCCGCCCGATTGGCTGAGGCGGCTGCATCGCGCGCTCCGGTTGGCTGCGAGAGGCGCCATTTCGAGCTGCGCGGCGGGGAGGCTGTGGCGTGAGGGGACGGCTGCTGAGGGGCGGGGAGGGGAGCGGGGCTGTGCCGGAACCTCCGGCCCGCCTGCGGGGAACCGAAACATCGCGATCGCATCCCTACCTGGGGGGCTTCTCTGGGGTTTATGCGGCCCTAGTAGCCGGAGAGCCGGGTAGGCTGCTGTGACCTGGCCTCAGGCAGCCCTGTGCTCTGTGGAGGGACCCACTGAAGAAGTAAACGCGTTTACTCCTGTCTAAACATCCCTTTCTTCACACTACATTTGTCATCTTCTTGATTTTTACAGTTACAAATACATCAGGTTTGTTTCCTTGGTTATGCCTTTGGTATGTCCTACTCGAGGGTTAAGTTTTATTCCCAATGGCCATAAGCAAATGTTAAAAAAATCAGGGTTCTGCTGCACTGATTCTATTAACGTTCTTTAAAAAATGCACAATCACAAATTGGAGGGGAGGAATAGAGATTTTTTGGTAGACCTAAGTAAGCTGTGAGGGGCTATGCTGATCTGGGTTTTTTCCCATTATTCAAAAGTTTGAATGGAAAAAGATAGATGGAAGGCTCCTTCCACTAAAAAAAAAAAAAGTTTTACCAAATTAGAACCAAATTAAATCTACATCGCTGGCTTAGGGCACCAGACTTGCATAATTAGTACTGAATGCAGTTAATTTTTGTATCACCTGACATGCAAGCCTTACCAAAACACTTCATTTACACAAAAGAAATAATGAGAACTACTGCTCAGACTATTTTTGCAGTTAATTTCTTCTTCTTTTAACAGAAGCCTTTACTTACCAAAATGAAGCAGAATCTGGTGTGTCAGACACCTCCCACCGTCACTGTCCGCGTTAAATCCAGTGCATCCAGATCACATCAGCAAAAACACCTTATTCGACTGAAGTGGCCTTCTCTTAAAGACCATGAAGAAAAACGTGAAAAAAAGGCTTCTACTCGTAAAGATAAATGTCCCAAGGGACCATGTCTGGTTATTCAGCGCCAGGAAATGACAGCTTTCTTTAAATTATTTGGTAGGCTACTAATGATAAATACCAATGTATTGACAGAACAGTGGGAAACTACTAAGTTTTCTAAACTCAGTAATTTGGAGAGCGTTTTTCACATAAATACTAATGACCATGGCTTTGTCTAAATGTATTTTGTTGATATATTGTAGTATATAAATATTTAAAGGAAAGTTAAAAATTCATGAAGGGCTTGCAACCTGATGAAAAAGTATCTTTTTAAATGACAAGGAAACAGAGGTGGTAGGATACATCCTTTTACAATCACTTCCCTTTCCGATTTTCTCTTATATTTCAACAAATACATGTAAAACAACATACATCTTGTTTTACACAAGGCTTAAAAAAGGCTGGGCTCCCACTCTTACAAACATGTTATTTATTGTGGGAATAAGCATTTAGGGGGAGAAGTGGAATGGGAAGAAAATCTGAGCAGTATCTCTGCATCTCTTTTGCATTTGTGTCTCTTTCATACACGAGTTTGTATTTATTTAATTTAGTGAAGAGATTTAATAACAGTGGAAGAGTTCACTTGGGTTTTATTTGAACTTTGAATACAGAAGACAATCAGAGTGAGTTAATGGAAACTCTGTTATAGTACATGTTCACAGACAGTGATGCACTGACCACAGATAACCAAGCACGTATTGCCTTAAAAAGGCTGTCAGACCATCAGGGTGCAGAGATCTCAGCAGTCTGTAGGTCATCAGAAATAATGGTATGCTGTTAGATGGAACTATTTAATGCAGGAAGAGTTTTTTAATTCCTACTCTTCCTCCCCTCAGTTTCTCTGCTCCCTACTGGTGGGTCTAGCTTCTTTCTGTTTATCTGGCTTAATACCAGGACTGTCTGTAATTACAAATACTTTCTAGCAAAAATAATTCTGGTGTTTGAAATGCTACAACTTTCTTTTGTTGCAGATGATGACCTAATCCAAGACTTCCTTTGGATGGACTGTTGCTGTAAAATTGCAGACAAGGTAACTGTATTTCCTTGTCATTTAATACAGCAAACATTGAGTGAAAAATCTGCCCTTAATCACTTGATACCATAATGCAAATACAGACCATCATTTTTTTCTAATTATTTATATGGAAGCTTCAAGAAACTCAATTTATGCTTTACTCCTTGTTAAAAAATTACAAAAAAATCTCGGTGCAAGATACATGTGTGAAACATTTTAGGAAATTATATGCTGAAATAATATATTGATACTTCATTTTACATTTCCAAACAGTATCTCTTGGCAATGACTTTCGTTTATTTCAAGAGGGCTAACTTCACAATAAATGAGCACACCAGAATCAATTTCTTTGTTGCTCTGTAAGTACTTTTAAATTCTCTGGTTCTATTAGTATAAGCTTGGCATGATTTTATCCCTTTGTTTATGCCACTGATAGTTTATGGTATATGACGAGACTTCTTACACAAGTGTGTAGCTGTTTGGGTTCTATATGAAGTATAGAAACATAATCTACATACTATATCTAAACAATGCAAATGAAACATTCTTCCTCTGATACCACCTGTGTGGAACAGGCTTGAGAAGCAGCAAGGGGATGCTTGTGTTGGTACAGTGATACACTGCATGGCATCCTGCCTACCAAACTAAGCCTGTGAACTTTGAACAAGAAGCACATGGAGGACAATACATGGCAACATCTACGTGGCTCATACTGCCTGTTACAAGACCCTATTTTGTATCTTTGGCAGCCTTTAAGTCATTTGTACTGAAATGTTTCATCATGATATGCACCTCGGGAGTAACTTTTTATTATTCTGTCACCGTGATTCAAGTCAACTGTGAAACTGTTGCTAGACAATTTCTGAGACCTTTTGTGAACAGTTCTAAAACTGCTATACTTTGAAAGAGAGGTGCAGTCAGTAACCTGCCTTTACCAAGCCAATGTAATCTCTCAATACTTGGCTGTACCTTCAGAGTGATTCAGTATTTTCTTTCAGAAGAGCGAGAGGATTAGAAAGGGAGAAAGGGTCTGTCGGGGAGGGGAACTAGAGGGACAACCCAGAACCAGAAGCAGCACAGAGTGAAGCAAGGGAGAAATATAGACATTATAAAACTCCTTTAAGGTTTTAATTCATACAAGAATGGAGACCTTATTTAGTTGATTACTGCTAATTTAATGTGAGCAACATAATTTTCCAAGAATAGCTAAAAATCCATAAAGTAGAAGATGCAAAGTTTAACATTTCATGAGATAGTTTAAACACTAGAGAATCAGTCAGAAACCGTTCAATTTTAGTGCAAGGATACCTTGTGAGACTGGAGAAAGCTGTCAGGATGTGTTAGTTCTTGCATTATCTACTCATTTAGGAGCCTCTAGGGTAAAGTAATTTTTTTAAGAGTTTAAGTTTGTATTTACCCAAAGGATGCATATGGAACTTTCTGTAAAACAGAAACAAACACTACTCCAGAGAGAAGGCTGTATTTTGTTAGTGGTTACTCTCACAATACTAGGAAAAAGAATGACTTTAATATTATGTCTTTTGATATTAGAAATCATACTAATATAGCGATTTAAGATTGAATAATATTTACAACCACAAACATATATATGTTTGAAGGTATCTGGCAAATACAGTTGAAGAAGATGATGAAGAATCAAAGTATGACATTTTCCCATGGGCTTTGGGAAAAGCCTGGAGAAAGCTCTTCCCTGATTTCTTAAAGTTAAAAGATGAACTGTGGAGTAGAATTGACTACAGGGCTATTGTAAGCAGACGCTGCTGTGAAGAGGTAGGGAGGGTTTTAATCTTGTAGGTGCTGAAAGTACAACAGTTAATACCAGCCAACAGTCTAGCTCTGTCCATATCATTTCTTCCTTACAGTGTGTAGACAAGCCATGGGAAAGAAAAGATGCAGCTGAAGTGTAACAGTCCATTTATCCTCTATCATTTATTTTTCTTCTGCATTTAAAATACATTATTTAAAACTATGCTTTTAAAGTAAACTAGAATATTTTACACTGCACTACTGCTAAAAGGCTAAAAGTGAAGTTTTTATTGACTAGAATCTTTCTGCTTTATGCATAATTTTTATTTTAAATTTACCATTGGTTGTTTCCCTTCATTCACCTGAAAAATACTTCTGTGTGTGCGTATGTGCTTTACAAATTACAAGTTTGTACATAAGTAAAACCTTCAAATAAAAATCCCAGCACCTCCGGTGAAATTTTAATCCCTTCAAAATGAATAATGTAACTTTAATTGACTTTTTAAGGTAAGGGTTTTTCACTGCATTTAAAAAAGAGAAACAGAAGGACGCACTTTTAACATTCTCTACTATAAATGCAGTGTAACAACCCGCATTTTCGAAACGTATTAGGAGGGAAAAAAGATATTCCTCACTTTTCAGGTGGAATGTATTTGTCTGGAAAAGCCCCGTCATGTTCTAAGAACATAATGTTTATACAGATGGTAGAAAAGAAAATCTCACGTAGTCTAGAATCCCATCTCTGAGGATAGAATGAGATGCTGATGGGAAAAGTGCAAGGAACAAGGCCAACGCATAATGCTTTTCCCAGCACACCCTCCCAGCTGCCAACAGTCATTAGTTCATCATGCTGTGAACCAGAAGATCCTTCTACTTGATGTTTAGTATTAGTAAAAAACACCATCTTCTGTCCAACATAGGAAGCGTAAGCTGGTATTTGTGATGAGTCACATGAATATACAAGGCTGTCAACTGTTGTGTTTCCACATCTGATTCACAACTGGTTTATTTGCTCATGCCTAAGGTAGCAAACTTTCTAGTGAGACAGAAGCAGATAGACAAGATGATCCCCATTTCAGCTACGTAGCATTTATTCTCTGCCATATGTGAATTGGATCCCTTGTTTTCCCGTTGTGGTTTCTGATCTAATGGCTGTTCGGTAGGTGATGGCTATTGCTCCAACACATTACGCGTGGCAGCGAGAGCGTTCCATACATCACAGCGGAGCTGTGAGAAACTACAATGACGATGAAGCACAGCTGCCCCGAGGACCTAGTGCTACTCCTGCAGACTGCCTGCTTTGTGGTAAGAAAGGAAGATTTGTACGGCTAGGATTATCATCATCTTCCTCCTCAGCTACTGACACTTTGGAGATGATGGAATTACATTCATCCCAGAATCTGAAGGACACCGCTGCAACTGAAAAAATGCTCTTTGACTCTCCTTCAAATTACACCCAAGGTATAGTTTCAATATTGCAAATAATTTTCAATTAATTTAGGCAACCGAGGCCATATTTGCCCTTCAGACTGTAGGGACTACTGTGTCCTTGGCATGGCAAGGCATGATCTCTCTGTGTAAGCTGGCATCCCTGTTACAAACGCAGTTACCTTGGCAGAACTGTGCCTTTACTGCCACAGTTTTCATTTTCACATCTTGTCTCCCGATTTCCCAAAGTACCACCTGTTTTGTATTATGAGTCTCTTCAAATTGCCTTTATCTACTACAGTAGATTTTGGGTTTCATTCAGTCTAGGCACTATTACTATTCCTGCATTAGAAAGTAAATTGAGAATCCTATTTTAAACACTTAGGATTGGCTGGAAGCAGCAATGAAAATAATGGAGTGTGTCACATGAGTTAAAAGGCTGCTGTTGAGAGCACTGTTTTTAGAAAGAGCAGGCTGCTCGGTTGCTGTCTTCAGTTTGGACACGTTAAATCACAACTCACATTTTCCTTTAAGTGTATCTCACTGTTGATAGAGTTTATACAAGATTTCCTTTGAGACTGGGGTATAAGTATAAAGCAATACAAGAATTTAATGTGAAAACTGTTCTATGTAATTGAATCTTCGCGTATTAATCTACTCCAAATAGTGTTCTGAGCCTTTGTATGAGAAGCCTCCATTACATACAGCAGTTACGGGGCAAACGCTCATAATTTAATTATTAAGAGTAGAACGCACCTGAGATGTAAACTTCCTGGGAGAGTTCTGCAAAGGTACTTTCATGCACTTAACCACTGCAGCCTTCTTAGCATCCTTATTTAATATGGGGGTCCAGTTATTTATAGCTCTATTTTTCATTTGCATGTGTTCTAATTAGCATCGAAATTTTCACTATGATAGCTGGTTGTGTTACTACTTTTGACAGCTTCAGTACAACTGTGATTCTCAAGGAATCCCTCAACTTTGAAAAATTTGGCATTCGAATCTTCCCTGAGATACAGAACAAGTCAGGTGTCTACAACACATCATTTAATAAATTGAATGTGTTAAGTGTGTGGTGATGTTTATGTGGAGACTTACGTGAGACCCTAAAAGACTTAAAAATCTATTTATTACTTGAGGGATCTTGCTTTTGATATCTGAGAAAGGTCAGAAAAAAAAATGTTTGACTCTTTGGGAATGCTTTCTATAAAGCAAAGTTCACAGATAACCAGGCGGCTTTCAGCATGGGTGCTGGAAGTGAACCAAAGCTCTGTGTGTCATCAATGGGTCTTTTTCTTGAAATAAGCACAGCTTTATCAAGAGAACAACCTCAGTGTGTTTTTGTTTCTCTTACAGTTGTGCTTTAAGAACATTGTTCTTAAAGAAACTGACAGCCACCAGTTGGTAGCCAGTGAAGTCAGAAACAGTTTCACTTGCATTTCAAAGGACAGACTTTGATCCATTATGTTCTAGCTCAATTTTTTTCTCCTTATTTCTGGTAGACTGTCAGAGCCTGTCCAGCAAAAGGAGACCAGGTAGCACCTGGAAGCAAGACAAATCCATGGAGTGGTTTACAAGCAATGAAGAATGAAATACACCTGCTGAGACAGAAACAGATACTGTGCTTTGCCGGACAACCTCTGTTGCATTACAGCACTATACCTGAATATTCTGTTAAAACTTCTCCCTTGAAATAGCGGGTGAGGTTTCAAACTTTCTATACCACCAAAATCATAGCCATCATTACTTTAAAGTTATACAACTGGCAAAATGTAGCAGCTACTTTGTAACATTTTATTTTATTCTTATACAATACTCAGATTAGCAGCTGACATCCCAGCAGCATCAAGCATGCAGTGGTCCAAACTTTCTCAGCTTGATAAGGAATGCTAATTAAAAAACAAAACAAATTACTACTTCAGTATTTCAATATACAAAGATTATTTTATTATTATAAGTTTTACGGTTTTGTGATATAGTAATGTATGAAATGCTAATAAAAAACAATAGTATTTTTAACAGTAAAATACCACTAAAGATAAAAGAGCATTTTTAAGTGTCTTACCTGAATGAGCATCCTGCCAGGAAGACGGTCGAGCAATGTAAGGCACCGAGCAGTGTGTTTCAGTATCATCAGAAAGTGATTCTGTCAAAGAACATTCTTTTGTTAACTCTTTCCAACAAGTTCAAAACATAAAGCAGACTAGAGCTGCAATGAGCATGGGTTATTTTCCCCTGACATATTTTCATCTTCTTTTTGCTTCTGTTAAAGTGCTTTGTTGTCACCTATCAGCATATTCAGACCTCTCTGCTCTACTATGGATTTTGCAAATCTATTCTAGTATGAGGCATCTTTTTTGGATGAGCCAGAAGGGCACAATTATAAAACAGAGCACACTGGCAATATTTCTTCTATGGAATCCTTAAGCCCATCAGGGTCCTCTAAAGCAGGTACAGGATGAGTACAGAGGACTGAATTTTATTAGAAGCATCAGAGTTTGAAAACAGCGGAAGGGCGGTCATTCTTTATTTGCAGACTGCAACATTTCTATTTAGTCTAGATTTTTTTAATAAGATATTTAAACATAAACATTAACATGTCCTTTTTCAAATCTGACAAGGTCTAAGCTGGCAAAAAGCTTGTCTATTCTTTATAACAATCTCAGCTGACCTAAGAAAAAAAAAAATGCTGCCTCTCCCTACAAACTTTGCCATCATTATATCCCTGGATTATCAAATTGCATTAACAGGATCTCTCATTAGCAATAATGTTCTTACCATTGTATTCACCTTCTGTAAGAACTACTTGATCCTGAATGTAGTTTTCTTCATATTCCTTTTGAGGTGTTTCTTCAATATTTTCTAGAGTTTCCACCGCTTGGCTTGATTTGAAATTCTTGATTTTAGCAGGGAGCACCAACCAGTCTCTGTGAGTTACCTCAATGATCTTTTCACACAGAAAAGGGAGCCTGGAGGTCCGTATTCTGTCTAAAAGGTCAATAACCTGTGTGATGCTTTTGAAGAAATGCAAAGGATAAAGTAGTATTTCGAGAACTCAAACCATACACCGTTATTCTCAATTCTGCTGCCTTTGTCACGTTTGTTGTAACCTCTACCTTTGAGGTTACATGAATCCTTCAATTTTAGGGTAAAGGAGCTAGTAAGCTGACTACTTGATTTGGAAAGCAGTAGTTGTTTTGAGGATATGTAAGTGCAAACTTTCACTGACCATAATGAGAACGTTCCCAAAGTAAAGGCCAGAGGATTTGGCCAAGTGTAATTTATACTGAGTGCAACTCCCAAAAAACCCAAAAAAACCCCACAATTTCATTAAACATTTCATTGGTGCTGGATGTATTTTCTTTTAAAGATGTTTGATTTTGTGACAATGTTCAATGCCCAAATTAACTGTGTAAGTGCCAGAAGTAAATACTTACTTTGCTAGATACACAGTACACACACCACCCTGTTTCAGACTCGGCTGTACAACAGGCAGAGCTGACTGAGGGTTAAGCATATCCAGAACTACCTGCAAGAGGAAGACACATGTTTTCCCATTAAATATTAATATATACCTATCATTTTTTTTCCCATAACAATGCTTGAAAACACAATGTTCATCTACGGAAATGAACGCATACAAGGCAGTATGTAATCACAAACCAGTTTTATTACTGCCTCTCAAAACCTCAGAGAAACACAGAGGTCCACAAAGTTACAAGACAAAGGCCTTGCTACTTCCAGATGAATCTGGAAACAGCAAGTAGCGTTTCCAGATTCATTCCAGTGCAGAAGTCCCGTGTTAACATTAAACTTCCTACTAATTCAATTCCATAATGCTGATAAACATTAATAAAAATGTTTAGAAGACTGCATTTGCCAACACCTTTGGGTATTTAGTTTTCAAATGTAAAAAAGTTCAAGCCCATCCTTATGATGAAGGGATCACACTGCATCCTCAGTGTCTAACTTGCTCTTTGTTTCAAGATTCAGAAAGCTTTTGTCTTTGGCAATTTATCCATCTTCTGCTAGAAAACTATTCAAACTGCAAACCAATGGGACAGGCAATATCTGATCTTCCCTGTTCAAGTTTTAAAAGAATGGTGTGTATGCTCTGTATTTTATTTCTTTGCTCAAAGCATTTAACACAATTGTAATTTGTTTAAAGTGTTGCTGTATGTAGATTTCCTGCTTTACATGGCAGAATGGTTAACAGCTGGCTGTTTTCCCTGGCAAAATCTGGATATGGAAAGCAGGACGGGAGAGCAAGCAATGGCATCCCTTAGTCTAACTTAGGCCTTCATTACCTTGTGCATTCTGTACAGCTGATAGCTAAGTGTTTACGTATTTATATTTTCAATAAGCTTATGTATTTTTCTTAATGTTTGAAATACATGCCTTAGTCAGAGACAAAATTATCCGTTTCTCCAAAATACAAAAAAAGTTTTTCTTTGCCTACAAGGCAGAAGTGATTAATGGTGGTATTTCTGTACTACAGTCTTGCATTTGGGATTCTGTAACTGAAGCCTTGAAAATACTTGTAACCTGACAAAACCAAAAAAATATCAGAATGTTTCTGTCACTGATGATCTGACTGCTTTTTCTCGCGTTCAACCAGATATAGGAATCCCACTGTGAGTGTGAGCAGCTCGAGGAGGTTTGAATTTATGCAGAGAAGATAAATGTCAAATGAGGGGATTTTCGGGACTTACTGCGTCAAGTGTTAGCGATTTCATATCCATAGCTGCTGTTGAAATGTCTTTAAGAATGAAATCCACATTATCTGGCCACTCTTCCATATGTCCTATTTTCCATGCAGCACACCAGTGCCTGTAATTCTTCTTAGCTAAACTATGGTGATCATCTCTGATTTCATAACTTATAACACGTCCTTTGGGCCCAACTGAAAACAAAGACACCAGACTTAATGCTTTTCCCCCGTAATAAAGAATTATAAAAAAGTAGTATCAGAAGTACACCTTTAAATTTCAACTTCAGTTTAGGGAACAATCCCATATGAAATGATCGGTTACAATTTATTTTTTCTTTACATTTAAAATCAACACATGCAAATAAAGTGCTGGGTTAGTTCTTTTACAGACTGAAATCCATCAACCCACAGGTGAAATAAAGCACAGCTGTAGTACTACAAACTGTTCCCTAGATGTCCTCCCAAAGCAACTCCTGCAGCAGAAGATGACTTGAGCATCTGTGGCCCTCCCCGTAAATCTATGATTCTCCTGCTGGAGCTACCAGAGGTACAGCTGAGGAAGCTGCAACATTGGTCACTACAGACACTAACGCTTCCGTTGTTAGCAAGGTTTGAAACCGTTGGGTTTAGATTTGTTTGACAACCCTCATTTTCACACAGTTTTGCCATTTTCCCTGCACATTTCGTTCTTCTTAGGGTTGGGGAAAGGCTGAGAAACCCCCCCAGACCTGCTTACTGATCTCAGCCCCAGAGACAAGTTTTCAAGTGGACTCTTTAATTTACACAGGCTTGTGTTATTTTCCTGTTATTGTTTGTAATAAAAACAAACTGTAATAAAATAATTTATTACTGGTTTTAAGTATAAATTTCCTACCTAGAAATCTATGATTTGAGTCCAATACACAATGTCCATAAAGAAAGTGTTACTGGGATATCCAGGCACAGAGAATAAGGTGTGCCTTGCTGTAGTATTTGACCCTTGTATGACTCTGATTTCTAAACCTACTATTAGCTTCTCTTTCTCCTTGCTACTTTGTAAAGGGAGAAAGCAGCTGTCAGCTATCAGCAGCTCAGCAGGTGAGGCTCTGTGGCTTTGTTGGACATTTCAGATGGGAGTCACCAGGCTCCTTCCCTTACCCACATGATCCAACTGTGAATCCATTCAAAAATGTGTCGTGTCCCCCCCCCCGCCCAGTCCTGCATCCAGCTCTGGGGCCCCCAACACAAGAGGGATGGGAGCTGTTGGAGTGAGTCCAGAGGAGGCCACAGAGATGCTCTGAGGGTTGGAGCAGCTCTGCTCTGGAGACAGGCTGAGAGAGCTGGGCTTGATCAGCCTAGAGAAGAGAAGGCTCTGGGGAGACCTTGGAGCAGCTTCCAGTGTCTAAATGGGCTGACGAGAAACCTGGAGAGGGACTTCTGACAAGGGCCTGTAGGGACAGGACAAGGGGGAATGGGTTTGAACTGAAAGAGGGGAGATTTAGATTAGGTATTAAGAAGAAATTCTTCCCTGTGAGTGTGGTGAGGCGCTGGCACAGGGTGCCCAGAGAAGCTGTGGCTGCCCCATCCCTGGCAGTGTTCAAGGCCAGGCTGGACGGGGCTTGGAGTCAACCTGGTCTCGTAGAAGGTGTCGCTGCCCGTGGCAGGGAGTTAGAACTAGATGAGCTTCAAGGTACCTTCCAACCCAAACTATTCTATGATCTACGAGACAACTGTGCTGCTTCTATGTATTGTATAACCAGCTTCTCACCTGCTTTTGACAGAAACAGGGTCAAAGCACCAGACCCGCTGCCAGCTTCCAAAACTGTGTCTCCCGGCTGGATATCCATCATCATTAACATAGCACTTATATCCTGCAGATGAGAAAACACCCGGCATGATATCAGTCTTGGAAACTAAAAGTGAGGTTCGGCCAGTGACTTCCCGGTCACCAGCCATCCCAGTGAGCAGCCAGTACCTTGGGATAAGCGATGGTGGGCCCCCGCGGCATCAGCAGCACATACTCTTCCAGCGAGGGTCGCTTCAGCAGTACCCGCGCTCCGGCCGACGTGCGCAACATTTGCCCGGGCATCTGCCCGATGATATCCCGGTGGGGCAGGAGTCCCCCATTGCTGGTCAACACCGAGCCCACCACCAGCCGGCACATCAGCTTCAGCGTCCTGTTGTACTTCCTCCTCATTTCCGCCAACACCAGTTCCCCAGCGCGGAAAGGGCCGGGCTGGGTTGCTGCCGCCTCAGGAGGAGCTGCCGCCTTCTCCTCAGCGGGAGCCTGAGGAGCCTCCGCGAACCGCCCCACCTCCGCCGCCTCCTCCGGCGGCAGCATCCTCCTCACCCTCTCCAGCGGCGATAACGACTTCTCCCATGCCCTTCTCCGAGGCTTCCCGCCGGGGCCCACCCCATCGCCGCTGGAGAAGGCGAAGGAGGCGGCTCTCCTCAGCCCGCCACAAACCCTCATGAGGGGGAGACGCGGAAAAGGAGCCGCTCAACGACCGCCCCGCGCGCCTGCGCCGCGCACAACGATGTGTCTGGGGCGTCATCGGCGTGCGCGGCGCAGGCGCGCGGGGCGAGCACGCGGAGGGCCGGGCAAGAAGCGCCATGGCGGCGGCAGGCGCAGCGGTGGGGGCCGTTTGCTCCTTCTCCCCTCGCGATTGCCGCTTCTTCGCCATCTCCAGTTCGGATGGGCGCCTGCGGGTGTGGGAGACGGCGAACAGTCGCTTGCAGCATGAGTACGTGCCCTCCGCTCATCTCAGCGCTGCCTGTACTTGCCTGGCCTGGGCTCCGCCGGGGGGACGGCAGCCCCCCAGTAAGGTACAGGTGAGTGTGTGAGGGAAGGGAGGGGAGCGGGGAGGGATACTGAGGTAAAGGAAAGGGAACGGCGGAGCCGTGAGTAGCTCCGACGCGTGGCCGCGGCCCGCTCGGCTTCACCCCGCCCTCCCGGCGCCATGTGGCGGGGGTCGGCGTGGCCGGGCAGCGGGGGTGCGGCGGGCCGGTGCGGGGAACACAGAATGGGTAGGGTTGGAAGGGACCTCTGGGGATCATCAAGTCCAACTCCTCTCGCCAAGGCAGGGCCACCTAGAGCAGGTTACACAGGTGGGTTTTGAATGTCTCCAGAGAGGGAGACTCCACAACCCCCCTGGGCAGCCTGTTCCAGTGCTCTGCCACCATCAACATAAAGTTCTTCCTCATGTGTTTTAGTGTATGGCCATTGCTCCTCGTCCTGTCGCTGGGCACCACTGAAAAGAGTCTTGCACCATCCTACTGGCACCCACCTTTGAGATACTTGTATCTATTAATGACACCTCTTCTCAGCCTTCTCTAGACTAAACAGGCCCAACTTCCACAGCCTCTTCTCATGAGAGGTGCTCCAGACCCCTCACCATCCTTGTGGTGTCCACTGGACCCTCTCCAGTAGGTCCTTGTCTGTCTTGTACTGAGTAGCCCGGAACTGGACACAGTACCCTGGATGTGGCCTCACCAGGGTTGAGCATGGGGTTAGGGTCCTAGGGGGAAGTGTGGGGTTCCTCGGGGTTCAGTCAGGGAACCCTGCCCAAGGTGCTGGGGCATGTCTATGCCTGATGTTCCCTGGGGTGTGTGGGGTGTGGTTGGGGGATCTGCTCCCCTCAGAGGAGCATTGCAGCATCAGTCCCCAGAAGGCAGATTTCATGTGGTGGTGGAGGAAGCAGCACTGGAGGTTTTAGTATTATAATTACTAAAAAAAGAAAAAAAGGGAGTGTGTCTATCAGCAGTAAGCACTGGCTGTGTAAAATCATTCATTTTCTGTATAACCTCCATGGAAGAAGCCTTCCTTGAAGGAGCAAGGTATGTTACTTCATGCACACCTCACCTTATTCAAAAAGGATGCTGCAGAGCAGGTCGGCTGCTGTGCTCATCCACTTAGCTTACAGTTCACATTCCAGTAAAGACAGTGTCTCTCCACACTTCCTTACCTTCGGAAGCATTTCCATGCAAGCTGCTACACTGCCCGTGATGCATCTTCCCAAGCTCAGGAGTCCTGCAAGAAGGTTGGTGGCTTTATTTGGAGCACACATCGGAGGGCTCGCGTGTTCTCCACCTTGAATTTGTCTTGTTTAACTTCACCTCAGGTGAACAGTCGACCTGAAAATATCTATAGTATATACAATAAGGTACCTTTTCATCCTCTTTATGTTGAAGTAATCGTATTTTCTGTAGTTAGGACATATATGTTTTCTCAGGAAATGGTATCCCTTGGATAAAGTATGTGGAAATCCACCCCCTTTATCATAAGATGTAGGGAGGGCTTTTAAAAATGTTTTTTGGTATATTAACAATTTAGTGTATTTGAAACACTGTAAAAGATATTGCAAAACACTCAACACAGACTGCCAGTCCAGGGCAAGCTGATATCATCTATTTGTTCTCAGTTGAGCATCTTAGTTGCTGAACTCTGAAAACTCCCAGAACGTTTGGAGAATGCTGCAGGAAAGGTCAGTTGTAGATTGGCCTTAACCTGTTCATTCATCATGTAACTTTGAATTAAAAAGGATCCATGCATTAATTGCAGGGCTGTGAAGGTTCTTCTTCAGTGTTAAATAACTGTAACTGAGGGTTAATCCATCCAGTGTGAAATAAAACTAAAAGCTCCTATAGTGCAGTGCTGCGGTGCTGTAAGTCAAGCACAGGAGGATTCTGAGTGACTTTTAAAAGCTAACCCTTTTCTAGAGAGCCACCCCTAAAACCCGCAGATGCTCCCATTTAACCTGGTTTAGGGTTGAATGGAAACAGGGCTTGATCAGACAGCATTTGGCTACCTTTCAGCGCTCTCTAATTATTCCAGTAGCTTGAATGCTCTCCCCTCAATGAAAGTTGGTGTGTTTTCAAACGGAGTTGGAAAACATACCGGTTCTTGGGATAATTATGCCATGAACTTTTATAATTCATTGGTTTGTTCTTAGGGTGAACTGAAGAACTAAAGCTGTAATGGGTTTGCCAAATACATTTTATTGAACGTGGGTTTTCTGACATCAGTCTTGGTTTTCCTTCTTTAATTCCTGGAGAGTCGGCATCTCTGGGCAGTGTTAGTATCTGGTCTTCATGAGTAAAACCATGCCACTAGGTACCTATAAATGGTGTTTGGCCAAGTTACACCTAAACTAAGTATGTTTTGGGCTGCTACCACGTTAATGAAGGCCATGTGTTACATGGGGATATTAGGAATTAAGTTTTGAACTGCAGGCCCTGGAATTGCTGATGCAGTGGTGGCTTAATGGGATGTTCCCTGCACATGTGCTTTTGTAGTGTCAGTATTTCCTGCCTGCAGTGTTCATCTCCTGCTCTGTGAAGTGATGCCTTGTGCAAGAGTATGTGGACCACCAGACCTCCAAAATACCTTCTTCCACTTCTTCCTATTAAGCTGCAACTGCCCTGTCACCTAAAGCTCTCAAGACTCTTTAGGCTTCCCCCTCCATTTCAGTGTGTTAAGTGCTTTACTTCACATGTGGGCAGCAGAGATTGGATTTCTGGGGTTCTTTTAAAGTCTCAGTGGCTGACCTACTCAAGAACATTATGGAAAAATGAGTGCACAGTCCTTTTTCAAATAACTTCTCTCAGTCATCTCTACTAATTAAAATTCTGCTTTTCAGGCAAAATTGAAGGGTTTCTAAATAAACTTGAGTTTCCATCAGTCTGAAAAAAAAAAAAATAATCGAAAGGAAACTGATACTTGGTATAGGTCAGCTCCCCTGTCCTATCCATGAACACAGGGTGCTTTTATATTTAAGTCCCTGATCCACAAGTGAATCCCACATGGATCTCTGCGACAGTTGCAGTCTGTATATGTTCTAATCTAATACAGGCTACAGAAGTTAGATTGGTTCTTAAACTTTTTTTTTGAGTTCTTAACACTGTTGTTTTCAAATAATCTCCAACAGGCATCTGAATTTTCCACTGGCATTTCTTTCATGCAGAAATATCTAACAAAATGCCCCACTCATAATGCTGGTAAAGGGTGGTCAGCAAAGAAATAGGTGTGAAAGAATAACTGGAAAAAAACCCTTCATTGCCTCTGGCTTTCTTCTTGACGCTGGAAATAACAGTGGACTTCAGCGGGAATTTTGTTGTACCTTTGGGTTGTTCCAAAGGAAATTGGCCATAACAAACTGAAATGGAGGGTGAACTAATTTTAGTTAAAAGATTTATGCAAGGGAAGAGAATAAAACCTGTTCTAAATTGTGGTTTTGCTTTGCACTGGGGGTGTGTGGGGTAATCAGTGAAACTGTATGAAGAGATGGAGAGGTACCAGAAAACACATGAACTGTACTTATGTCTCCACTGGCTGTATGGCCCTTGTCTTTGCATGTCAGACAGCAGTTTCAAGGTGGCTTAGTTGGCATTGCTGCCAAAACTTTAACTAGTCGAGTCTTTTCTCATATGTTGTCTTACAGCCTGCTTGATTTACTTGGTTGTGCTTTGTGACTGTGATGGTTTCTCAACATCTATGTTTTTGTAATTTTTTCATAAACACTTCTCTTTCCCAGGAGAGATGAAGACTAAACAAATGCTTGCAAAACCCCCAATGTAAACTCTTTTCTCAAGAGCTTGCTTTTGAGGTAAAAGTATCTATGTAGCATTTTGGTATTTATTGGCCTAAACCAAAGCACTTTTCCTTGTAGAAGGTGTTGTCTGTGTTAAATGCAGGGGAGAAAAAAGTCCCGCTTAAAAGAACCAAAATATTCATCCTCCTCTGTTAAACTTTTAAATCTTATTTGTGGTGAAAACTCCTAAATCTCAGGACCTGACTAAAAACTGTTTATATTTGCTGTGTGATGTCTGCTGTATGACAGATTAGCTGCACCACATGGAGCTTGCACAGAGCTGATTGCTCACATTTTATCAGTCTCCTTTGGCTTCTTCTGGCTGCTCATCAGTGCAAATATATCTGTTGCATAGAGGAAGTGTTAGCTTGTGTTATATGTATTTGGTTTTAAATTTGGAGAGCACGCCTTGCTGTAACTAAGCAAATGTAAGGAGACTTAACCCAAGTCTAATTTAAAAACTAATCAGTAGCATTAAGAGTGTGCATTTTTTCCTTCTGAGGTCCTTGGAACAGGTTTTTTCTTTTTTATGTGTGAGATGAGTTATGTGGGATTAACCCAGTGAGTATAAATGTTATGACTGCTTCTGCCCTCTTTTATTTTAGTTCCACATGCTCATGAGCCAGTTTTAGTCCTTCTGCCCTTCCCAGTGACGTGCTGCATTTTCCCATATTTGGTCAAGAGAGATGAAGTGAAATCCCTCCTGGAAGCGGTTGATAGCACTTGCAAAGCAAGAGGGTGAAGGCTTAAGAATTTCCCGGCCATAGGAGGACCTCTGGTACTGACAGCAGGACTTGGGCAGAGCCTTTATCTTTGAGTCTTGGTTGCTTCCCTCTGCACAGTGGGATAGCACTTTCTTTTTAAGAGGCATTATGAATACTTCATATTTGCAAGAGTCTTCTGAATAGGTTTTGGGAAAAACTCATCGTTCTTGATCACCTGTTTTCCATTTTCTGGATAAAGTATTCAGATTATGTTAATCTTTGCCTCTGGAATATGAACTCTGTGAAAAACTTAACTGTTTTTCCCCTTCATATATGTGGTCACTAGACTAGCAAAATGGCCTCCACCAAACGTTTCCAAGTGACTCATAGCACTTGGTTACCTTGCTCATGGAGGTACCAGATGAGTCTCTAGGTTGGTGTGCACTTCAGTGTCTTCATTCTGTGTCCTGGCAGAGTTTGCTGGCTGACTGGATTGCAAACTTACCGAAGATTTTTTTCCCTTCTCCTTTAACACTGAGATTAGCTGGTCAGACTAATTTATTTCATCTTTTGTTTTATTTTTGATTTTCCAGGATGGTCCACAGAGGAAAAAACGGAAGTCTGAAGTTGCAGAAGTGGACAGGCAGTTAGATATCCTGGCTGTTGGTACAGCAGTTGGTAGCATTTTGTTGTACAGCACAGTAAAAGGAGAACTACAGAGCAAGCTAGTAAGTACTACGCTCTTCATCACATGCTACCAAATACTGATGGTTTCAGTCAGTTTATGCTGTTCTTTCTGCTGCTCAAAAATAGAATAAACTAACTTAATTATATGTATCTTTTTCTTAATAGCTGTGTATATCGATAGAGGTGCACTAATTCAGATGCTCGGGAATCTTCAAGTGGTGCTTTTCCTTGTTGGCAGTATATATGCATTGAGAAATCTTGGGTTTGAAGTTAATGTGATATGTTAACATTGTGCATGGATTTGTTATGTGTCATTAAAATTAGCAGCAATGATGCAGTGCCTAACTGGAGAGTTAAGTGCTCTGTGGAAGTATCATTCAGTTCCTGCACAGTACTGTGGGAGAGGAGGGCAGGACTGAAGTACCCATTGATTCTTGGAAAGGTGTTGTGTTGATGGACTGAGATGTGCTGGATTTTGTTCTGCTTTTCTCATTGAGAACTTCCCTGTTACTCCTGAGTACCTTGGTTTTAGTCTTGGGTTACACAACAAGCAAAATAAATCTATATGAATGACTCTGTGCAATACTTTGAGATACTTGGGCATACCTTTGCTTCTAAACTGTTAGTTGTATGTAGGGTAATGAATGTACAGGAATTTAGAGAAAGCAACAACTTCTTAAAATCATGATACATGCAGGTGACACTAGCTAAAGAGTATCAACTGTTTTATGGAAAAGATGTATTTCATAGAATCAACCAGATTGGAAAAGACCTTAAAGATCATCAAGTCCAACAGTTCCCCAGCACTGCTTGAAAACTATGAAGAAATAAGAGTTTCAGGTGAAAACACTGGCTGCTCTTTTATAGGAGCAGGGTAGCAGATGTTATTTCACGAGTACTTTGTTTTTTACAGATAGGTTGAATTAGAAGATTCTTCCTGGTAAAATAAGAGCTATCACTTTTAGCTGTCCTTATTGAACAGGTTGTTTTGCTGTGATGTATTTTGTCTTGCTCAAAGCTGATTTGCAGTGAGACTTCAGGGAGCAGTCTGAGCTGGCTGGTGCCAATTCAAATAGTGAAATTTTATAAACTTTAGGAAATATTTTCATAAATGATTAAAGGGTATATTTGAGCTGCAGAGGTTTTGGTTGTTGAGAGGTGAATGATATGCCTTTGTAGGGTCTTCTGATCTTACAATAGCTTGCTCTTGAATGCTGAGTACAAGAAAGGCTGCTCATCTCTGAATGTACTTAAGCAAGCAGGCACTTTGATGACTGTCCTGGTTTCAGTTGTAACAGTTATTTTTCTTCCTAGTAGCTGGTGCAGTGCTGTGTTTTGGCTTTAGTTTGAGAACAGTGCTGATAACACACCAGTGTTTTAGTTGTTGCTAAGTAGCGCTTACTCTGATCAAGGACTTTCAGTCTCATGCTCTGCCAGTGAGGAGGGCCACAAGAAGCTGGGAGGGAGCAGAGACAGGACACCTGACCCAGACTAGCCAAAGGGTATTCCATAACACAGCACATCATGCCCAGTATATAAACTGGGGGGAGTCACCCAGAAGGGACTTGTTGCTGTTCAGGTCAGGCTGGGTATCTGTCAGTGGGTGGTGAACAATTGTATTGTGCATCACTTGTGTTTTCTAAGCTTTCACTTCTTCTCTTGTTGTTTTCTGTTATTATCATATTGTTATTGTTGGTATTCTTTCTATTATCACTGTGTTGTACTTTAGTTATTAAACTGTTCTTATCTCAATTCTTTCCATTCTCCTCCCCATTCTGCCTGGGAAAGGGGGCAGGAGGTGAGCAAGTGGCTACATGGTGCTGAGTTACCAGCTGGGGTCAAACCATGACAATGACTGTCAGCAAGACATCTGTGCTAGACTTCCCTTTGAGCAAATTTCGTGCTGTTAGACAGCCTTGTTTGGCTGTGTGCATAAAAATAGTGGGCAGGACAATTTTTTTGTTCATTCTGAAGTCCTAGAACAAGAATGAATTGAAATACGTGTAGCTAATTCAAATACTTATGTGTATATACCAAAACATGAAATATCTTTAACCTGTACAACTGTACATGTATATTGGTCTTGAAAACCACACTCTCTTCAAGTTGCCAGTGATCTGAGTTTAGCTCTCGAAAGAGCAGCTTGTTCACATGGTTGATGTGGGGAAGACTCAGTATTCAAGGCTTCTTCATTTATTAATGAGTTGACCCTCTCTTACCTTTTGCAGGATGGTGGTCATGACAGTAGAGTAAACTGTGTGAGATGGCATCAAGACACCTGCTGCTTATATAGCTGTTCAGAGGACAAACACATTGTGGAATGGAACACACAGACCTGCAAAGTAAAGTGGTAAGTGGTGCTGGTTTTCACTCAAGAGTTGTTCACACTTGCTTTTGTGTATTTCCTCCCTCACAGGTTTTAGTGAGGCCCTGTTGGAAATGCTGCACTCTGCTATCCAGTCTTCATGCCCACTGTGCAGAATTGACTGTTGGCTATTATTCTGAGATTGGAAGTAGTTTTATTAAGGGATAAAAGAACAATTCTCCTAGCTAGGTTGCTTCCTCTGTGTATTGGAAGGAGTAGATGAAGGGAGTATCTGCGCTCAGAGAGATTTGGATCCCTCCGTATTAACTTTTAGTGGGACATGGGCTTTCTGTCACTTTTGTGATGCTGAAAAATCTAAATTCTAGAAAATACCTTCGGAGATCTGGGGGAGCAGCTACTGGAACACTTAATTCCAGTTAAATCAGTTACATCCACCCAGCTTTGCTCAAAGGGCCTTGCTGTGATGATAACCTACTTGGTTTCGCTCACTACTGATGTACAGTGGGGACAGTTCCACTTGGCTGTCTGAGCAGGCTGCTACTATTTAAAGTAGCATTGAGCAAAATAGAGCTTAGTGCAGAGTAACAGGATGTCTGGTGAAGGCATTTAATTTCTTAAATTAAAATCAAATTAATCAAAATCTGTAATGAAGTCTGATCTGTTTTTAAACTTTAAAGAAGCAGCCAAGATTTATAGTAACGATCCTGGTTAACTTCAGTAAGAGCCTAGTGTGTGATGGCACCTTGATCCTTCTCACATTGTTTCTTTTTTGTGACTTTTCCCAGTGTTGTGTTATTGTTACTGCAGCTCTGTTGGTTTGTTGAAGTTGGTGTGGACACTTCACATAGCCCATCATCAGTAGCATCTGTGATTTCCCATGAACAGAGATGCTTCCTTGGGTTGTATTGAGACCCTGACGTGAAGTAGAAGTTGACCGTAAAATCTCCCTTTAGGCTTGTCTTCTTAGGATTGAACACAACCAGTTGCCTCACCTTTTCCTCTTGCATTTCATGCTCTAGTCCCTAAACCACCTTCATGGCCCTCCACTGGGTTTACTCCACTATGTCAGTGACTTTCTTGTACTGTCCCAAACTGGACATGGTGCTCAGATGCAGTTTCGAAAGTAGCTGCTGACTATGCTCCAGCTAATGCAAATCAGTGTGAGTTGACCTCATTGCCACAAGGACTTCCTGCTTACTCATGTTCAGCTTGGCCACGAGGACTGCAAGATTCTTTTCTGCAAGGCTACTTTCTAGACATTCATCCCCAGCCTGTACTGGGATATTTCCATCCCATGTGCAGGACGTTACATTTTCCTTTGAGCTTTGAGATTCTGACAGCCTATTTCTCAAGACTGCTGAGATGCCCCTGGGTAGCAGCCCTGCCCTTCAGCATATCAGCTGCTCTCCCTAATTCGCTATTGAATGTGAACTTATTACTTGTGCATTCTGTCCTGTTTTGAGGTCATTAATGAAGACCTGGGTGATTAGTAAAGATACTAAACAGTATTGGGATGTCCTTAGGGAGTGACTAGAAACTGGCTGCTAGCTGGACTTCATAGCAGTGATCACAACTGTTTGAACTTGATGCAGGCAGATCTTATGCCTCCATGGAGTTCATTCATTCAGTCTATATATCTCCAATTTGGCTGCAAGGATACTATGCGAGACATTGTCAGAAGTGTTGCTGAAGCCAAGGTACATGGCATACGTGGCTCTCGTTCACTGGGCATTTGTATCATTAAGAAGGCAGTCAAGTTGGCTCGGCACAATTTGCCATTTGTAAATCTATGCTGGATGCTCTTAGTCACTTTTTTGACATTTGTGTGCCTAGAAATGGCTTCCAGGTGGATTTGTTGTATAACCTTCCCTGTTGTTTCCTGGATTCTCCTTCTTGTGGATATATTTTGTCTCTTTCTTTTCAAGCCATCAGAAATTTCTCCTGACCTATGTGGCTCCTCAAAACGATAGTGTGGTCTTGGAATAACAATGGCCTTAGCAGTTCTGGATGCATCCTGTTCACTCTTCAGGAGCTGCGTGTGTTGGATTTGCTGTTGTGATCCCTAATTTGATCTCCCTTTACCATGCAGATTGCTTTGCTCACTCTGACTCTAGTTTCAGGAACATGGGAGGCCTGAGAGAATTTGCTCTTCAGTGCTTTGGCCTTTTCTGTGTACTGAATGTGTCCCTACACCATTCAGCAGCAGGACTGCACTTTCCTCAGCCACTGTCTTAGTGCTGCTGATGTTGTTTTCTTGGCCTTCATATTCCCTGCTGGTTTGAACACACTAAGCTTTGGCTACTTCTGTCCCTGCATGCCTGGACAGTATATTCCTCTGTGTAATGTATCTCCATTTTCCCCTTCTCTGTATTTCTTTGTTGTGTTTCTGAGTTGGGTCAGGAGTTAGCCACATGGTCAAGGCAGCCTTCTGCAATAGGTGGTGATTTTCTGCTCACCTTCACTTGTTTCAGAGGAAAACTCCATGCACTCATGCTACCCTTTTGTGTGGAGAAACCTCTTTCCTTTTTACCTTCCTGGCATATCCTTGCTGAAATGCCTTCCTAAAGGTCCATTAATTGCAGCTCTCTTGTTGTGCAAGCTATCCCACTGTTTTTCTGTGAGTCCAGCTCTGAAGCTGCCCAAAGACATAGAATTCATCCAGTTAGTATCCCATAGTGTGTGTGTTCGTGTACAGGTACTGGGGGGGAGTTCCAGGCATACTACTTTCTCTTGCTATATTTTAAGTAATAGAGAATTTGAAGGAGGAATTCAGAACAGAATAGGCAAATAAAAAAAAGTTGTCAGTTGTTCAATATTAAATAACTGCATTTTTGAGTTGCTGTATTTTTCTGTAAACTAATTTGAAGGAGAGGAGCAGAAACAGAATAGCTTTTACCTCATCTTTGACCACTTAAATTATTATCCCTTAAAATAACTTTTGCCTTAAGTTGTCGAGCATGGTTGATGTGCATTTTGAGGTTATGCTAATGAATATTGTTTCTTTCTATTTCTCCATCTTTCTCCCTTTGTACAAACTCCCTCCATCCAAATTCTAGCAAGTGGAAAGGCGACAATAGCAGTGTCACTTCTCTATGCATCAGTCCAGATGGGAAAATGCTGCTGTCAGCTGGTAGAACTATAAAACTGTGGGACCTGGAGACCAAAGAAGTCTACAGAGTAAGTAACTTTGTTGAACTAGATGCAAAAAAATATCCTTCTTGGTTGGTGCCATTATTTATCTGGTGTTTCCTGATAGGACATCTGGAAATGTCACTGAGTTTGAGGAAACAACTGGCAATTTTGGGATTGCTGGAAGCTGTTGCTGTGATGATACCTTCAACTGTGGTTTCAACTTGCTGAGTGTTAAATGAGGACATTAAATTCCTTGGCTGTGTCTGAGCATGCTTCCAGCACCCCTTCTAAAGCCTATACCAGAAAGATGGATGCTGTTCTCTTTCACTGAGTCCCTTTCTCATACCCTTCTAGCAGGAGAACTCAGTTCACCACAGTATTAGTTACTGCTCCATGGGTTTGTGCACGAGCTCCCTGACGTTTAACATGAGTCTGTCCTTGAAGCTCCAGGTTTCTTTGCTAAACTTCATGTAACTGGTGGCATTATCAGTTTTGCTGTTGAAACAGTTGGCAGGCATAGGAGAAAACCCCTTGATGTTCCTGAGCAGGCCTCAGAAATTAGCAAATTACTGTGTTTTAACTGTTACGTGAACACGGCTGTGTTCTCTTGCCTGGTAGCAGGCAGGACACAGCCAGACTCTGAATCTCCTGGTACTTGCTGTCAGGTAAGTGTCTGCACGTGTGCTGTTACTCTGGACTGGCTGGCACATGGCAGCTATCTTCTATGTCTGCATCCTGTGATGACCAAACCTTCTATTTACTAAAGTAGATTGAAGAACCAGGGATTTTTTTTGGGGGGGTGGTAGTTGTGTTGAACAGCCTTAGTGTGTCAGCAGACATGTGCATTCATCTTACAGTGAGAATGAAACTATGAATCTAATTTCATTATAGAAGTGTAAAAAGATGGTAGTGGGGGAGTGCTTTCAACAGTAACAGCAGTACAGGTGGATGTGATTTCTTTTGCATGGGCTTAAAATTTACTTGTGATTCCCCATTTAACTTTTAAAATTCTGATAAGTATCTCAGGGTCAGAAAAAGTTTCCTTGAAATACAGAAATGCAAGGAAGCTGGTAAAAATGTCACTGAAATTGTCACTGTCGTTGACTTAGTAACTCTTGAATCTTTCCTAATGGTCTTTGTAAACTAATGTTTTAATTTTTGCCATGTCTGCTTATGACAATCATTGAAAGATTTTTTTTTTTTTCCCCTCTTAGCATTTCACAGGCCATGCTACATCAGTGTCATCATTAACGTTTACCACAGTGAAACCTATGAATGAAAATAAGCCCTTTGATGGAATTACAGGGCTTTATTTCTTGTCTGGAGCCATACATGACCGATTACTGAGTGTATGGTATGTAAGCTCTTTTGGAATGCTGTGATTAAACAGAAGGTTAAGCAGAAAAGAGGCACTCTGGAAAAATGCAGTGATGATCTCTTAAATAGTGCTTTCAACTTGCTGATTGTTGAATGAAGATGTGAATTTCCTTGGCTGTGTGTGAGCATGCTTCCAGTTGCTTTGAATCGCTAGTGTATACCAAGAACACACTGTGTGATAGGCTTCCTTGTTCTTAGTACTTACTGTAAGGTTTATGTTAAGTTGTTCTGCTAAATTTCACTTGCGAGTTACTTTGCACTTGGAATTTAGAACACTTTTCCTAAGCTGAAATCTGAAATTATGGCATGAGTAATGCTACTGGTGATTTATAGGCTTTATAGTGCTTTTCAGGTGCAGAGGGTGCTGTTTGTGCCATGGTAAATAATGTGAACTGTGTTGTCTTCCAGGCAGGTCAGATCAGATAGGAAAGAAAAGAATGCCGTGATGTCTTTCACAGTAACAGATGAACCAATTTTTATTGACCTGACTGTATCAGAAGTCAAAGAAGAGGTAGGAGCAATAGTTTGTAACCAAACACATTCAACAATTCTCAGTTGTCAAGTCAGTTTCCTTGTAAGGGTATAAAGAAAGAAGTTTGGTAAGTATTTGGGTTCTGTTATGCAGAGATGAGATTCAAATGGGAGTAAGGGTATTTATTGCAGGTGCATTTATAAAGCTGATAGTTTGAAATACTCATCTTCAAAGCTACTAAGTGTGAATTCAGTGTTTTCTCCAGAAATTTTGCTTGTGATGGCAGAAATGTCAGTTGTTTCCTATTTAGAACAAGGTTCTAAAATGGTTGTTAGAACTTGGCAGCAAAAAAGACTAAAAAATCTTTCAAAAAATCCAATTTGGGTATGGTCTTGTTTTTTTCTGACCTCAGGTGGCTTTGGCTGTGTGACTGCGTTTGGAATTAAGTAGCCTTTAATGAGTTAAAGTAGCAACGTACATTCCCCAAGTCTCTCAATTTCAGCAAGTACAAGTCTTTCAGGGCAGTGTATTTATGAGAAATGTTTGTGTGTGAAACCCATTTACAGACTGTTTCAATAATTATTTAAAGCATTTTTCTCCTGCTGCCTTTAGATTCCTGTTCTAAAAGCAGTGTTTCATGCCATGTTTTCTGATGTTTCCAGTTGTGCCCTCCTACTGCGTGTATTGGAGATAAGAGTTGTCTGTAACATACACCTGTCATTTAATTGCTCAGGGTACTCATCTCAGTTTCTTTCCTCTAAGCACATTTACAGTGTCAGCGCCTCTGTAGACCTGTGCCTCTAGACATGTTAGGTGCCAAGTTTGTGGAACTTTGCTGCTTATGGCGACATATGTCTGCTATGTGCAAACTGTTCAAATTTGGATACATCAGAAGTGATACAGTAAAATACAGTTATGAGTTAGCTTTTTGTCTCCTGACAGTTGTACTAAATTTTCCTGAGATTTAGTGTCTTTGATCTTCCTTATGGATTTAGTTATATCTTTAATGTGTTTAGTTACTGAAAAAAGTGAAATCGTAGCCATGCAACTGTTTCTTGATGTCTTGTACTTCCAGGAGGTTTGTCTTTTGATCTAATAAAAATCTTTTACTGTGCCTTCTTTCAGCCTGTGAAGTTAGCAGTTGTTTGCCGAGATGGGCAGTTGCATTTATTTGAACATATCTTAAATGGGTAAGTTGGTATTCATCTTGAGGGTGTCTTTGGGAGAGGTCTGGGATTACTGTAAGGCAAACTTCAGTCTTGTCATGTTGCTGCCTTTAAGCTGATATATCTGTTCACAAGCCAGCTTCCAGCTGGTTCTTTGTCTTGGGGAACTTAGTTGTTGGGGGCTGTGCTGCATGTCAGAATTAAGTGTTGCTTTAGCCAAGATTTTGTCTCTGTACCTCATCTTAGCCATTTGTAAAAGGTGTAAACCAGCTGAGTTTGCTGAGGACCTGCTAATGAAAGGTGCTTGCTTAGATGTGCAAGATACTGAAGTCTTCAAGCTAAACCACTTGGAATTCTTTTCTTTTTTTTTCCTTCCAGTTATTGCAAAAAACCCTTAACATCAAACTGTACTATCCAGATAGCAACGCCTGGAAACGATGGGGACTCCACACCAAAACCGGTCCCTATTCTGGCAGCTGCGTTTTGCTCAGACAAACAGTCTCTGCTGCTTGTGTATGGGAACACCTTACAGCCCATCATAGAGAAAGTGGTATGTAAAACTGACTGGAAAGGTTTTGGATTTCAAAATATGGACTGTGTACTGCTCTCAGTCGGAGGGATTATTTTTACTTTTTTAAGGTGTCTAACAAGGCAAACTTACTCTTTCCCCCTTCTCTGGGAGCTATGACTGTTGCCCTTGAGCTGTTTCAAAAAGTGATTTGTATTCTTCCTTTTTTTCAACTAAAATACAGCTTGACATTATTGCTGGCTGTTTCTTGCCATTTCAGCTGTTCCAATCAAAACCATTGAAACTGTTTTTAATACTGTTTCAGTTTACCTGTGTGATGCTCTTTGGAGAGTGTAGAGATCTGGTAACAAAAGACAGATGTGCAAAGCAGCTGCTGTTCTGGAGTGAAAAAAGTTAATTCTACTTCATAGCTCTACAATTTATTCTCATCATTTAGTAGTGTAATGAATCACAGGGGTGAATCTCAAATACATTGACTGGTTTTGTTCTTGTCTTTCTAGTCTTTGAACACCACTGAATCCCATATATGTTTGATAAGGGACATCCAGAAAGTGTTGTCACTTAAAACAGATGTTGCCCTAACAAAGGTGAGCTTTGTGTGAAATGTGATTTTGTTGCTCCTTTTTTTTACTTTCGAAATGGTAGAATTCACTTCTGTCTTTTAAAATGAGGTTGGATTTCTAGATGGACCTGCTCAGAGCTGCAGTGGTAGCTACAGATGTCCATAGCACTCAGGCAGGTGTGGGTAAATGCTTCATGGCTGCTGTGTGTCCTAGTATGCTCTCACACACAGTTACCCTCCTGTAGCTCATAGCAAGTCCCGTTCTTAGCAGCCTGCCTGATAGACAGTACTGGCTGATGGTTTCTTTTCTGCCTGAGATCAGTCCTTCCCCTAGAATCTGTCAATTTGTACAGCCTCTTTGACCCTGATGATCTGGGGAGAAGTTGGGATGGTCTTTGTTTTAGAGCCAAAATAGAATGAAACCAGGCCTTAAAAGCCATGTCCTTTCGGATCTTTCTCAAGGTGGCCTTCACGTGTTCCTACTCATAGGGGTAAGGCACCTGGGAATGTGAGCTTGATACTTAGACGGCAGCAGTGTCCACTGAGGCCACTTGCCACTGTTTTTCTCTCATGCTGGATCCCCTGGGGGTTTAGAGACAGGCTGTGAAGTTCTTAATCAGTGTACAAATTCCATGCCTTGAAGATTTGAAACGCTTGCTGTATCCGTGAAGTGCGCAGACAGCGCTGCTTTTCTAACCCTCAAGGTACCTACTGGATCTGGTGCTCCATCAGCCAGGTGGGGCTTTGTGCTGATTCCTCAGTCCTGGAGCTGGTGGGTAGCAGAGCTGAAATGCAGTGAGAGATGTAGGAACTCCCTGGCATGCAGTGATGATACCCATCTTGGTTTCGCTTTTTGCTGAATTCCAGTGAAGACGCATTTCTCTTGGCTGTCTGAGCATGCCTTGTGGGGAGAAGGTCAGTGATCAGTGTGGTGAGCAAAGAGGGCAGCACTTAATGCCATTGCTGTTCTACAGGAAAATTCTTGAGCTACAAAACCTATTATTGTTATTATTATTATTACTATTATTATTATTATTATTTACTTCTACATCTGGAAGTTGCTTTGCTCTCTGTAGTAGGTTATATTTGTATTGTTTCAGTGGTCATCCAGCAGGGCTCCCATAAGTACTGTTACATTGTTCTGCTGTTCATGATCAGTTCTTACCTTCCAGTGGAAGCTGGATTAATCTGCATGCGGTTTAGGGGCCTGACTGTTAGTACATGTAGTATGTATTGCTAGCAAACATACAAACACTTGTTTTGAGAGTTACGGAACAAGCTTACAAGAAAAATGATTCACAGGTGATTCCAGAGAGACAGTTGCTTTAATAATGAAAACTAGAAAACTAGCCGACTTGCTTGAGGTTGTTAATTGCTCTTAAAAATGTAGGATTTTCCTAATATGTGTGTTATGGGCTGTAGCAGGCTGGTTTTACTGTGTATGTGAGACACTCTGATTAAAATCAGTATTTCTAAATCGGAAGAAAGCTCAAGATACTAGCAATTCATGCAAAATGTGGTTATCTCTGTCTACTAGGTAAAGACGCCTGTTGTGAACTCGGACACCAAAGTTCTAGTGCCTGGCATTCCAGGGCATAGTACAGCTGTCAAAACTCCATCCTCAGGAAAGGAGAAAAAGAAAAACAAGAGGAAACCGGGAGAGACAGGGGTAAAGTGCTTCCTCTATTAAACACAACAGTAATGGAGAAACTAGAATCATAAATCACTGTTATAACTTCTCTAGGTGAAACTGAACTCACTTTGGTTGGCATGGAAGCAAGATTGATGATACCTTTTTGTATGAAAGTGACTTCCCTCTGCTCAAAACCTTTCCCCTCGTTCAAGCCCTGGGTGCTTTGCCCATAGTTTTGCCATGTTCCTGCAGAACTTTGTCCCAGGCTTGTGTCTGTCTCTGTGGGCTAAGGTGTATTACTGCTTTTCAGAAAAAACTTCTCAGGCTGTTCTCTGTCAGTACGAAATTTGTGTTATTTTCAAGCAGAAGCAGAGGGAATGCTGTAGGTTAGGTACATGGCTTTCAGCTGAAGTTTCTGAGAAACTGCACTAAAACAGCACTGCCTTTGTTTGTCATCTGCAGGAAAGCATCGAAGAGCGCTTAGAGGCATTGGATATTGATGTGAGCAAAGTCAAAACTCCAGGTGGCCTTCCACAAACAGATAGCTTTGCGGTACTTTTGGTACAGGGCTTGGAAAGCAACGATGCAGAAATCCTAAATGTGAGTGTTACAAGATCATTGTATGCCGTTTAATCTGTTCACTGAGACTTGTGGGGAACCTTCCTGAAAGTTGGCGAGGCTGAATAGTCAAGAACCTGTTGTTTGTAGTAGATATTGTTTGAAAAATGCATTTATGACAACAGTTTTACTTGAGAAGCTTATAGTTGCACTTACACTAGGAGAAAATAATAGTTCTGGAGCAGGAAAACGAAATCTTGAAAATTTGGTGCTAAATAGAAATTACTTGTCACAGATACTGGTGAAAGGCATTTATTTACAGAAGCCAAGCACAGAAAACAGTAAAGGAAACTTTAATGTGCTCTGATGCTGCTGCTTTTTTAAATGAAATGAAAATGCTGATTCTTTTTTAACATGGGGTGGATGGACTAGAGGCAATGCTAGATTGTTTTAGATAGGTTAATCAAGTGTCTTTTTAATTGTAGCTGACTTGAAAAATGCAACTCCTTTTCATAGTAAATCTTCTTTTACTCATAATCCTCATCTTAGCATACAAAGGTAGTGGAGTAGAAAAATATTTAAAGCCAGGAAATTTTGATTGTGCTCATTGCTCATATACATGTTAAAACTGAATGATTCTCTGATCATGTTTTTCCATTTTAACAGAGAGTGCTTAACACAAGAAAAGATAATGTAATAAAGAACACAGTATCCAGAATGCCTATACATGCTGTCATTCCACTACTGCATGAGGTAGGAGAGACTGTGTTTCTTGTATTTGTACCAGCCATGATTGGTATGCAGTCTAGTTGGGGAAAATCCAGGATATGTCTCTCTATTTTTGGCAATTAAATTGGTTTGGTAGTTTTACAGGACAGAAATTGTTCTTAATTTCTCTGATAGGCTCTTATCTTTTCTGGCTGAAGCTTAGCCAAAGGACAAAGTGCCACTGTCAAAGCTAGGGAGAGCATTAGGTCATGTAATATTATCTTAAATGATTATGTGAGGAAAAAGAAAAGGAAGAGGTAAAGATAAAGCTTGTTTAGTCCATGGCAAGCAACTACCATTGCATCTTTTCTTTATTAAAATGAATGCTAATTTGAAACATGAAAATAGCAGTTCTACCCAGAACAAGTTGTACAAGCATAAATATGCTAGATACTCATATGAGAGAATGAGAAATAGAATACATACTTAGTGAGTTTAGATAGCATTTGGAAATTGAGGGGCAATTTCTTTCCTTCTTTGAAGATAGCTCTGGTGGCCAGTTGTTATATTTAAGCTTTGTGACATCACTTAGTAATAATTTTTAAAAGGATTTGGCTTGTGAACTGCTTATTCAGTGATATTAAATGTTTGACTCTCTAATCACAGTGGATGGACAAATCTTCGTGCAGCTGTCTTCTGCAGAGCTTGAGATTTGTTCTGTGAAATAGCCTTTACCTGATATTACCTTCACTTGTTTCTCCAACTTGTCCACCTTGTAGCAGCTGCTCTGAGCAGATACAGAGACATACAAACAAAGGGATTTTCCTTTACTTATTCCTGCCAGCTTTAAGTTTCACTAGATATATTGCCTGTTGAGTTCTGCTTTTATTGTAATAAAGAAACTCAACTTCTGCAAGTAGTCAGCCTGTGTATATGATGATAGAACCAGAAATGTAATACTCTGGGGCTTGGCAATGGTTAATCTTAGCAGGCTTCAAATGCCTGGAGATGTTTCTGCCCCAGTATTGGGGCTGTCACATGGATGTAATGCTGCTTTTTTTAAACTCCTTATGTGTTATTTATGGCTATTTTTTTTTTTGTTCTTCTAGCTTACGAAAAGATTGCAAGGCAACCCATACAGGTAAGAGACAACTCAGTACAGTGTAATTCACATGAAACATTTCTGATGTGTGCATTGTGCTCCTTCCCTCCACCTATGTGAGCGATTTCCATAGTAACTGTAAATCAACTGCAGCATCTTGAGGTGAAAATTCTCACCTGATTGTGGGCACTAAGAGGAACTTCTGTTAAGGCAGTGCTTCGTCAGGATGGCTGAAGTGAAATTAAAAAGAGAAAAAGATACCTGAAATAAGCATATAACTCTTGAGAATGTATCTGAAGGCCCTGAATATCAACACTGTGGACCTGATCAATATGTAAAATAAAGTAACTATTAGATGTATACCTTGTTTGGTTTAATTATCAAATATATTTAGAAATCTCCTGGTGATGTGTTTAATAACAAAACCAGCCCCCTTCCCCTCATCTTGTTACATTGCTATAAGGATAGCTTTGCAGAGACCAGCCGTCCTCAAATATATTGTTTGGTTTGATTGATTGTTTGTTTCAACAAAAATTCCCTCTTTGTAGGTGGAGAAAAAAGTACTATGCTTTGATCTTTTATTCATTGAAGCCTCCCACAAAACATGTCAGAAACACAGACCCCTGAACATGTGTAGTTTAATCCCTTGCTTAAAAGTCTGTTATTTTCCTAACAAATAACTTAGGTATCTCATCTGGATAGACAAACCGTTACATTTCTACCTGAATTTATCTTTTTATACCATGAAAGAGGAGCACTTTCTATAGAACTATTTAACACGTAGAATGTGAATCCAGTGTTTCTCCACCAGTATCTCTTTGATATCATTGATTTCTTTTCTTTTCCAGTGCCTCCCTAATGGTTCGATGGCTGAAGTCTGTTTTTACTATACATGCATCCTACCTTTCCACAGTAGGTATTTTGCATTAATGCTAATGCACGTAACTAAAACTAGATTTAAATTATTAAATAAATGTATTCTTCCTTTGGGAATCTGTTTCCTGCTCCCCACATACGGCAGTGCTCAAATCAATGTACAGAGTACAGTGTACTTCTGCCACTTCCACCAGATTGCTGCACACTGGTTATAAATTGTTTGCCTTGGTCATTCAGGACATAATGATAGTCATTCTAAAGTCCAACCAAGATAAGTTATGTCATACCTGTGAGAGTTGGGGAAAAATTACTGTCGAAGAGTGATCTAGCCTGTGTCACTAAATCTTTTGGAACTAAATATGCCTGGCTGTTACAATGCTCATCTTGAGACTTATTTTGGGCATGGCTGGGGTAATGGTGTGTCAAAGTTGTCAGGGTAGTAAGTAATGTCATAGCTTCTGGACTGAAGTCCAGCCTTGCCTTACAAGTGATGGATAAAGCAGTCTCGTTAAGAAAAAGGCATTTTAGCATTGTTAGTCCTTTCTTCCATTTAATGCAAATTTGTGGTGTGTCAGAACTTGCACACCTTGCTGAGGCTGCATTGACACAGTGGTGTATATTCAGTTCTCATTTATACAGCTTTCCAAGTAGTGCTTTGACACCTGCTTATGGCAGTGACTGTGGAAAGGAAGAGGAATGGAATTGCCATGTTTTGAAAGTAGATGATGTTTCTAAACATGGCTAAATGTTAATCGATCAGGCTGCAGGTGGTTTCTGTGAACCCTCAGCTCTCCCTTCTGACTCAAAGAACGTGAGCAAGGATTGCTTGCCTCAAAAGTACAGAGATAGTTTAAAAGTAAGACATTTCTGGTGGTGTTAACAGCTTCATTTTTCTTCATCCTTCTCTTTTCTCAAGTTGCCAGACCTTATTCCTCAGCTGGGAATGTTATATCAGTTAATGGAGAGCAGAGTAAAAACTTTGCAAAAGCTTTCCCGTCTGCATGGAAGACTCTTCATTCTTGTCACACAGGTGAGTTCCAACTAAATAACATGGGAGGTGCAGAAGAAGTACTGTTCGCAGGCTTAACCTCCTTGATGTGATTACATCCTGTGGGACCGGTCATCAGGAACTTAATCCAGGTGCTGTACAGCTACACTGGTAACGCTTGAAGCAGTACACTTGCTTGACTTTCTAGTCAGTCAGTGCTCACTGGAAGTGTTATGCATTTTTTCCTGCCAGGTGTGTTTCCTAACCCATAGAGTTTTAAAGGGGAATAAATAGGAGGTACTGGGCTGCTTCACAGCAGATGGCTCTAAAATTTTACTTTGTCCATTGTATTTGGCTGTTGAACTACTGTGTGTTAAACTTGATGTAGACTTGATTTACAATGTTATGAGTTCTGCTGACTTTAAGGTTGGAATATGTGACTGCATCTAAGGCTAATCTGCAAATTCCATTCAGGTTGCAGCATCAGAAGCAGTTCAGGATGTCACTGAGATGAATCAGACTGCAAAGCTGGTATATGAGGATGGTAAGTGTTGGATACCAGGTGTAGCTCAGCTTCTGAATTCACATGGCAGCCGATACTCGATGGCTGTTCATCAGGCTCCTGTGCTTATCTACTGGTGTACAGTCTGCCAGTAGAGAGTTTCTGTGGCAAGTCCATGGCAGGGAAATCAGTGGTTAATGATATGGGCATCTTGTAGTTGGTTGTCCTCATGCCTTCTTTTTTTTCTTTCGTTTTCTCCCCTCCCTGCTTCACACATTAAGGAATCAATTAATTGGAAGTTTAGTATGCTGCTTAATGTAACTGGCAACCTCACATTTCTTGTGTTAGCTGCCCTTCTGCTAAGGTAGATAGAGTCAAGGCACTTTCACATTTGCAGTAGATGTGTGTGTGCAAGTGTGCACTTCCAATTTGGCCCGTTTTTCTACTACAACTTCATACAGTATAATCATAATGGAAGTGACTTGTTCCTGATTCATGTCGATCAGCCTAATCTTCAGGTAGGGTTAGTTTTGGAATTGAAATAGTGCAGTTTGGAGACTTAGCAGCATGTGGAGTTGGGCTTTGTCTGCACAATGACATTTTAAAGTCTGTTGTCCAGACTGAGGGAATGTTTTCTCTTTTCAGAATCCTCAGAGGAGGAAGGCTCAGATGATGAGATGATTGCAGATAAAGAGTCTGATGTAAGTGATGTTGGATCAGATCTTCTCCCCTTTGCTTGTAGCAGAAGAAATGGTGTGATTGTCAAAGGTTCAAACATTGCTGTTTATTTTTTTTCCCTTAGGAAAACTGGGACGAAGATGAAGAAAAAGAGGAGCAATCTGATGAACAAGACATGACTGTTGAAAAGGAAATCAACGGTGATTCTGATTTGGAACCAGAAAATGGAAGTGAAGAAGAATAACAGCACGAAAGAATAATTTTAACAGTTTAAACAAGTGGGCCACCAAACTCTAATTCTGGATCATCTTGCGGAAAGATGCCATATTTGCATATCGGGAGTGCAGACTTGTGCACAGCCTATGTGCAGAGGCACCTGTGGGGCACGGCGCATTTCTGAATCCAGAATGCTTAACCGTGCCAGCCTTCTCTCGCCCTATTTCCCTGCGCTTACTTATAGAAACATTTCTTCCGCCTCATGGTCAGATTATGCCTGTCACGTGGACATGCATTTGTATCTTAAGTGAAATAAATCTGCCACCACTGTTTGTGTGGTAAACTTGGTTCAGCTTTATATTGAATTTGTTTTACTATTCGAGGATCAAAGGTCTGTACCTTCTTTCCATGCTTCAGTTAGCATAGCAAGTGGGGGCATCCTGCTGCATTTTTAAAAAAATGAAACAGAAAATAGGGAAAAAAAAAAAAAAGGATATTTTTGTAATATTTAAATTCTCTACTGGAATTCTTTTCTCCCCTCCCCATCCTCCATTGGTTTAGTCATGCCTTGGCAATATCTAAATGCCAACTTGACTTAAAATGGTTTTTTCTTCTTTTTTTTTTTTTAAACAAATTTGAACTCAAGACTTTTTTATGTACAAATCAATGACTTTTCTTGTGCTTCAGAAGGACATTAGAACTATCACTGGCTCCTAATTTTGTTTTAATGGAGGCTGTATATAAGTTTAATGCTAACCCAGAGGATAGACCATGTTGAATTGGGTGGGGAAAGGGGAGTAACACTGGGAAATGAGAAGGTGAATGCTTGTGAACACGTAGCGCACAGCAATACCTTCATTATGGATTTTTATCTCTCAGTGGCAGAACAAGGACAGCTATTTGCTCAACTAATGGAAGCTGAAGTGGTGCAAACACATTTTTAAGAGCAAAACAAGGTAAAGGTTTGAGCCATTCACCACTATAATGTACAATAATATATTTGTCTATAAATTGAGCTGTTGCAAGTAAATACCACCCTCTTTGTAAAGTGAATAAATATACATCTCCTTTACCAAATACCTGTCCCGTGGTGTTTGTTGAGAGAGACCTTAAGTAGCTATGGGTGGTGGTTAAGGATGAAGTGCTCTTTGTAAAAAGCTGATTTCTAGTGGAGGAGGAAGTCGACCTAAAATGCTACATGATGTTGTGCAAAGCACCTATTGTTGCTGATTTCTTAGCTTCCTATGTTTCAGTCCAGTCCATTGGTATGCACACTGCTTGGGGATTGCAGTGGAGTTGCAGTGTTGTCTGGAGGCTTTAAGGGATTGTGTTACTGACAAGGCTGGAAGAGACATGGTTGGACTTGATGATCTTAAAGGTCTTTTCCAACCTAGTTGATTCTATGATTCTATGAGGTGTTCAGTCTTTGGAGGCTGGAGGTTGAAAGGCAGCGCAGCCAGAGGCTTTCAGTTTTTTGATGGTTTTAACTGACAGTAAATGGGTGTCTTAATAATTTGTTAATTTGCTGGGCTCTTAGTTTTGTTTCTGAGATGCTGTGAAAATAAATGCTTGTGCGAGTACAGACTGACTACTCTCACAAGCCACCGAATTAGGCTGAAGTGATGTGTAAGTTTTTAACCACTACTAATGTTCCTATATGCAAGCAGGCTTCAAATCAGGGAAGAGAGGTGTGTGAATGAAGTGCTGTTCTGCTGAGCTTTTGAGGTGTGGAGTAACAGAAGGAGCACCTGTGCCTTGGTCATGCAAGGTCTTGCAGGTATCTGTGTCCCAGCATTTCCAGAAGCCGAAGCAGGAGCCCTGGGTTGGGGTCAAAGAGGAGGCTAGGTATCTTGTTGGCGCTTTTTGGGTATACGCAGTGGTGGCATGGGGCACTTGCCACCACTTCCTAATGTACTTCTAAGGTAGGCATTACCTGTGTCCATCATTTCAGAACTCCAGAAACCTGTTCCACAAGCGGAGCTCTGGGAAAACGTGGCAGCAGGAAGAGGGGGATTTAAGAACATTTTGTTCATTCTTCAGTCTCACCGATGTTTAGATTCTGCGAATCTGTTTCAGTAACAGCAGGCTGGTAGCACGGGTTTGAGTTCTTTTTCTCCTACTGTGATGTTGCAACAGCCAGATCGCTCAGTTCTCTGTGAGCCCTCTGCCCCTGCATCATCTTCAAGCAGCTGTTCTGTGTGAAACTTTGGCTGTGGCAACTGCAAGCAATTGGGCTGGTTGTTCCAAAAGTTTCCCTCACCTTAGAGCTGATAAAACTGATGATTCTGTGCACTTCATAATCCTTACAACTCTATCTTTAAAGCCAAGGTCTCCGCCAGCTGATGGCCAAGCTGTTCATGTCTTCGTCTTCCAAAGATGCTGCATCGTCTGGAGAAAGAAGCTGGAAATGGGGTAGATTCTCCCTTGCAGCCCTAATCCTTGGTAGTTTTGGAGCAATAGAGTAAGGAGGGCAGAGCAGCTGCTCATTTGGAGCAGTGGAGGTTGGATGAGGGTTTGTGTGAGAAGACTGAGGTGACTCGTATTACATCCCATTTATAGGTGTGTATTTAACGTTTGTCAGGCACCACTGCACAGCATAAGGGATTTTTGTTTGCTGTTTTTCACGTGGTGGTGGCCTCATTCCCAGGTTTTAGAAGTACATTTTGAACGCGATGAGGAGCAATACCATAGATGGCCAGAGGGTGTCACACCAGCTCCACAAAAATTCCTTACATTAGCAGGTAGCAAAAGCAACTTCTGGAGTCTGAAGACAGACAGGAGAAAAGAAAGATAACCAAACGTGCCAAAGCAAAAAGATGCCACGATTAAGACAGACAATGTTGATAGATAGCTTACCAGATGTCTTGGTGAAGAGAACAGTGGGAGAATTATCATAGAATTAGAATTATCATAGAACTATAGAATGGTTTGGGTTGGAAGAACCCCCTGCCTCGTGAGTCCTCCACTAGACCAGGTTGCAATTGAAATATGTTTGACATATAGAAACCAGAAGTGCAAAAGAGCAAGTTGTGCTAGGGGTGCAGGGGGAAAGAATGGTCCTGAACCTAGCCATGTAGGATGTGACATACACTAAGTTACTGAGTTCTTGTGAGATCATCAATAAATAACGTGGTCCAATAGCTACCAGTACAACTAGAGATGAGGCATGTTAGGGAGCTTATTCTGGGGGTAGCAAGCCCCGCTGGGCACCAGTGCCTCCCAGTGAGCTGCCGGCCACTGCTCCCAACTCTGTAGGGTGTGGAGAGAAGTCAGAGCGTGGAGATGACCAGGAAGCCAGACCCTTCTCTGACGCACAGCAGGGGCTGCTCAGCACACTCACATGGCTCAGCAGTGATGACTGGTAAGAAAGCCCCATGTTCACTCTTCCTCCCTCTCAGTGTAAAGCAAAGTTAGCAATGTTTTTTTAATCGAGTCTCTGAGCCCAGAGACCCCAGATATCCACAGGGAACTACTGAAACCACTCCAAAGCAGTCACAGTATAAAGATGGGAGAGCAGCCTTTTATTTGCCTTGGCCCACAGCAGTGCTACAGCCGCAGCCCATCCGTGCTGGTTCCTAGTTTTGCCTTTTGCTCCATGTAATTGCAAGCGAAATGTTGAGGGAAGAGAGGAAGTTGTGGAACAAGATGATTTGCTAGCTGAAGTCAGAAGCAGAATGGAAGTGGCCATGAGTTCAGAGATGTGGGGGCCTCAGGTCTCTGGGCCAGGTGGGATCGAGTAAGGATTTATCTGTGGTCCCAATGCTGGCAGCAGCAGCACCAGCAGCAGACCTCCTGCACATGAGTCCCAGCAGCTCACAGTAACAGCCAGACAGGGCTGTATCTCAGGGACAGGGTCCTGGGAGCGTGCGAGAAACAGAAACACAGCAGAGTCTCCCAGCTTCTAGGAGGCAGCGATACAGGGACCTCGTGTGCCATGGATTTCAGAAAGGCTGTCTTGTCTAATGGCCACAACTTAGCCCATCCACTTTGCAACCATCTCTTTGGCTTTTGGATTTACGTCTGCTTTTGTCCGCCACAGCATCCTGTAGCAACGAGCTCCATGATTTAGTTAGAGCTGTTTGAGAAGCACCTCCTTTTGTTTGAACTGACACCCTGGTAATTGCAGAGGGTGCTGCCCAGTTCTTGGGTGCTGAGATAAATCAGTCTTTTTGGTGAAATTGCCTTTCAGGGAGGAAAAGACCAAGGGCCTCTTCAGCGTCAGACGTCTGGCTATCTGCCACTCAGAAGTCCTTCTTAGTAGACTTCATGATGTTTCCTTGGCAGTTACCAAACAGGTAAGAATATTGTCCCTGACTCTGTCTTACTCTGGGGTGTAGAGTAGATACATGTTTGTCCATCTACATGTGTGCTCAGTGTCTGCCTTCACTCTGAGATTTAGGCCTCATTTTTCTAACAGCGATGTCACCTATCTGTAAGACCTGTCTGTCCATATTTGTACTGGTAGGTAGGGCATCTGTCTCTCTCCTCTCTGAGCTTGGTGTCATTCTAAGGCAATACACAAAAGCAGAAACTGAGACACTAATCAAGTGTTTTGCCAGGACCCAAGTCTCTGCCCAAGCTGTAATTAAATACTGCAGCTTTTGCCTCCCAGCTTCCTCTCACTTCATCCTCCTCCTCAGCATCCTGGAAGACTGAGTGTACGTCATGATCTTGGACACTTACATGCACCGTTTGTCTGACTCTTCACACTTCTCTGTTTAGAGGTGCAGGACGCGGATTCTGCTACTGCGAGATCAGGGTTAGCAGCAGCAGCCCTTTCTGATTTTTCTGTCACTTTTCTCTTTCTGAGGAAATCGCCTCCTCTCTTGTTCTGTAAACTCATGTGCACAGACATCTTTCAGCTTTCATTTCACTGCAATCCCGGATGTGCTTTCACTTCTAGCACTTCTGCTGTTCATTTTTATTAACAAGCACAACTAAGTCTGGCCGAAAGAACTGCTGGTCTGTCCTTCCAAGCATCTTTCAAATGAAGCACATGGCTGTGATATGCTTCTTCCTTACCCTTGTGGGGGAGAGGCTTTTGGAAGCAGGGATCACTCCAGAGCAGCACTGAATACTGTAAAACCCCACCGGTGGCAGCTGGAGTTGCCTGTGATCTCCAAGATCCTTGAGTGCCTTGAGTCCAGCAGCTGGGGTTCTCCTGAGGAGACAGAGCTGCAGATGGACTCAAGTCCCTGCTGTGAATTAGTCTGTAGACTTGAGAGCTTGTGTTTTCTGTTTCCTGGTTGAGTGCTCAAACTGCCAGTGCTGCATTTTTGGACAGGAGTAAAGTGGTACTTTTCCTCTGCTTTGTCTTTATGAATTGTGCCTTTATAGTTCAAAAGCAGCCCTTGCCTTAATTTTCTCTTTTGTTTTCAACAGAAGGACCTAAAATCAAAGCAGGGTATGGTATGGGCTAAGGAGCACACTTTGTTGTACGTGAAACAGTATTTTTCCGGCCTGCAGTCTCATTAACATTGTATTGTAGAAGCAGGCCAGAGGCCACTGAAGAAGTTGGTATCAGAGTGCGTTTCTGTGCTTGAGGTCTTCTGCTGTTACTGTGCTCTTACGTTGCACATGGACACAGTGAGAAGTCTTCTTGTGTCCTGTGATGCTTGTCTAGGGGAACTGATTTTCTTTACAAGGTGATTCTTACATCTCCCCTCATGACTTCCCAGGTGAACAACCTCCACTTGAAGGTTTTTCTCCTTGCAATCAGCGCTCTTGGAGAGCTCTTCAGGACCATGCAGAAGCACATGGACCCTGTTGTGGATGAGGTTAATCGGGTCCTGCTCCAGAGGATGGGGAATTGCAGCGTGTCAATTCAGAAAGGAGCCAATCAGTGCCTGGGGATCATGGTGGGGAACGTGACTCCTGCACGAGCAATGACTGCTCTCATGGCTAGTGGAATCCAGTATGTTGTTTTAGTGACCTGCTTCTCCTTATGTTGTGTGGGTAGGGGGAAGGGATGGGAGGCAGAAGGGTGATGATGGGAGGGAAGAGTCCTTTCTCCTGCATCTGCTGAGAACTCGGTGACTAGACTCTCTGATGAGCCTTGCTCCCTTCCTTGTCATCGGCTTTTGTCCTTCTACAGCCTGTGTGTTGCAGGAAATTAGGCAGCCTTAGAATACTAGTGCTGTTCCTGATGGTTTAAAATAGGCACCCTCTAGAAAGGACAGCCTGGCTAAAATAACTGCTACGCGTTCCTCGGCTTTTGAAAAGGGCGAAGCATTCAAAGGTACCTCTTGCCAAGTCTCAAGGAACAACCTGGCTGCATTGCTGCATATTCTGCAGCTCCATGCCCCACAGGGGTTTTGCACCCTTCCTAAGGTGTCCAGCAGTGCAGCGAGAACACATGCCTCCTTCTCCCAGCAATGACAGAGAGCACGCTATGGCTGAGACCTGTGCTTCTGGCCCTCCTTTTCCCTCTGCCCCAGTGTTTCTTCTCTTGTTTCCAGGCACTGCAACGTCCTGGTGCGGAAGTGTGCGGCTGAACACCTGCTGACCACGATGGAGCAAATTGGAGCCCAGAAGCTCCTGCCAGGCTCACGTTATAGTACAGATCTTCTAGTGCGTGCGCTGGTGAAGCTTGCTCAGGACTGTCATCAGGACACAAGGTGATGATCTTCATTCTACCTCCTTGAGGTAGGGGAATCCTAAGATTTAAAACCTGCTGCTGGTTGGGTAATTAGTCTTAATTCGCATTGTTAATATAATTAGTGATGATATACCTTAATCGTATTGTTAGTGCAACCTAAGGGTTAACAAAGAGCAGGACTTAACACTTATGCAAAGTTAGTTCCATTTGTAACTTTTAAGATAAAATCATCCAATCCAAGGAGAGACTAAGCCGGCTCAAGAGAAGAGAACTGGTGGAAAACAGTTTTGTGGTCTGGACACGATCCAAGGAGCAACTGAGCCTGCGGCAGACCAAAGGGTTACCTGCTGTGACGAAGAGGAGCCATTTGCCTTCATCCCCATGACCCTCCACGACCACCACCAAAAGGCACTGCGCAAGCGCGGTGGGAGGAGTTTTATGGAAATACTAATTAGCATACGAAGCAGGGATAGGTTATGAATATGTATAGGCGATTCATGAATATGTAAACACAATGTTATATATTTAGAAGATAAGTGGCTGCCGGGGGGCACGACTTTGGTGGGACGACCCCCGTGACGCCCAGCGCTGAATAAACATACCTACTTTACAACCTTATTGGCTGAGTGGTTGTAAAGTCCTTTCTCTGCACGTCATCCTAAAATATGAAAACTTTTTAATCCTAAAAGATAAAACCACAACAGAGTGGAATGTAAAGCAAATATTTAGTTCCTTTGCAGTGTAGGTTATGTTTTTTGGGGAAATGAGTGTACTGGGTAAAATGAAGTTGTCCAGCAAGAAGGACCATTGCTGAATTCCTGTGACTTGAGTGATTCTTTATTGAGATCAGCTGAGCTCAGATTAGCTGGTCAAACAATTTTGTTTGGTCTTATGTGTGCAATGCAAAGCTGAAGCCTTGGCCACTGTTCATCAGCGAAGGATCCCAAGCATTTATTTCTGGTAAGGTCAAGGCTGTCCTAGAAAAATCCCAGCTAAATACCCTTTAGCCAGGGTATTCAGTGTTTGCAAACCTCTTCTGGAAATTTATTTGCCTATGATAGTCGCAAATCTTTCTTCCAAATCATTGTAGAATGTTGCTGTCTGTGGCTGAATGACCTCCACATTTCCTCCTGGAGACAGCTGTAGTTCCTAGTAGCAGAACCAAATCAAAATTTCACCAAACCCGTGCTTCGTTTAGTATGTTAATTCCTGTGAATAGATGGCAAGAACACACGAGCAACCAGCTGCCCATGTGCATACCTGTAGTACTGGATAATGAATAGGAAGCATGAGTGAAGTGATCTGTCCTAGCTTGAAACATCAAGTGATTCTCTTAGCACTTCTCCTTTGTTTATTCACAAGGGAGAAAAGACAGTAATAGTCTGTATTCCACTCTCTGCCTCCTGTGTTAGGTGTTATGGATGGAAGATGCTGAATATATTGATGAGTCATCAAAAATTTGAGAAGTATTTGAAACAGTCTATTCCCTCACGTGACTTGGAAGATGTTATGGCAACAATAAGGCAGAAAGTAAGTGTTTGGCAGAAAGGAGAAATGCCTCCTTTATGCAAGTACTAAGATTGTTCTTGTGAGATTAAACCTGCCTAATCTTTCTTTATTTCATTCTTTTTCTGCTGAATCATTTTGCTTCTGGGAATGAACTGTTGATCCTCAGCCTGTTTATCTGTGGGCAGTGAACTGGTGTCGTTAGAAGTAGAGAGGGTGTATTTTGGATACCAGATGAACAGGAAAGGGAAGTAGGAGAAAATGTTTTTAACTTCAAACATAATCGCCCCAAAAAAACCCTACCCCTCTAATAAAGCGAGGAAGTGAGAATAGTAATATTTGCAACTGAAGAAGGCAGGAGTAGTGCCGAGAACATTACCAAATATACAAAAGATGCACAAGGCAATGATAATTAGCACGTGTTGTCTGTATTCTGGGAATACTGCCCTGCTGGCATGCACTGTGGAGCCTGGAGAAGTTTGTGAATTCAGCATCCAGTGGAAAGCCATCCCCTTCTGGGTTGGTTTTTTTTTTCATTCCGCTCCATGTACACGCTGCTCCCACACGCGGGCCGTGGCGGGCTGGGCTCGGCTCCGCGCGGGCAGCTGCCGACCGCCATTTTGGCTGCCTTCTGCAGCGGCAAAGGGACGCTGCCGCCCCGCCCTGCGCCCTGAGGCGAAGCGGTCGTGCTCCCTCAGCGCCGGAGCGAAGCGCTCGTGGTTCCTCAGCCCCGAGCAAAGGCTCGTGGTTGCTCAGAACTTGGGAGAAGCGTTTCATATTCCTAAACCGTAGGTGTTTGTCCACCTTGAATAAAGGTCCTGCATTGGGTCCTCTGGTCCTCTGGTCACCACGGTGTAGGGCTCTGAGTAGCAGGTCAGGTGCAAGACAGCCCTTGTGTTCAGAAGGAATCAGCTCATGGACGCTTGGGCGGTCCAGGGATTTAAATGCCTGTAGAGTTACGTGATAACTTGTATGGGAAGCGAATGGAGGATGCGTTAGATGGGTGTAACACTGTGGAATTGGTCCGTGGTGGACCACCCCAATCACCTAGAATGAGTGTGTGCAGCAAAGAGCCGACAAGGGCACTCCTCCTGGCGCACACTGGCCCCCTGTGTCAGGATGAGTCTGCCTGACTTTTGACATATAAAAAGCCCGGGGTTCAAGAGAGATCGAGAAGGAAGCAGATCCAACTACCTTTATGGTCGACTTTACCTCTGAGAATCCTTCGATCCTGGAACAGAAGATTTAAATATTTCCATAGTGCTCTAATGGTGGACTTGGGCCCTGAACAAGACAGAGGTGCTTAAGTACTGTAAAGACCAGGGAATAAATTCTGAGCAGTGGCAACTGTTGTGTTTCAAGGTTCATACAAATCTAAGAATTGTACTGGGACTTTAGTGGAATAGGTACAAAAGTAATAACCTGGACAATTAAACTGGTTTCATTAGAGGATATGCTCCTGCTTTTGCAGGTCAGCCCTGCACATCATGCTCCCAATGCTTGTTACTCATGATGAAAAGTTTCAGCACACACTTCGGATCCTGTGTTGCAGCTGAATGGAATTGTTTCATATCACTGAGAATTTTCCTGCCTGGTGATTACACAGGAAGAGGACAGAGCCATTAGGATGCTCACTTGCAGTTATCTGGATTTATGCAGCTAGTTGTGAAAACATGCTGTAGTCAGCGTGCTTGGAGTTGGTTTGTGCCTTTATGAAATATGTGTGGAACAATGTGAGGGCCTTATCAGGAGAAAACCACCGGCCAGGGAACATATTTTGGCAGCACTGCCTATAACTCCACTACTCCCGTGGGATGTGCGTTTGCTGACGTGAGCATGGCAAATATCCAGGTTAACTTGGGTTATGCTGTAGCCTCAGGCTTTCTGAGGTGCTGCAAGTGCTGTAGATACACAGCAACACTATAAATGCAGGCAATTTAGCTACAGTGGCAGCTGTTTCAACTGCTTTTCTCTTTCCTTTCCCAACAGGTGGCAGATCTGGAAGTATATGCCCCGTGGTTTGAGTTGTGGCTCAAAATTACTCATGCATGTGTCGTAACATCGACATCTTTCCACGGAAAAACCTCGTGCAGATTGGTGGGAAGAGAGAGTGGTTGCACACCAGTGTCCAGTATCGTTAGTCCAGTGCCTGCCTTGAAATCCAGGTACGCTTGTATTAAAAAGGAGCAAACTGCTGTACCCCCTGTTTTTCTGGGTGTCCTTGGGGCAGGTCCAGTGTGACATGACAGATCTTTGTTATCAAATGTGTGAAACGATGCTGCAGTGGCAATGCTGAGCTCAGTGGGAACAACTCCCACCATGCTGTGCTGGCTTCAGCAGCAGTGGGCATGGTGAGAGACTTGCCTGTGCTGCTGTGCCCATAGAGCCATGGGAAGAACAGCTGCTGGGGTGGAATTGTGTTTCCCCTGTTATGCTGACAGCAGTCTTCCTCCAGCATTTGGACTCTGTGGCCAGGATTTTGACAGAATGTGGAAAATGCATAGCTTAAATGTGTTTTTATTTTGTTCTAACAGCACCTGACTTGAGCAGTTTTGTATGCAGGAACCCCTGTAGGCAGGGCAATGCCAGGGATCGGTGGCTGTCACTTGTACTAGTAGTGTTATTTTTCCATGTAGGCTCCTGATGCTCCAGGGGACCCCACGAGTGGTGAATCAGGCCCAGCAACCAGCAGCGCAGGATCGAGTAAATCCTCATCTGCAAAGAATCCATCACCCCCACGTCATGGCAGCGCAGGATGATTTGCAGCAGGTGAAGGGCTGCAGCAGACTGGAGACTCCTTCAGCCAGGGCTTGTTGCAGTCCTGTTGCCTGGAGGATGCTCACCTGCAGAGGCAGTGCTGGTGCCTGGGAATGCTGCTTGGCTCAGGGAGGCAGAGCATGTACAAAAACTGCATTCAAAACGCCAGTCAGGAGACCCTGGAGATACTGGCAAGTGCATCAGCTATTCTTCATGCTGTACCAGTGAAAGCCCAGCCTTAGAGACTGGCTAATGGGGAAGATGTTGTCTATGATAAGGGGCAGGGAAACATACTGTGGATCATTTTGCATTTTCAGGAACAGCCAAGATCAGAAATATTTTGAGGCAAGCCATGTTTATATTGGCTTTGGACATCTCTGCAGTAAAGAAAGCAGGGAATAAACCCCTGTAACAGTGAAGCAGAACAAGGGAGAATGTTTGGATGGCAGTCTGCATCCTTACAGATACACTAATCAAATAAGCCCAATGAGTATTTGGCATATCTAGGACAGAGTGCAAACATTCTTCTAGTTACAACACCTGGTAATTAATTGGTTTTGTCCTAGTACTTCCTGTGTTGTGAAGACAAAAAAAAAACCCAACAAAATCCAACCCAAACTCGAGTGGGAATTACAGAAATGAAGGACTTGCAAACTAGCTTTGGAACGGATATCCTTAGTAGACACTGTCAAATTCTAGAGACCATTGTGGGTTGCCATCCTTTGAGTGGAAATAAATCCTGCAGTAGTGGATGGGCAACTAGCGGAACATATGCAGGTATGTAGAACTGAGGTGTCAAAGTTCTGGAATGCGAGCACCTCACCATGCAGAGCAGTGTGAGGTCACAGAGACCTTGCAGAGTCCAGGGCTGCAGGTGGCTACTGCGGTGTTAGTGCTTTGTGGAGAAGGCGTGACTGTTCTCTGCACATCTAATGCAGTACATTTAAGTCATTGGTACAAGCCTATTTTCAGCCTGCTGTCTACTGTGGGAGTGTTCCCAAGTTCAAACCCAGATACACAGGTATGCAAGGCGGAAGCATTGGCTTGAACTTGCCATTTGTGGCAGCAGCTGGACTACTGAAGAAGAACGGGGGGGATGGAAAAGGGTTGAATATGTGATGCTGGCATCAGCTAAATGAAAAATAAAAAAACCCCAACCAAATCCCCAAAAAGCAGTTCAGGGAGAAATGGTCCTTGGAAGTCAGTCCTCATGTGCTGGCTCTCTGTCAGAGTAGGTGGCTCACAGAGAGCTGCAGATGATCCTGCCCTCCTCCAGTGGTTCGCAGAGCATCTGTCTCTGATAAGTTCATTATGCTTTCTCCTTTATCAACAGTAGCCAAATGACTAGTGCTGCCAGCCAGTCTTCACAGAGGCCAAGTCCTGAAATGGGGATCTTTCTTCGCCTCTTACTGGTGGGCCCTTCTCTCTCCTGGCTTGCTAGCTCAGTGTTGTTCAGAAGAATTAAACTGGTGCTAGTTTGATGAAAAATAAGAACAAACTGATCTTCTGAATGATTAGAAAAAACCCTTCAATGCCTCTCTCATTAGTTAGTTTTGTTCTAAATGTCTTGAGGTCAGCTAATACACTTCCTCCCTTTTACCTGATCTACAGCTTCTTTTCAGTACATATTAACACCCAAGATGAAGAAGCAGATGAGTTCACGGGAGGGGGATGAAGCTGGGGAGTCTCCACACCCAAGAGATGTCTCTCCCCTGGATGGCTACATCAGCAAGGCTGATGGGCATGATCTCAACACTGTGGATGAGGATGATCTCCCCCAACTTTCTCAGCGAGCCTTGACCCAGGACCCCCAGAAAAGGGAGGCGAGGAGCACTGCCCTGGAAACCATTGAGATCAAGAAGAACCTGCAGACAGGGAAGATGTCTGAGGATCTGCTAGGCTCACAGAGAGGTAAGGCAGGAGCCTGCTGGCTCTCTTGTGGGAAGAAGGGTCTTTTCTCAGTCTAGAGAGCTAGGGCACATTCCCAGTGAACAGTTCACCCTGCATGTGCCCCTTTGCAATAACCTGCCCTGCTCTCAGTCCCCTGTGCAGCCCTCCTGTTGTGGCAGGGGTATACACCTATGGGGTGGGGAAAGGAGCAGGGGGGTGTATGTGCAGGTGACTTATTCTGGGTAAGCACAGGCCCGTGGGCTCCCTGTTTTCTGGTGGGAGCTCAGAGGACAATGATGTTCCTCTGGTGGCTCTGTGGAAGTGGGTAAGCATTATCCACTGGCCTGCGTCAGGTGACTGCCAGCACGGGCATGTTTCGCTGTGCAGTTTCCAAGAGACCTGTCCAATGAAATATCTAGCTTCAGGTGCTTTAGCTTTGCAGTGCTGATTCTATTATGCTTTGTGTCTCTGCTTTGCAGGCCTGACTGACTGCAGTGACCCTAAAGAGGGAACCCTGAAGTCAGTAGTTTCCAGGTCACCTTCCCAGAGGCTCCTGGTAGCCTCGAAGCCCATGCCTCCCATCCAGAAGCGCCTGCCTTCCTCAGAGCCCAGCAGGATGAGCAACAGGGAGCTGGAGCAGAGGAAAGACGGCAGAGGCAGTGATGACAGTGATGGGAATAAGAAGGAGCTGATGTCAATGCCAAAAGCATGTAAAGTAAGGGCACCAAGCCAAATCATGTGTGGTAGATGTTCAGTTTATTTCCTGTAGGCAGAGCTCTGAGATTTTCTTACCCTGTGGTGCAAGCCCAGGGAGGCAGCTGAGCAAAGGAAGAGCTCAGCTGGACATTGAGCTTCAGGCTGTCTTTGCAGCGTGCTGACTGCAGACTTCATGTCCTCAGCGAGTATCAATGCAAGAGGTCTTTAAATCATTGCTGTGCTCTCTAGTGGCTCCTGCTGTGTTTTATGACCGAGAAGACACCACCAACTAAATGTGTCTAATGTGGTCAAGGATATTCTTTTCCACTTAGCAAAACACACACATCTGTGAACCGTCTCTACACTGTGGTGGCTGTTGCCAACACGCCAGAGTCTTGCTGGCTTTTTAAATCAGCTCTGTCAAGGTTAGATGGAAAAAGATGTTTGCTGGAGCAGGCAGTCCTGAAAAGTCAAGTCTAGGTTGTCTCGGCTTTTGAGTTGTACAGCCGTGTCCTTCTGCCTGGTTATTTCTAGTACTAGTTCTAGAGTTGAGTGACTTCTGTGCAGCTTCATCCTCTGCCATGGGTCTGCCCAGAGGTGGGCGATGGGAACTGGTGATTCTGGCCATGGGGAATGGAGTCCAGACCCCATCCCCTCAACTGCCTTTGCAGGAGGGGCAGAAGCTGCAGTTGTTTTGGTTTTGCTGTGGTGGGCAGGAGAAGGCAGACAAGCAACAGCTTGTGTACAAAGGATTATCAATAAAAGGCTAGTGTAGTTGATTTCAGCCTTGCAGATCCAGAGCCAAATGTATCCCTGACATTAGCTCTGTTGGTTTCACTGGAGCTTGAACAGGTCCTGATTTGGCTTTTTAGCTGTGCCAGGAAGACTGGAATACTGAGGAATGGTGTGCATCTGCCCTGGCTCGCTCCATCCCTCTTCCTAGCCTTGGCATGGGGAGCCTAAAGTAGTTTCAGCAGGTGAAGACACATTACATGGCGCAGCAGGTTAGGGAGATCTGCTGAACTTAATAAATGGCAGTGAGCCTGAGATGATGAATTGTGTGGGAGCTGGAGAGCACTGAGCATCCAGAGAGCACATTAGCATCTGGGCTGAAAGGCTGGGTGGGGACTGTAGGAAGGGCAGAGGCAGAAAAAATTATGGGATTGAGAAAAGCAGATATTGGCAACGTGCAAAATGACTGTGGGCGTGTGGCTGGAGTTCAGCAGTGGATGGTAGGCGCTTTAGGGACACTGAGAGGATAGTGATCTAAACCCATTCCCATACAATCCCCAAGGCTAATAGGGGCAGCGGCACCCAGAACATCCTTATGCCAAGCAGGTGGATGCCAGATGGGAATGCAGCCACTGCCAGAGAGGTGAGTGAGGGGAGACAGCTGGCAACAGCATGGAACACGGTCTCTCCTTCACCACTTTCCTTCCCATTGCCCATCCTAGGCCAAGCTGCTCCATCGGTTTGACTTTTCTTTGCCTGACAAGTCCTAGATAAGAGCATGGCTGAACTTGTGGCATCAATGGGGAAGACTGGGTGCTGGTGCTGAGCACCATGTTCTATTATTTCCAGGCTTCCCAGCTGTCCTGGTATTGCAGTGGTGGGAATGAGAAGATGTCACTGGGAATGCCTTTGATTCCCCCTATCCCCAAGTCAGCAAGACCATTGGATGGGGCTCCTCACAGCACTGCAGTGTCTCTCCCAAGTTCTCAGTCCCTGGATTTTCAGAAGGCTCTGGAGATAAGGTAAGCCAAGGTGTCTGCTTTTCCAATATGCCATTCACCTTACACTTCTTGTCTCATGAGGTTGTTTTCCAGTCAGCTCTCCAACGCATTTATGCAAACTTCTGAGTGTTCATCATTTCGCAAATCTGTGATGATCCAGCGCAATGTCCAAACGAACATCATACACTCTAAGAGCAGGGGGGGAGGAGGAGGCAGGACTTAAGAGGGCCTTAAAAGCAGGTCCTCTGCTGGACTCTGATACTGATTCATTCTGTAATCTTTGTGGTGACATTTGGGAACTGTATTGCATGGCTCTGAATATAGCACCTGGGTTTGTGTGTCATCTTTGCCAATTTCTGTACCTGCAGGAATATGTCAGGGCAAATGTTGGCTGTTGTATAGCTGTCTGCAGAGTCAGATGCTGCTGCTGTAAATGTGGGTTATAACTTCCTCTGTTATCTAAGAGCCCGGATAAATCTCGGTTAAGAGGTGTACAATCCTGTAGATGTGTAATATTTACATATGGTTTTAAAATCAAGGTGGACAAGATGCTAGAGAACAGTTACAGGGCTGTAACTGGTGGAAAGACATTTGTTTGTATATGCCTGAGGAAATCTACCTGACAACTTTATCCTTGTTATAATAATACATAAGGAGTCATAGAAATACGATTTCAATTTAAAACCTTCAGCACAGCTTTTGAAGTGCAATCTGAATACACTTACCTACGAGATGAGTTGGAACCCCCCTTTTTCTTCTTGAAAGAGCAGGGAAGTGTAATATTATTCCCAGGAGACAGCAGTGGTATTACCATGTGTAACAAGATGCTTTCATCAGTTTAAGGCATGATGAGGCAAAGTTATGCTTCTGCAGCTGTATAGAGGTAGCTGCCCTCAATACAGACTTACGACTAGCTTAACATCTCTTGCTTGTTCAGCAAGGATGCATGAACTAGGAAGAGGCACTAAGCTCAAAAGGAGAGAGAGCAGAATTGGACAGTTAAGGCCCAAAGTGAAGAATGACTCCAGTGTTTCAGCTGGAGCTCAATATGCTCTGTGTGACTCCAGCAACAGAAAGTTTAATGGCAGCTAGTCAACTCTGAATATTGATTTACGGGCTGCATTTCCCCTTTCATCATAATGACCACGCTAAGAAAATTTGCCTCCTTTAATGCTACCCCCCACGTTTCTTTCTGTCTCCTCATATATTCTTTTATCTTCCATTTTCTTAAGGCCAAGATCAGGCAGCGGAGGTAAAGAGAAGATCCTTAAACCTCTAGGTAGGTACTGGGCATGGCTGTCCTAAAATGACCATAGCAATCCTGACCCACGTGGGTGGCACTGTGAAAGTTCAGTTGAAAACCATCCTGTAACTTTTTTCCATTCCTTCATGTGCTCAGATGGCTTCCCCAGAGCCCAGTCACTAGGAAATGTGCTCTGGTGATCCAGTGGAAACGACTCCAGCATAGAGTTATGAATGGCAGGAGCTGGAGGGGTACCTTGGGGCCCTGGAAAAGCACATCAGGAAAAGAAAACATTCCTCTGCCTTGTGCTTATACCTTTCATCTTCCTGCACGCTCTTTAATGGCACAAAGAGAAGAGAAAAATGAGGCATTTTGCATGAAATGAGAAATGTTCCCACTCCTTCCTCCTACCCTTGAAGGAGAAAAACCTTCCGTTGCAGCAGTTTCTGAACCAAACCCTTTGAGATCTGAAGTACATTCATCAACATTGCCTATTTTTGCATGGGGAGAAATAGTGGAACCTTGTGTGACAGGAAGTCCTTGTGAATCTTCCATTTAAAGAGGAAGACACTTAAAAAGGATCCAGCCTATGCAGGATCAGAACTATCTGTTCTTTGAAAGCACAAGCCTAAATTGAATGCTGAGTAATGAACTGAGGTTTCCTTTGTGCAAGTCATTTACCTCAAACCACACGTGCTAGGTTTATGACAAATCTCTTCCCCTACTCTATCTGCATATGTCAGTATTACAAACTGAGGCTGGGGTAGAAGATACCGACTGGCCCCTCCACACTCCCTGCCTTGCATTATCATTAGCAATAAGAGTTCAGCAAGACAAAATGCAGTGTCTGGTGCATCTGGTGTCAGCCAGTACTTTTAAGCTGAAAACCTCGGTGACACCCTTGCTGTCCCTTTGCCATCTGTGGGTTTGTTATGGTAGGAGAGATGAGAATTTAGCAAATAATGTTGCTGATGCAGAAAAAGGGATAATATCCACTGGTCCCCTAGCTCAGTTCTGCCAAATAGTGGGCATGTCCCCTAATAAAAGAATGAATTCTTTATTGTTGATATACAGCTAGAATATCTGAATGCAACTAGGGAGAAGTATTGGTGAGTAGGTAAGGTGACATTTTTTCTGCATACATTCTGGACTAGAAATGAGCTGTATTGTTAAACTCTCTCTTTTATTATTGACCTTCCCATTTTCAGGGAAAAAAATCCTGATGTAAGTAAGTTATTCCTCTTTTACTGCTTGGCTATCACATGATTTTATCATCTGCGAAGCCATGTAAGGAATGACTAATTCTCTGAGTTTTAACAGCTCTGTTAGAGAGCATTTCAGAATGCGTTTCACTATGCTATGCCCATTCTGAAAATCAGCCTTTAGTCAGGCTGCCCAAAAAGTGGCCTAAGCTGCTACAGTTTAGAATGGAACTGCTTGGGGAAAATTAATTCTCTAGCTCCCATAACACAATTCTAGTTTTGGTAACATTCCAGCAATCCAAAAATTTTCTTTACATGTCCTCTAAAATATTCCTGCAAAGAGGAGGAAATATTGATTCCTACCTTACAAAGGCATATAGCTATTAAAAAGCAGGAGTTCTTTAGTAACTGGGAAAAGGAGGATGATTACTGAAATCGAAATGGATAGGAACAGATGAAAATCTTTTTGGCAAGGGCAATCTCCATCTCTCTGCTCTTCTCTATCAACCACAGTTGCTCACCAAAAGCCAAGGGCTGAGGTCTTTATCACACAGTAGTTTTGAGTCTAGTGGGCAACAGAGTACTGCTATTTCTGCTGCCAGTGCAATATGGCAGTACCTCCCATCTCTTTGGAGAGGTTGCATGTACCTTGTTTTTCTCATTACCCAATCTATATGTGTGTCTTACCAGGGCGCCGCACTTGTGAACCCATCTCACCTGATCTGCAGCATCACGTTGGTGGAGGCATGAAGTCTGACAGAGGTTTACGTGAACCCATAGCTCCGTTGCGCCTCCCACCTATCCAGGCCAAGGAGATGGTTCATGGGCAACAAAGTAATGTCATTTCTGCTGCCAGTGCAGTATGGCAGTACCCCCCATCTCTTTACAGAGGTTATTTGTACTTTGCTGTTCTCGTACACAATCTATGTGTGTGTCTTATCAGGGCCTCGCACTTGTGAACCCATCTTGCCTGTTCTCCAGCCTCACGTTGGTGGAGGCATGAAGTCTGACAGAGGTTTACGTGAACCCATAGCTCCATTGCGCCTCCCACCTATCCAGGCCAAGGAGATGGTTCATGGGCAACAAAGTAATGTCATTTCTGCTGCCAGTGCAGTATGGCAGTACCCCCCATCTCTTTACAGAGGTTATTTGTACTTTGCTGTTTTCATACACAATCTATATGTGTGTCTTATCAGGGCCTCGCACTTGTGAACCCATCTTGCCTGTTCTCCAGCCTCACGTTGGTGGTGGCATGAAGTCTGACAGAGGTTTACGTGAACCCATAGCTCCATTGCGCCTCCCACCTATCCAGGCCAAGGAGATGGTTCATGGGCAACAAAGTAATGTCATTTCTGCTGCCAGTGCAGTATGGCAGTACCCCCCATCTCTTTACAGAGGTTATTTGTAACTTGCTGTTCTCATACCCAATCTATATATGTGTCTTATCAGGGCCTCGCACTTGTGAACCCATCTTGCCTGTTCTCCAGCATCATGTTGGTGGTGGCATGAAGTCTGACGGAGAATTACATGAACCTGCGGCCCCGTTACACCTCCCACATATCCAGGCCAAGGAGATGGATCATCTCATGAGCCCTCGCCTTCAAAGTGATGACGACTCAAAGGACAGGAGTGGAAGGGTAAGGGCTAAGGACAGGAATGAGCAGGCTTCCTTTTCAGTGACTGTTCAGTGCTTGGCACAAACTGTCACTGAAAATCATAATCTTCCCCTCTTGGGGAGTGGATTCTCTTGGGACCACATTTGACAGCTACAGAGCAATTGCTTGAGTGGTTTCCCTGGTGCAGAGGTCACCATTTGGGAGCTAGTGCTAAGGTTGTGCAAGAAGCGTTCTTTATGAATGAAGGCCTGTTTAGAGCAGATCTGCATGACGGAGCAAGTTACACATCAGTGAACACGTGCAAAGTGCATGCTTGGCAGCACAGAAGCAAAGGTTATAATGTGAATGTAAGCGAGGCTGCAAAGTAAAATGAGAAAGCCTGCTTTGCCTTTGTTCTCTTTCTTGCTGTATCTCACAGCCCTCTCATTCTCAGTTTTTTGATTCGTTATGAGCAATGTCTCTCCCACTTGTTTTCATGACTCCCTTTTTGGGACTCATTCTCAGAGAGCAGCTGAATGCTTCAGAAGCAGCTGCAATCACTGGCCGTGTGCATGTTAAGAAACAGCAAATTACCTCTCTTGGCTGTTTATTTGCAGATGTTTTTATTCCGCCATCCCAGCCTGTAGGAACTAAGGTCCTGTTCACTGGTCATGTGAGCCGTTTGTACATCTGGGAGCACTCCTGTGACTCTCTTGGTTCAGGCAGGGCTTCCTGGCATAGCTTGAGAAACAGCGTCTTGGGCAAATGGAAGGTTATGGCAGTGAAGTGTTACACATCTCTCTGGGTGTAATTGTATGCCGAAGTGAGGAAAGGGGCAATTATTCTGAAGCTCTTGGGATGTGTATGGGGCTGCATTAAAGACTATGACACTACAACTATGTTCGTGATGAGGTGTTCCGCATGGTTTGCATATCCCTCTTTATGCTCTGTGATGTATTTCTCTTGCAACTAGATCGATGTTACCTTGTCCACATCAGTTCAGAAGAAGATCAACCAGCAGCAAAGGCAGCAAATGAGAGCGAAGGAGCTTCTGCGTGGAAAGAGGAAGAAAGAAAGAGAAAAGTCCTCGCAGCTCCTGCCACAGGGTATTGACCCTGGGGATACCGCTGAAGAAAGTAAGTGCATACTACGGCTGTGGGCCTTTTTGTTCACTTGCTTGCTATTTGCATCGTGTTGCAAATGCCTGTGAAATGCCCTGGAATGCTGTTGCACTTGCATCTGAGTGGATAGGAAATAGGGTTTCTTTCCGGTTTCCAAAGGAAAAGAGAGGCATGAAGTGCCTTGCCAGTGGCCCATACTGAGTCACTGAATATCCTCTTCCCCCCTTCACTTCTGAAGTCTTTCAGACTCGATAATTCTGTCTTGCAAACTACACTGTGGCTTCAGACTCTCCAATTGAAAGTAGCCTCAGAGAAAGGGGAATGGGTGAGTCCAAAAGAGTGCTTTTCAACCAAGGTGCAACCTGGAAGAAACAAAATTCAACTCCTTCTAAATAAAACCCAAAAGATCTTTCTCATGTGGTAGGACAGATTATCCTGCTCATACCACTCTCTGGTGAGGAGCTTGCACTGCAGAGCCATGCTGCAGCCCTTGGCCAGGGCTTACAATTTTTTCTGGAAAGTTCATCTAAGTAAAGTAGTGCTGGAGCCTTAAGCCTGAGCTTTTGCCCATACTGACAGGCTCAACTGTAACACTGGTGCCAGGAGGCAGCTGTAGCTCCAGAGCTGAGCTCTGGTGCAGTCTAGCATGGTGTGTTTACCGTGCCCAGATGTGTACCCCCATGATCAATTAGCCACTTACCACCTCAGCCCTCTGCCTGTGCTTCTGTCTGGCTCTCCAGCCAGCTTCTCTCCTATTGATTGCAGCAAGGGTTGTCTCTGCATGGGAATTAGTGACTTGGTTCAATCATGCTATTGAACCTAGAAGTGCTTAACAGCTGCAAGCCTCTCATCCCACAGCATGCAATATAAATTGGGAACAAGCAGTGCCTCTTCTGTCACGCCGCCCAAATAGAGTGGCTGTGCGTAGCAGATGAGTAGTTTTGATTTTACAGTTCCTCCATACTTTGTAGAACACGCACGGTAGCATAAAACTCCTACGGAGTCCATAGCAGTTCATATAGATTCTGTGCAACACTTACACTCAATACTTTTAGACAGCTCAGATATTTTCATCTACACTTCAGAAAATGAGCTTTTGAGTGCAAGACATGAAATTGTTGACCTATAGTGCTTTCGATGACCAGTAGGTTTCATTACAAATGCATTTGTCATCTGAATTTTCTTCTGTGTTGTGTATTTATCATCAAGAGAGCGTGTTTGCTAACAATTTGCATCCATATTTACATATTCATATTCTCAGTTCACATTTGGAAGGCTTTTTTGTCACAAGTATCTACACCAGAAATTGCATTTTTCTGCAAGAGACAGCTTAGGCATTGCACAGTTTGCAAACAAGTACATTTGATAAGAGATAAATGTCACCTCAGCATCTTTGAAATACAGCCAGCAGGTACCCCTAAATAGTCAATATTCATAATGCTTGGAAAATAGCAATATCCATAAACTACTACTTTCCCACTAGTGTGCTAAAATGTATGTGCAGTCAGCTGTCTGCTGTCTAGGATATTTGAAGTAAATGGAAACCTGGGCACCGTGAGGTTTAGAGTGTCAGGTATCACTGTTCCCTGGTGGTTGCTCCTTGGGGATTTGCCCAAGCCCAGCAGGACGTGGTGGTTGGGGCCTGGTGCTCACCGGGGGCAGATGCAGGTGTTTCCTCAGGAAGTCACCAGGTGCCTCTGTCCCCAGTGCTCCGGGAAACAGGGAGGTACTACAGGGAGGCATGTGGCAGCTTAATCCTGGCGTAGCAAGCCCTGCTGGGCACCACTGCCTCCCAGTGAGCACGAGCTCTGTGGCATTCTGAATCTGCGAGCTGGCTGTGGTACCCATATGGACTGGGTGTGATAAATTAATCGAGTCCCAAATTGGAATAAAGACAAGCAAACAGCGCTGGGTGCGCCGGGAGCCTCTGCCCACCAAGACGCACACCCCACAATTCCCGCTCCTGGTTTATATAGCTTTCAGGGATAGGCGTGTCTCAAACTTTCCCGCTTCGGACTTTTCCCGCCTCGGCCAGCAACGTCCTCCCAGGGATAGGCGTGTCCTGAACTTCTCCTGCTTCGGCTAGCAACAAAACCGGCCCAACCGGTTTTAGGCTGGTATGCTGCAATGCCTGCCAAACGACCTTGCAAAAAACCTTGCAAACATAGGAACTATATACATTACAGATGTCCATCACGAGTCTTAACACCATCTTAGCCCTCACACATTCCATTTTTATATGGTTAGGTTTCACAACATTCTATAACAGAATACATTTCCTAACCCCTTAAAAGCATCTAAGCAACCAAACAAGGAACAAAACATTTCTTTTAGCAATTGTGTGATTAACCAAGGAATTATTCCCTTATCCCTTCTTCCCTCTTACTGTGATGTTGACAGGGACATTTATCATATTCTTTTACACATAATGATCACTAAGATTTCCTGTTTGTTGACACGAATCACTCCTGTGTTCCTCACATGGGGAGCTGTCTCTGTGTGTGCGATGTTCAGGTTTGCACAAGGAGCGGTTGCCCAGCTGCGGGTGCCTAGGGGATGGCTGGGTGCTGGGGCAAGCAACGAACCAGACATCAGGGGAGTCTCTGGGCTGATGCCAGTCTGCACCCCTGTGTAGGCCTGGCTGGGAGATTGGGTTGCAGTCTGCTTGGTGGCGGAGTGCCTTGCCCCAGGGTATGCAACGCTGGTGTCTGACCCTCTCCTTACAGCGATGTCAGTGCTGGCCACTGCTCCCGACTCTGTAGGGTGTGGAGAGAAGTCAGAGCGTGGAGATGACCAGGAAGCCAGACCCTTCTCTGACGCACAGCACGGGCTGCTCAGCACACTCACATGGCTCAGCAGTGATGACTGGTAAGAAAGCCCCATGTTCACTCTTCCTCCCTCTCAGTGTAAAGCAAAGTTAGCAATGTTTTTTAATCGAGCCTCTGAGCCCAGAGAGCCCAGATATCCACAGGGAACTAGTGATACCACTCCAAAGCAGTCACAGTATAAAGATGGGAGAGCAGCCTTTTATTTGCCTTGGTCCACAGCAGTGCTACAGCCGCAGCCCATCCATGCTGGTTCCTAGTTTTGCCTTTTGCTCCATGTAGTTGCAAGCGAAATGTTGAGGGAAGAGAGGAAGTTGTGGAACAAGATGATTTGCTAGCTGAAGTCAGAAGCAGAATGGAAGTGGCCATGAGTTCAGAGATGTGGGGGCCTCAGGTCTCTGGCCCAGGTGGGATCGAGTAAGGATTTATCTGTGGTCCCAATGCTGGCAGCAGCAGCACCAGCAGCAGACCTCCTGCACATGAGTCCCAGTAGCTCACAGTAACAGCCAGACAGGGCTGTATCTCAGGGACAGGGTCCTGGGAGCGTGCAAGAAACAGAAACACAGCAGAGTCTCCCAGCTTCTAGGAGGCAGCGATACAGGGACCTCGTGTGCCATGGATTTCAGAAAGGCTGTCTTGTCTAATGGCCACAACTTAGCCCATCCACTTTGCAACCATCTCTTTGCCTTTTGGCCTTATGTCTGCTTTTGTCTGCCACAGCATCCTGTGGCAGCGAGCTTCATGATTTAGTTAAGTGCTGTTTGAGAAGCACCTCCTTTTGTTTGAACTGACACCCTGGTAATTGCAGAGGGTGCTGCCTAGTTCTTGGGTGCTGAGATAAATCAGTCTTTTTGGTGAAATTGCCTTTCAGGGAGGAAAAGACCAAGGGCCTCTTCAGCGTCAGACGCCTGGCTATCTGCCACTCAGAAGTCCTTCTTAGTAGACTTCATGATGTTTCCTTGGCAGTTACCAAAGAGGTAAGAACATTGCGTCTAACTGTGTCCCACGTACGTCATCCATGGGGTGTAGAGCAGATAAGTGTTTGTCCATCTACATGTGTGCTCAGTGTCTGCCTTCACTCTGAGTTTTAGGCCTCATTTTCCTAACACCTGTGTCACCTATCCGTAAGACCCGTCTGTCCATACAGCTATATTTACTGGTAGGTAGGGCATCTGTCTCTCTCCTCTCTGAGCTTGTTGTCATTCTAAGGGTTTTTATGCACTTTGCATGGCAGTGGCGCCCAGCGTCACCCTCTCATCTCTCAGTCATCAGAGAGGTTTCAACCTAAGCTCCTGAATAACATCTGTTGCTGTATTTCCAGTTTGGCACTTGTCTGTGGCCTGAACCAGCTGCTAGTCCTCTTACTACACGATTGCCAAATGTATCCCATTTTCCCTTGCTTCCAGAAGACATTAAGACTTAGCTCATGTCCCTGAAAATCAGTCCTTCTACCCAGTATTTCATGATGTTGGGGGCTTAAATGCCTCTTCTGTTGAGGAGACCGTTCTCTGTTGCACTCTTCAAACTTTTCTGTTTAGAGGTGCAGGACTCAGATTCTGCTATTCCGAGATCAGGGTTAGCAGCAGCAGCCCTTTCTGCTTCACTCATCTGATTTTTATATCATTTTCTCTTTCTGAGGAAATGTCCTCCTCTCTTGTTCTACCGATTCATATGCACAGACATTTTTCAGCTTTCATTTCGCTTCAGTAGCAGATTGTTCTTTCACTTCTAGCACTTCTGCTGTTCATTTTTATTAACAAGCACAACTAAGTCTGGCCGAAAGAACTGCTGGTCTGTCCTTCCAAGCATCTTTCAAATGAAGCACATGACTGTGATATGCTTCTTCCTTACCCTTGTGGGGGAGGGGCTTTTGGAAGCAGGGATCACTCCAGAGCAGCATTGAATGCTGTAAAACCCCACCGGTGGCAGCTGGAGTTGCCTGTGATCTCCAAGATCCTTGAGTGCCTTGAGTCCAGCAGCTGGGGTTCTCCTGAGGAGACAGAGCTGCAGATGGACTCAAGTCCCTGCTGTGAATTAGTCTGTAGACTTGAGAGCTTGTGTTTTCTGTTTCCTGGTTGAGTGCTCAAACTGCCAGTGCTGCATTTTTGGACAGGAGTAAAGTGGTACTTTTCCTCTGCTTTGTCTTTATGAATTGTGCCGTTATAGTTCAAACGCAGCCCTTGCCTTAATTTTCTCTTTTGTTTTCAACAGAAGGACCTAAAATCAAAGCAGGATATGCTATGGGCTAAGGAGCACACTTTGTTGTACGTGAAACAGCATTTTTCAGGCCTGCAGTCTCATTAACATTGTATTATAGAAGCAGGCCAGAGGCCACTGAAGAAGTTGGTATCAGAGTGTGTTTCATTGCTTGAGGTCTTCTGCTGTTACTGTGCTCTTATGTTGCACCTGGACACAGTGAGAAGTCTTGTTGTGTCCTGTGACGCTTGTCTAGGGGAACTGATTTTCTTTACAAGGTGATTCTTACATCTCCCCTCATGACTTCCCAGGTGAACAACCTCCGCTCGAAGGTTTCTCTCCTCGCAATCAACACTCTTGGAGAGCTCTTCAGGACCATGCAGAAGCACATGGACCCTGTTGTGGATGAGGTTAATCGGGTCCTGCTCCAGAGGATGGGGAATTGCAGCATGTCAATTCAGAAAGCAGCCAATCAGTGCCTGGGGATCATGGTGGGGAACGTGACTCCTGCACGAGCAATGACTGCTCTCATGGCTAGTGGAATCCAGTATGTTGTTTCAGTGATCTGCTTCACCTTAAATTGTGTGGGTAGGGGAAAGGGATGGGAGGCAGAAGGGTGATGATGGGGAGGGAAGAGTCCTTTCTCCTGCATCTGCTGAGAACTCGGTGACTAGACTCTCTGATGAGCCTTCCTTGTCATCGGCTTTTGTCCTTCTACAGTCTGTGTGTTGCAGGAAATTAGGCAGCCTTGGAATACTAGTGCTGTTCCTGATGGTTTCAAATAGGCACCCTCTAGAAGGGACAGCCTGGCTAAAACAACTGCTGTTCTTTCCTCGGCTTTTGAAAAGGGCAAAGCATTCAAGGTACCTCTTGCCAAGTCTCAAGGAACAACCTGGCTGCATTGCTGCATATTCTGCAGCTCCATGTCCCACAGCGGTTTGCCCACATTTGTTTTTTTCCAAAGGTCTGCAGATTTGGAGATAAACGGGTGGAATAAGCCTTAATCCTGTTGCAGCTCTGTATGTGCAGTGGGAGCCCTCTGTTGAGCAGCATGAGTTGTCTTCCATTTCCCTCTTTCTCAGAGTTAATTTTGCCAGAGAGATTGCATATCAGCTAGTCCAGGGAGACTGAATTCCTCTCTTCCTTGCAGGTAGTGCCTCTGCACAATGCCATCATTGTGTTTGTCTGAGGACAGAATCTTCCTCCGGTGTCCAACAGTGCAGCGAGAACACATGCCTCCTTCTCCCAGCAATGACAGAGAGCACGCTATGACTGAGACCTGTGCTTCTGGCCCTCCTTTTCCCTCTGCCTCAGTGTTTCTTCTCTTGTTTGCAGTTACCGCAGTGTCCTGGTGCGGAAGTGTGCGGCTGAACACCTGCTGACCACGATGGAGCAAATTGGAGCCCAGAAGCTCCTGTCTGGCTCATGTGACCGTACCGAAGTGCTTGTTCGTGCTGTGGTGATGCTTGCTCAAGATTGTCATCAGGACACAAGGTGATGATCTTCATTTCACTTCCTAACGTATGAAAACTCTTTGATCCTAAAAGGTAAAACCACAACAGAGTGGAATGTAAAGCAAATATTAAGTTACTTTGCAGCATAGGTAATGTTGTCTGGGGAAATGATGTGTACTGGGTAACGTGAGTTTTTCCAGCAAGAAGGGCCATTGCCCTTTTTCAGGGACCATTGAATTCCTGTGACTTGAGTGATTCTTTATTGAGATCAGCTGAGCTGAGATTAGCTGGTCAAACAATTTTGTTTGGTCTTATGTGTGCGATGCAAAGCTGAAGCCTTGGTCACAGTTCATCAGTGAAGGATCCCGAGCATTTATTTATGGCAAGGTTAAGGCTGTCCTAGAAAAATCCCAGCTGTCTTTAGCCAGGGTACGCAGTGTTTGTAAACATATTCTTCAAAGTAATTGCCTATGATAGTCACAAATCTTTCTTCCCAGTCACTGTAGAATGTCACTGTCTGTGGCTGAACAACCTCCAGATTTCCTCTTTGAGATAACTGTAGTTTCCAGATGTAGCAAAACCAAATCGAAATGTCGCCAAACCTGTACTTTGATAAGTATGTTAATTCCTAAGAACATCTGAGATCCGGCTTAGAATATCAAGTGATTTGCTCAGCACTTTTCCTTTGTTTATTCACGAGGGAGAAAAGACAGTAATAGCCTGTATTCCATTCTCTCCATCCTGTGTTAGGTGTTATGGACGGAAGATGCTGCGTATATTGATGCGTCATCAAAAATTTGAGAAGTATCTGAATCAGTCTATTCCCTCTCATGACTTGGAAGATCTTATAGCAACAATAATGCAGAAAGTGAGTGTTTGGCAGAAAGGAGAAGTGTCTCCTTTATGCAAGTACTGAGATTGTTCCTGTGAGATTAAACCTGCCTAATCTTTCTTTATCTCATTCTTCTTCTGCTCCTGGGGCTGAACTGTTCATCCTCAGCCCAATTATCTGCGGGCAGTGAAAGAACTGATGTTGTCAGAAATAGAGAGGGTGTATTTTGAATACCAGACACAAACAGAAGAGGGAAGTAGGAGAAAATGGTTTTACCTTGTAGCATAAATACTCTTCTCCCAATAAAGCAAGGAAGTGAGAATAGTAATATTTGCAACTGAAGAAGGCAGGAGTAGTGCCAAGAACATTAGCAAATATGCAAAAGATGCACAAGGCAATCATAATTAGTACCTGTGTTGCCTTTATTCTGGGAATACTGCCCTGCTGGCATGTACTGTGGAGCTGGAAGAAACTTTGTGAATTCAGCATCCAGAGGGAAGTCATCCCTGACTGTTTTTTTACCATTCCTCTCCATTTACCTTCTAGACAGGAATGTGCCTTTGTGCAGGAACAGGGAGAGTGAATGTGAAGCAGAACAACTCCCAGCACAATAGGCCAACTTCTGGAGAGTCCAAAATTAATGTTTCTTTATATTCATGTGTAGGGCATAGAAGACCTTAAATGCGAAGCTGCATCTGCCAAGGAATCCAGGGACCCTGTGAACAGCGGCCAGAAGATGCCCCAGAACAACTTGGCTTCTGATGCAGGGTACTGAGCACATCTGTTCTATCTGACAAAGCACACGACAAGCTTGGCACGCCTCTGCCTTGGTAACATCTTTCGGGTGGAGACGAGCTGTGCCAGAGATTGTTTCCTTGCCCCAGAAACCTTGTGTGATAAAAAATGTCTACTTCTGCATAAGGCTGAACAAACTTCTCTGGAGGGTTTTCCACAAAAACAGCGAGAGAAGAAGAGACACTAACTTGGGACAAGTCATTTCAATCAGGGCATTCTTATCTGAGTGGAGTCTTTTTGTGATGGGTGGTTTGATGAGAGGTCTCAGTCTAGAACCAAGCTGCCATTCCCCAGAGTAGCATTTTCCATGCATGTGTTTTGGTCTGGCTGAATCATGGCTTTCTGACCCTCAAACTGTAGCAGTAGGACAATTCCTAAGCTGTTCTGGCCAACAGATGTCTCAGCATGGACTTTTCCTGCAGCTTTTCGTGTCATTCAGACCCATTCCAGGTTGGCTGATGGACAGCATATTTTTGTTTGTTTTTCGCTGTGCTGCAATCAGCATTCAAGATAGGAATTTGGTGCTTGCTGTCTCCCCGTGCCAGTGGGATCCTCTGGATCCTTTCAGATACGCCTCAGTCTCTCCGGATAGGATTCATCTGTTCAGATGCATCTGAGCTATTTATCCCGATTCCCATACCGGTTGTAGGAATCATCTACAGAGTAATTATTTCCTTATAATATGACACCTCCCGTAAAATGAGGCATTCAAACTTTGAAGTAGTGCCTATTTTTCCCCACAAAGGGATGCTAGATGAGTACCTTGAAGACATCTGAAGATAATGAGATGAATCCCATCTTCTGTACCTCGGTTTCTTTGAATAAGCACTTGCGATAACGTTACTTGCAGATTATCTCCTGTAAGGATTGCCATGAGATCCAAGTTGCTTTTCAGATTCCGATCAGGATGTAGCTGAAATCACATCATTAGGAAGTGTCCTTGAGATGTTTTTCTCACAATTAACTGCAGATGTTAACACCAAAAGGTCTTACCTTGTTTTTATTTCCCAGATTGAGGTCTGGCTCTGAGGTGCCCAACTTACCCTGTCAGACTGTCCATCACACGTCAGTTCAGGCTGTGGAGGAAACCGAAGAGTTCATGGAGCTTTGCAGGCTCCTGACAGCCGAGGACTGTCAGTCACGACTGAAGGGAGTGCAGCTTCTCCGAGATCACTGCAAAAGCAGCCCCTGGTTCATCTCTACTATCACTGTCCAGGTATGTGGGGCATCTCGACTGCTCCTTTCCCATTATCTCCCTTCTCAAGTTTGTACCATTAAAATTAACTCAGTGTGTCTTGGCACTACATGCTGGTTGTTTGGGACAGAATAATTTAATTCAACTCCAGGCTTCAGGGCAAATAATTTCTGTCGAGATGTCGTTCTCTGGCAGGTGCCTCTTGGTGCTGTCCATGGGATGATGAGAGATTTTACTGTTGCTGTAGCTTCTGCTATGTCTATCTGTGAGCTGGGTTAAATAAAGGCAATCCAGCCCGTGAGAGCTTGGCACTTATTCTGTAGAAGGAAAATGGGTTGGGCTGGGGAAAGAAGTATCAGGCTGGGTTGCTCCTGTCCACTTTACCTTGTCTTGCGCAGACAGAACTCTGCCCTCTCTGCTTCCATCCTCATCCCTTTCCTGTTCTCACCCTTTTTGGGGGTCCTCTCTTCTCTTTGGACAGAGAAGGAAGACAGTTAGAGACAGATCTTCTCTTTCTTCTGCTGCCAGCAGCTGCTTTTTTTCCCTTGTCCAGAAGATGATAACATGGCTGTCAAGGGAACCTGCTCTAATGAGTACTGCACAGCGCACAGTGAAGTTCAGAAGTCTGCCTGTTAGCTAGACAAATGGTCTAGGTCCTGGAGAGGTCATCAGAGCCCTGCAGTTCTCCAGATGCAGGTTCTGAGATCAAGCGAAACTTGAATGTCCTCCAGCCTCGGTTCTGGCAAAATCAGAACTACCCTCAGTACTTGAGACCCCTGTATGGAAAAAAAGGCATCGTGTTTTCATACCTCTATACCAAAGATACTATTTTGCATTCTTCAGATGGGATTAATTTAAAGATTTATAGTAGGTAAACAGCACATGGTCTATCCTGTCCCCACCCAAACCTCTTCATAGAATACACAAATCTTTGTAACCAGCATGAGGTTGTGCAAACACTACAGTGGGTACAGGAAAGGAGTGAAACTGTGGTAGCAAGCACTGAGCAGACAGAAAGGATTCCATTCATCTTTTACATTGCTGGGTACTTGTTCCCACATCCCTTCTTGAATCAGACATTTAAATCCAGTCCATGTTGTTTGTTTTCTTAACAGATTTTTGGTGTTTTTGTCCTGAGAATTCAGGACTGCAACAAGAAAGTGAAGCAGCAGGCGCTGGAGGCTCTGTCTTGGATGACATCTGTGCTCAGAGATGCCTTACACCCAGTGCTGGTGTCTCTGGTAGAAGCAGTCACTGACAACCTGAACTCAAAGCACCCAGGGATTTCTGCTGCAGCTGTGAAAGCACTGGAAGCATTCATTGCTCAGCTAGGTAAGGCTGACCTCTGGCATGGCCTCTCCTCAGCTGCGGCTTCTCCACCTCAGAGTCAAGTGAACACTGAATATGTTGATAGCTGTTGTCATCTGTGGAAAGTATCCATCTGCTGCAAGAGGGTTAGGAAGTACTGCCTGCATTCTGTCTGTCCCAGTCTGTTGTATCATGCGGACACGTGCAGCTGAATGGATCTTGCTTATCACCTGGATCATGCATCTGATTTTTAATTCAAAAGAGAGGACATTACAGGACTCATTTGGCTGCTTTTTGGGGGTTTGCCCGAGCCCAGCAGGAGCCAGGTATGTGGACATCTCGGCAGCTTACTCCTGGGGTAGCAAGCCCTGCTGGGCACCACTGCCTCCCAGCGATCACAAGTTCTGTGGCATTCTGAATCTGCGAGCTGGCTGTGGTACCCATCTGGACTGGGGAGCTGTCTCTGTGTGTGCCATGTTCAGGTTTGCACAAGGAGCCGTTGCCCAGTTGCGGGTGCCTAGGGGATGGCTGGGTGCTGGGGCAAGCAACGAACCAGACATCAGGGAAGTCTCTGGGCCGATGCCAGTCTGCACCCCTATGTAGGCCTGGCTGGGAGATTGGGTTGCAGTCTGCTTGGTGGCGGAGTGCCTTGCCCCGGGGTATGCAACGCTGGTGTCTGACCCTCTCCTTACAGCGATGTCAGTGCCGGCCACTGCTCCCGACTCTGTAGGGTGTGGAGAGAAGTCAGAGCGTGGAGATGACCAGGAAGCCAGACCCTTCCCTGACGCACAGCAGGGGCTGCTCAGCACACTCACATGGCTCAGCAGTGATGACTGGTAAGAAAGCCCCATGTTCACTCTTCCTCCCTCTCAGTGTAAAGCAAAGTTAGCAATGTTTTTTTAATCGAGCCTCTGAGCCCAGAGAGCCCAGATATCCACAGGGAACTAGTGATACCACTCCAAAGCAGTCACAGTATAAAGATGGGAGAGCAGCCTTTTATTTGCCTTGGTCCACAGCAGCGCTACAGCCGCAGCCCATCCATGCTGGTTCCTAGTTTTGCCTTTTGCTCCATGTAGTTGCAAGCGAAATGTTGAGGGAAGAGAGGAAGTTGTGGAACAAGATGATTTGCTAGCTGAAGTCAGAAGCAGAATGGAAGTGGCCATGAGTTCAGAGATGTGGGGGCCTCAGGTCTCTGGCCCAGGTGGGATCGAGTAAGCATTTATCTGTGGTCCCAATGCTGGCAGCAGCAGCACCAGCAGCAGACCTCCTGCACATGAGTCCCAGTAGCTCACAGTAACAGCCAGACAGGGCTGTATCTCAGGGACAGGGTCCTGGGAGCGTGCAAGAAACAGAAACACAGCAGAGTCTCCCAGCTTCTAGGAGGCAGCGATACAGGGACCTCGTGTGCCATGGATTTCAGAAAGGCTGTCTTGTCTAATGGCCACAACTTAGCCCATCCACTTTGCAACCATCTCTTTGCCTTTTGGCTTTATGTCCGCTTTTGTCTGCCACAGCATCCTGTGGCAGTGAGCTTCATGATTTAGTTAAGCGCTGTTTGAGTAGCACCTCCTTTTGTTTGAACTGACACCCTGGTAATTGCAGAGGGTGCTGCCTAGTTCTTGGGTGCTGAGATAAATCAGTCTTTTTGGTGAAATTGCCTTTCAGGGAGGAAAAGACCAAGGGCCTCTTCAGCGTCAGACGCCTGGCTATCTGCCACTCAGAAGTCCTTCTTAGTAGACTTCATGATGTTTCCTTGGCAGTTACCAAAGAGGTAAGAACATTGTGTCTGTGTCCCACGTACGTCATCCATGGGGTGTAGAGCAGATAAGTGTTTGTCCATCTACATGTGTGCTCAGTGTCTGCCTTCACTCTGAGTTTTAGGCCTCATTTTCCTAACACCTGTGTCACCTATCCGTAAGACCCGTCTGTCCATACAGCTATATTTACTGGTAGGTAGGGCATCTGTCTCTCTCCTCTCTGAGCTTGGTGTCATTCTAAGGGTTTCTATGCACTTTGCATGGCAGTGGCGCCCAGCGTCACCCTCTCATCTCTCAGTCATCAGAGAGGTTTCAACCTAAGCTCCTGAATAACACCTGTGGCACTTGTCTGTGGCCTGAACCAGCTGCTAGTCCTCTTACTACACGATTGCCAAATGTATCCCATTTTCCCTTGCTTTCAGAAGACAGTAAGACTTAGCTCATGTCCCTGAAAATCAGTCCTTCCACCCAGTATTTCATGATGTTGGGGGCTTGGATGCCCCTTCTGTTGAAGAGCCCATTCTCTGTGGGACTCTTAAAACTTCTGTAGATTTGAGAGCTTGTGTTTTTATTTTCTGGTTGAGTGCTCAAACTGCCAGTGCTGCATTTTTGTGAGCAGGAGTAAAGTAATAGTTTTCCTCTGCTTTATTTTTATTAATTGTGCCATTATAGTTGAAAAGCAGCCCTTGCCTTAATTTTCTCTTTTGTTTTCAACAAAAGGACCTAAAATCAAAGCAGGGTATGCTATGGGCTAAGGAGCACACTTTGTTGTACGTGAAACAGTATTTTTCAGGCCTGCAGTCTCATTAACATTGTATTGTAGAAGCAGGCCAGAGACCACTGAAGAAGTTGGTATCAGAGTGTGTTTCTGTGCTTGAGGACTTCTGCTGTTACTGTGCTCTTATGTTGCACCTGGACACAGTGAGAAGTCTTGTTGTGTCCTGTGACGCTTGTCTAGGGGAACTGATTTTCTTTACAAGGTGATTCTTACATCTCCCCTCATGACTTCCCAGGTGAACAACCTCCGCTCGAAGGTTTCTCTCCTCGCAATCAGCGCTCTTGGAGAGCTCTTCAGGACCATGAAGAAGCACATGGACCCTGTTGTGGATGAGGCTACTCGGGTCCTGCTCCAGAGGATGGGGAATTGCAGCATGTCAATTCAGAAAGCAGCCAATCAGTGCCTGGGGATCATGGTGGGGAACGTGACTCCTGCACGAGCAATGACTGCTCTCATGGCTAGTGGAATCCAGTATGTTGTTTTAGTGATCTGCTTCACCTTAAATTGTGTGGGTAGGGGGAAGGGATGGGAGGCAGAAGGGTGATGATGGGAGGGAAGAGTCCTTTCTCCTGCATCTGCTGAGAACTCGGTGACTAGACTCTCTGATGAGCCTTGCTCCCTTCCTTGTCATCGGCTTTTGTCCTTCTACAGTCTGTGTGTTGCAGGAAATTAGGCAGCCTTGGAATACTAGTGCTGTTCCTGATGGTTTCAAATAGGCACCCTCTAGAAAGGACAGCCTGGCTAAAACAACTGCTGTTCTTTCCTCGGCTTTTGAAAAGGGCGAAGCATTCAAAGGTACCTCTTGCCAAGTCTCAAGGAACAACCTGGCTGCATTGCTGCATATTCTGCAGCTCCATGTCCCACAGGGGTTTTGCCCGCTTTTGTTTTTTTCCAAAGGTCTGCAGATTTGGAGTTTAACGGGTGGAATAAGCCTCAATCCTTTTGCAGCTCTGTATGTGCAGTGGGAGCCCTCTGATGAGCAGCATGAGTTGTCTTCCATTTCTCTCTTTCTCAGAGTTAATTTTGCAAGAGAGATTGCGTATCAGCTATGCCAGGGAGACTGAATTCCTCCTCTTCCTTGCAGATAGTGCCTCTGCACAATGCCATCATTGTGTTTGTCTGAGGACAGAATCTTCCTCAGGTGTCCAGCAGTGCAGCGAGAACACATGCCTCCTTCTCCCAGCAATGACAGAGAGCACGCTATGACTGAGACCTGTGCTTCTGGCCCTTCTTTCCCTCTGCCCCAGTGTTTCTTCTCTTGTTTGCAGTTACCGCAATGTCCTGGTGCGGAAGTGTGCGGCTGAACACCTGCTGACCACAATGGAGCAAATTGGAGCCCAGAAGCTCCTGTCTGGCACGCGTTACAGTACCGAGGTGCTTGTTCGTGCAGTGGTAAAGCTTGCTCAAGATTGTCATCAGGACACAAGGTGATGATCTTCATTTTACCTCCTAACATATGAAAACTCTTTGATCCTAAAAGATAAAACCACAACAGAGTGGAACGTAAAGCAAATATTAAGTTACTTTGCGGCGTAGGTAATGTTGTCTGGGGAAATAAGTGTACTGGGTAACATGAGGTTGTCCAGCAGGAAGGACCATTGCCGAATTCCTGTGACTTGAGTGATTCTTTATTGAGATCAGCTGAGCTGAGATTAGCTGGTCAAACAATTTTGTTTGGTCTTATGTGTGCGATGCAAAGCTGAAGCCTTGGCCACAGTTCATAAGTGAAGGATCCCAAGCATTTATTTCTCATAGAGGTTAAGGCTGTCCTAGAAAAATCCCAGCTGTCTTTAGCCAGGGTATTCAGTGGTTGTAAACATCTTTGTTGTGGTTTAAGCCGAGCCTGTAACTCGGAACCACGCAGCCGCTTGCTCACTCCCCTTTCTTCTTCTCCCCGCGCTCCCAGAGGCTTCGTAGGAGAAGCGAAAGAATGTAAATCCCATGAGTTGAGATAAAAACAGCCCAATAACTAAGGTATAATACAAACCTACTACTACTACCACCAATAATAATAATGATAAGGGAAATAACAAGGGGAGAGAATATGAAACTAAAAGGGGAAAAGGAAAGCAGTAAACAGCAGTGATGCACAATTCAGTTGCTCCCCACCCACCACCTGATACACAGCCTGTGCTGAGCAGTGATCTGGCCTTCCAGGTGACTCCCCCCAGTTTCCATACTGGCCATGACGTGCTGTGGTATGGAAAACCTCTTTGGCTAGTTTGGGTCATGTGTCCTGTCTCTGCTTCCTCCCGGCTTCTTGTGCCCCTCCTCACTGGCTGAGCATGATAGGCTGAAAATTCCTTGATCAGGGTAAGCATTTCTTAGCAACAACTAGAAATATCGGTGTGTTACCATCATTGTTCTCAGACCGAAGCCTAAAACACAGCACTGCACCAGCTACTAAGAAGGAGAAAAATAACCATTAGAGCTAAACCCAGGACACTTTTCTGCAAATTTAGTTGCCTATGATAGTCACAAATCTTTCTTCCCAGTCACTGTAGAATGTCACTCTCTGTGGCTGAACAACCTCCAGATTTCCTTTTTGAGATAACTGTAGTTTCCAGATGTAGCAAAACCAAATCAAAATGTCACCACACCTGTACTTTGATTAGTATGTTAATTCCTAAGAACGTCTGGGATCCGGCTTAGAATATCAAGTGATTTTCTTAGCACTTTTCCTGTGTTTATTCACAAGGGAGAAAAGACAGTAATAGCCTGTATTCCATTCTCTCCATCCTGTGTTAGGTGTTATGGACGGAAGATGCTGAATATATTGATGAGTCATCAAAAATTTGAGAAGTATCTGAATCAGACTGTTCCCTCGCGTGACTTGAAAGATGTTATGGCAGCAGTAAGGCAGAAAGTGAGTGTTTGGCAGAAAGGAGAAATGTCTCCTTTATGCAAGTACTGAGATTGTTCCTGTGAGATTAAACCTGCCTAATCTTTCTTTATCTCATTCTTCTTCTGCTCCTGGGGATGAACTGTTCATCCTCAGCCCAATTATCTGCGGGCAGTGAAAGAACTGATGTTGTCAGAAATAGAGAGGGTGTATTTTGAATACCAGACACAAACAGAAGAGGGAAGTAGGAGAAAATGGTTTTACCTTGTAGCATAAATACTCTTCTCCCAATAAAGCAAGGAAGTGAGAATAGTAATATTTGCAACTGAAGAAGGCAGGAGTAGTGCCAAGAACATTAGCAAATATGCAAAAGATGCACAAGGCAATCATAATTAGTACCTGTGTTGCCTTTATTCTGGGAATACTGCCCTGCTGGCATGTACTGTGGAGCTGGAAGAAACTTTGTGAATTCAGCATCCAGAGGGAAGTCATCCCTGACTGTTTTTTTTACCATTCCTCTCCATTTACCTTCTAGACAGGAATGTGCCTTTGTGCAGGAACAGGGAGAGTGAATGTGAAGCAGAACAACTCCCAGCACAATAGGCCAACTTCTGGAGAGTCCAAAATTAATGTTTCTTTATATTCATGTGTAGGGCATAGAAGACCTTAAATGCGAAGCTGCATCTGCCAAGGAATCCAGGGACCCTGTGAACAGCGGCCAGAAGATGCCCCAGAACAACTTGGCTTCTGATGCAGGGTACTGAGCACATCTGTTCTATCTGACAAAGCACACGACAAGCTTGGCACGCCTCTGCCTTGGTAACATCTTTCGGGTGGAGACGAGCTGTGCCAGAGATTGTTTCCTTGCCCCAGAAACCTTGTGTGATAAAAAATGTCTACTTCTGCATAAGGCTGAACAAACTTCTCTGGAGGGTTTTCCACAAAAACAGCGAGAGAAGAAGAGACACTAACTTGGGACAAGTCATTTCAATCAGGGCATTCTTATCTGAGTGGAGTCTTTTTGTGATGGGTGGTTTGATGAGAGGTCTCAGTCTAGAACCAAGCTGCCATTCCCCAGAGTAGCATTTTCCATGCATGTGTTTTGGTCTGGCTGAATCATGGCTTTCTGACCCTCAAACTGTAGCAGTAGGACAATTCCTAAGCTGTTCTGGCCAACAGATGTCTCAGCATGGACTTTTCCTGCAGCTTTTCGTGTCATTCAGACCCATTCCAGGTTGGCTGATGGACAGCATATTTTTGTTTGTTTTTCGCTGTGCTGCAATCAGCATTCAAGATAGGAATTTGGTGCTTGCTGTCTCCCCGTGCCAGTGGGATCCTCTGGATCCTTTCAGATACGCCTCAGTCTCTCCGGATAGGATTCATCTGTTCAGATGCATCTGAGCTATTTATCCCGATTCCCATACCGGTTGTAGGAATCATCTACAGAGTAATTATTTCCTTATAATATGACACCTCCCGTAAAATGAGGCATTCAAACTTTGAAGTAGTGCCTATTTTTCCCCACAAAGGGATGCTAGATGAGTACCTTGAAGACATCTGAAGATAATGAGATGAATCCCATCTTCTGTACCTCGGTTTCTTTGAATAAGCACTTGCGATAACGTTACTTGCAGATTATCTCCTGTAAGGATTGCCATGAGATCCAAGTTGCTTTTCAGATTCCGATCAGGATGTAGCTGAAATCACATCATTAGGAAGTGTCCTTGAGATGTTTTTCTCACAATTAACTGCAGATGTTAACACCAAAAGGTCTTACCTTGTTTTTATTTCCCAGATTGAGGTCTGGCTCTGAGGTGCCCAACTTACCCTGTCAGACTGTCCATCACACGTCAGTTCAGGCTGTGGAGGAAACCGAAGAGTTCATGGAGCTTTGCAGGCTCCTGACAGCCGAGGACTGTCAGTCACGACTGAAGGGAGTGCAGCTTCTCCGAGATCACTGCAAAAGCAGCCCCTGGTTCATCTCTACTATCACTGTCCAGGTATGTGGGGCATCTCGACTGCTCCTTTCCCATTATCTCCCTTCTCAAGTTTGTACCATTAAAATTAACTCAGTGTGTCTTGGCACTACATGCTGGTTGTTTGGGACAGAATAATTTAATTCAACTCCAGGCTTCAGGGCAAATAATTTCTGTCGAGATGTCGTTCTCTGGCAGGTGCCTCTTGGTGCTGTCCATGGGATGATGAGAGATTTTACTGTTGCTGTAGCTTCTGCTATGTCTATCTGTGAGCTGGGTTAAATAAAGGCAATCCAGCCCGTGAGAGCTTGGCACTTATTCTGTAGAAGGAAAATGGGTTGGGCTGGGGAAAGAAGTATCAGGCTGGGTTGCTCCTGTCCACTTTACCTTGTCTTGCGCAGACAGAACTCTGCCCTCTCTGCTTCCATCCTCATCCCTTTCCTGTTCTCACCCTTTTTGGGGGTCCTCTCTTCTCTTTGGACAGAGAAGGAAGACAGTTAGAGACAGATCTTCTCTTTCTTCTGCTGCCAGCAGCTGCTTTTTTTCCCTTGTCCAGAAGATGATAACATGGCTGTCAAGGGAACCTGCTCTAATGAGTACTGCACAGCGCACAGTGAAGTTCAGAAGTCTGCCTGTTAGCTAGACAAATGGTCTAGGTCCTGGAGAGGTCATCAGAGCCCTGCAGTTCTCCAGATGCAGGTTCTGAGATCAAGCGAAACTTGAATGTCCTCCAGCCTCGGTTCTGGCAAAATCAGAACTACCCTCAGTACTTGAGACCCCTGTATGGAAAAAAAGGCATCGTGTTTTCATACCTCTATACCAAAGATACTATTTTGCATTCTTCAGATGGGATTAATTTAAAGATTTATAGTAGGTAAACAGCACATGGTCTATCCTGTCCCCACCCAAACCTCTTCATAGAATACACAAATCTTTGTAACCAGCATGAGGTTGTGCAAACACTACAGTGGGTACAGGAAAGGAGTGAAACTGTGGTAGCAAGCACTGAGCAGACAGAAAGGATTCCATTCATCTTTTACATTGCTGGGTACTTGTTCCCACATCCCTTCTTGAATCAGACATTTAAATCCAGTCCATGTTGTTTGTTTTCTTAACAGATTTTTGGTGTTTTTGTCCTGAGAATTCAGGACTGCAACAAGAAAGTGAAGCAGCAGGCGCTGGAGGCTCTGTCTTGGATGACATCTGTGCTCAGAGATGCCTTACACCCAGTGCTGGTGTCTCTGGTAGAAGCAGTCACTGACAACCTGAACTCAAAGCACCCAGGGATTTCTGCTGCAGCTGTGAAAGCACTGGAAGCATTCATTGCTCAGCTAGGTAAGGCTGACCTCTGGCATGGCCTCTCCTCAGCTGCGGCTTCTCCACCTCAGAGTCAAGTGAACACTGAATATGTTGATAGCTGTTGTCATCTGTGGAAAGTATCCATCTGCTGCAAGAGGGTTAGGAAGTACTGCCTGCATTCTGTCTGTCCCAGTCTGTTGTATCATGCGGACACGTGCAGCTGAATGGATCTTGCTTATCACCTGGATCATGCATCTGATTTTTAATTCAAAAGAGAGGACATTACAGGACTCATTTGGCTGCTTTTTGGGGGTTTGCCCGAGCCCAGCAGGAGCCAGGTATGTGGACATCTCGGCAGCTTACTCCTGGGGTAGCAAGCCCTGCTGGGCACCACTGCCTCCCAGCGATCACAAGTTCTGTGGCATTCTGAATCTGCGAGCTGGCTGTGGTACCCATCTGGACTGGGGAGCTGTCTCTGTGTGTGCCATGTTCAGGTTTGCACAAGGAGCCGTTGCCCAGTTGCGGGTGCCTAGGGGATGGCTGGGTGCTGGGGCAAGCAACGAACCAGACATCAGGGAAGTCTCTGGGCCGATGCCAGTCTGCACCCCTATGTAGGCCTGGCTGGGAGATTGGGTTGCAGTCTGCTTGGTGGCGGAGTGCCTTGCCCCGGGGTATGCAACGCTGGTGTCTGACCCTCTCCTTACAGCGATGTCAGTGCGGCCACTGCTCCCGACTCTGTAGGGTGTGGAGAGAAGTCAGAGCGTGGAGATGACCAGGAAGCCAGACCCTTCCCTGACGCACAGCAGGGGCTGCTCAGCACACTCACATGGCTCAGCAGTGATGACTGGTAAGAAAGCCCCATGTTCACTCTTCCTCCCTCTCAGTGTAAAGCAAAGTTAGCAATGTTTTTTTAATCGAGCCTCTGAGCCCAGAGAGCCCAGATATCCACAGGGAACTAGTGATACCACTCCAAAGCAGTCACAGTATAAAGATGGGAGAGCAGCCTTTTATTTGCCTTGGTCCACAGCAGCGCTACAGCCGCAGCCCATCCATGCTGGTTCCTAGTTTTGCCTTTTGCTCCATGTAGTTGCAAGCGAAATGTTGAGGGAAGAGAGGAAGTTGTGGAACAAGATGATTTGCTAGCTGAAGTCAGAAGCAGAATGGAAGTGGCCATGAGTTCAGAGATGTGGGGGCCTCAGGTCTCTGGCCCAGGTGGGATCGAGTAAGGATTTATCTGTGGTCCCAATGCTGGCAGCAGCAGCACCAGCAGCAGACCTCCTGCACATGAGTCCCAGTAGCTCACAGTAACAGCCAGACAGGGCTGTATCTCAGGGACGGGGTCCTGGGAGCGTGCAAGAAACAGAAACACAGCAGAGTCTCCCAGCTTCTAGGAGGCAGCGATACAGGGACCTCGTGTGCCATGGATTTCAGAAAGGCTGTCTTGTCTAATGGCCACAACTTAGCCCATCCACTTTGCAACCATCTCTTTGCCTTTTGGCTTTATGTCCGCTTTTGTCTGCCACAGCATCCTGTGGCAGTGAGCTTCATGATTTAGTTAAGCGCTGTTTGAGTAGCACCTCCTTTTGTTTGAACTGACACCCTGGTAATTGCAGAGGGTGCTGCCTAGTTCTTGGGTGCTGAGATAAATCAGTCTTTTTGGTGAAATTGCCTTTCAGGGAGGAAAAGACCAAGGGCCTCTTCAGCGTCAGACGCCTGGCTATCTGCCACTCAGAAGTCCTTCTTAGTAGACTTCATGATGTTTCCTTGGCAGTTACCAAAGAGGTAAGACCATTGCGTCTAACTGTGTCCCACGTACGTCATCCATGGGGTGTAGAGCAGATAAGTGTTTGTCCATCTACATGTGTGCTCAGTGTCTGCCTTCACTCTGAGTTTTAGGCCTCATTTTCCTAACACCTGTGTCACCTATCCGTAAGACCCGTCTGTCCATACAGCTATATTTACTGGTAGGTAGGGCATCTGTCTCTCTCCTCTCTGAGCTTGGTGTCATTCTAAGGCAATACACAAAAGCAGAAACTGAGACACTAATCAAGTGTTTTGCCAGGACCCAAGTCTCTGCCCAAGCTGTAATTAAATACTGCAGCTTTTGCCTCCCAGCTTCCTCTCACTTCATCCTCCTCCTCAGCATCCTGGAAGACTGAGTGTACGTCATGATCTTGGACACTTACATGCACCGTTTGTCTGACTCTTCACACTTCTCTGTTTAGAGGTGCAGGACTCGGATTCTGCTACTGCGAGATCAGGGTTAGCAGCAGCAGCCCTTTCTGATTTTTCTGTCACTTTTCTCTTTCTGAGGAAATCGCCTCCTCTCTTGTTCTGTAAACTCATGTGCACAGACATCTTTCAGCTTTCATTTCACTGCAATCCCAGATGTGCTTTCACTTCCAGCACTTCTGCTGTTCATTTTTATTAACAAGCACAACTAAGTCTGGCCGAAAGAACTGCTGGTCTGTCCTTCCAAGCATCTTTCAAGTGAAGCACATGGCTGTGATATGCTTCTTCCTTACCCTTGTGGGGGAGAGGCTTTTGGAAGCAGGGATCACTCCAGAGCAGCACTGAATACTGTAAAACCCCACCGGTGGCAGCTGGAGTTGCCTGTGATCTCCAAGATCCTTGAGTGCCTTGAGTCCAGCAGCTGGGGTTCTCCTGAGGAGACAGAGCTGCAGATGGACTCAAGTCCCTGCTGTGAATTAGTCTGTAGACTTGAGAGCTTGTGTTTTCTGTTTCCTGGTTGAGTGCTCAAACTGCCAGTGCTGCATTTTTGGACAGGAGTAAAGTGGTACTTTTCCTCTGCTTTGTCTTTATGAATTGTGCCTTTATAGTTCAAAAGCAGCCCTTGCCTTAATTTTCTCTTTTGTTTTCAACAAAAGGACCTAAAAATCAAAGCAGGGTATGGTATGGGCTAAGGAGCACACTTTGTTGTACGTGAAACAGTATTTTTCAGGCCTGCAGTCTCATTAACATTGTATTGTAGAAGCAGGCCAGAGACCACTGAAGAAGTTGGTATCAGAGTGTGTTTCTGTGCTTGAGGACTTCTGCTGTTACTGTGCTCTTACGTTGCACCTGGACACAGTGAGAAGTCTTGTTGTGTCCTGTGACGCTTGTCTAGGGGAACTGATTTTCTTTACAAGGTGATTCTTACATCTCCCCTCATGACTTCCCAGGTGAACAACCTCCGCTCGAAGGTTTCTCTCCTCGCAATCAGCGCTCTTGGAGAGCTCTTCAGGACCATGAAGAAGCACATGGACCCTGTTGTGGATGAGGCTACTCGGGTCCTGCTCCAGAGGATGGGGAATTGCAGCATGTCAATTCAGAAAGCAGCCAATCAGTGCCTGGGGATCATGGTGGGGAACGTGACTCCTGCACGAGCAATGACTGCTCTCATGGCTAGTGGAATCCAGTATGTTGTTTTAGTGATCTGCTTCACCTTAAATTGTGTGGGTAGGGGGAAGGGATGGGAGGCAGAAGGGTGATGATGGGAGGGAAGAGTCCTTTCTCCTGCATCTGCTGAGAACTCGGTGACTAGACTCTCTGATGAGCCTTGCTCCCTTCCTTGTCATCTACTTTTGTCCTACAGTCTGTGTGTTGCAGGAAATTAGGCAGCCTTAGAATACTAGTGCTGTTCCTGATGGTTTCAAATAGGCACCCTCTAGAAGGGACAGCCTGGCTAAAACAACTGCTGTTCTTTCCTTGGCTTTTGAAAAGGGCGAAGCATTCAAGGTACCTCTTGCCAAGTCTCAAGGAACAACCTGGCTGCATTGCTGCATATTCTGCAGCTCCATGTCCCACAGGGGTTTTGCCCGCTTTTGTTTTTTTCCAAAGGTCTGCAGATTTGGAGTTAAACGGGTGGAATAAGCCTCAATCCTTTTGCAGCTCTGTAGGTGCAGTGGGAGCCCTCCAATGAGCCAGCATGAATTGTCTTCCATTTCCCTCTTTCTCAGAGTCAATTTTTTGATAGAAATTGCATATCAGCTAGTCCAGGGAGATTGAATTCCTCCTCTTCCTTGCAGGTAGTGCCTCTGCATAATGCCAACTTTGTGTTTAGAATCTTCCTCAGGTGTCCGACAGTGCAGCGAGAACACATGCCTCCTTCTCCCAGCAATGACAGAGAGCACGCTATGGCTGAGACCTGTGCTTCTGGCCCTCCTTTTCCCTCTGCCCCAGTATTTCTTCTCTTGTTTCCAGGCACTGCAACGTGCTGGTGCGGAAGTGTGCGGCTGAACACCTGCTGACCACGATGGAGCTAATTGGAGCCCAGAAGCTCCTGTCAGGCTCACGTTATAGTACAGATCTTCTAGTGCGTGCGCTGGTGAAGCTTGCTCAGGACTGTCATCAGGACACAAGGTGACGATCTTCATTTTACCTCCTAAAATACGAAAAGTTTTTGATGCTAAATGATAAAACCACAACAGAGTGGAATGTAAAGAAAATATTAAGTTCCTTTGCGGCGTAGGTAATGTTTTCGGGGGAAATGAGTGTACTGGGTAAAATGAAGTTGTCCAGCAAGAAGGACCATTGCCGAATTCCTGTGACTTGAGTGATTCTTTATTGAGATCAGCTGAGCTCAGATTAGCTGGTCAAACAATTTTGTTTGGTCTTATGTGTGCGATGCAAAGCTGAAGCCTTGGCCACAGTTCACCAGTGAAGGATCCCAAGCATTTATTTCTGGTAAGGTTAAGGCTGTCCTAGAAAAATCCCAGCTAAATACCCTTCAGCCAGGGTAGTCAGTGCTTGCAAACCTCTTCTGGAAATTTAATTGCCTATGATAGTCGCAAATCTTTCTTCCAAATCATTGTAGAATGTTGCTGTCTGTGGCTGAATGGCCTCCACATTTCCTCCTGAAGACAGCTCTAGTTTCCTAGTAGCAGAACCACATCAAAATGTCACCAAACCCATGATTCGTTTAGTATGTTAATTCCTGTGAATAGATGGCAAGAACACACGAGCAACCAGCTGCCCATGTGCATACCTGTAGTACTGGATAATGAATAGGAAGCATGAGTGAAGTGATCTGTCCTAGCTTGAAACATCAAGTGATTCTCTTAGCACTTCTCCTTTGTTTATTCACAAGGGAGAAAAGACAGTAATAGTCTGTATTCCACTCTCTGCCTCCTGTGTTAGGTTTTATGGACGGAAGATGCTGAATATATTGATGAGTCATCAAAAATTTGAGAAGTATTTGAAACAGTCTATTCCCTCACGTGACTTGGAAGATGTTATGGCAACAATAAGGCAGAAAGTAAGTGTTTGGCAGAAAGGAGAAATGCCTCCTTTATGCAAGTACTAAGATTGTTCTTGTGAGATTAAACCTGCCTAATCTTTCTTTATTTCATTCTTTTTCTGCTGAATCATTTTGCTCCTGGGAATGAACTGTTGATCCTCAGCCTGTTTATCTGTGGGCAGTGAACTGGTGTCGTTAGAAGTAGAGAGGGTGTATTTTGGATACCAGATATGAACAGGAAAGGAAAGTAGGAGAAAATGTTTTTAACTTCAAATATAACCGCCCCAAAAAACCCTACCCCTCTAATAAAGCAAGGAAGTGAGAATAGTAATATTTGCAACTGAAGAAGGCAGTAGTAGTGCCGAGAACATTACCAAATATACAAAAGATGCACAAGGCAATCATAATTAGTACATGTGTTGTCTGTATTCTGTGAATACTGCCCCGCTGGCATGCACTGTGGAGCTTGGAGAAGTTTGTGAATTCAGCATCCAGTGGAAAGTCATCCCCTTCTGGGTTGTGTTTTTTTTTCATTCTTCTCCATTTACATTCTAGAAGGGAATTTGCCTTTGTGCAGGAAAAGGGAGAGTGAGTGTGAACCAGAACACAATAAGCCAACCTCCAGAGAGTCACAAAGTTTCCTGCTATTCCCTTTAAGGAGACTTGTTTTCTACCAGTTCGCATTGTTCCTGTTTGTGCTCAAGAGTAATGAATTCAATATTTCATACTGCTGTCCATTGTGGTAGCACATAAAACCTGCCTTGGCTTGTTGAAAACAAATAGTAGACATCCCAGAGTCTCTGGCCTGCCTCCCTCTCTAATTATTAAAATGTTTTCCTTAGCCTTTCTTAGTAGCAGCGATCCTGGTTCTAACCTGTTTCAAACAAGTATTTCTGATCTTATCTTGTATACCCTAATGTTTATTTGTTTTGGTTTTTTTTTTTTTTATAGAGAATGTAGAGCATAGAAGACCATAAATGCGAAGCTGCCTCTGCCAAGGAATCCAGGGACCCTGTGAACAGCGGCCAGAAGATGCCCCAGAACAACTTGGCTTCTGATGCAGGGTACTGAGCACATCTGTTCTATCTGACAAAGCACACGACAAGCTTGGCACGCCTCTGCCTTGGTAACATCTTTCGGGTGGAGACGAGCTGTGCCAGAGATTGTTTCCTTGCCCCAGAAACCTTGTGTGATAAAAAATGTCTACTTCTGCATAAGGCTGAACAAACTTCTCTGGAGGGTTTTCCACAAAAACAGCGAGAGAAGAAGAGACACTAACTTGGGACAAGTCATTTCAATCAGGGCATTCTTATCTGAGTGGAGTCTTTTTGTGATGGATGGTTTGATGAGAGGTCTCAGTCTAGAACCAAGCTGCCATTCCCCAGAGTAGCATTTTCCATGCATGTGTTTTGGTCTGGCTGAATCATGGCTTTCTGACCCTCAAACTGTAGCAGTAGGACAATTCCTAAGCTGTTCTGGCCAACAGATGTCTCAGCATGGACTTTTCCTGCAGCTTTTCGTGTCATTCAGACCCATTCCAGGTTGGCTGATGGACAGCATGTTTTTGTTTGTTTTTCGCTGTGCTGCAATCAGCATTCAAGATAGGAATTTGATACTTGCTGTCTCCCTGTGCCAGCGGGATCCTCTGGATCCTTTCAGATACGCCTCAGTCTCTCCGGATAGGATTCATCTGTTCAGATGCTCCTGAGCTGTTTATCCCAATTCTCATACGAGTTGTAGGAATCATCTTCTACAGAGTAATTATTTCCTTATAATATGACACCTCCCGTAAAATGAGGCATTCAAACTTTGAAGTAGTGCCTATTTTTCCCCACAGAGGGATGCTAGATGAGTACCTTGAAGACATCTGAAGATAATGAGATGAATCCCATCCTCTGTACCTCGGTTTCTTTGAATAAGCACTTGCGATAACGTTACTTGCAGATTATCTCCTGTAATGATTGCCATGAGATCCAAGTTGCTTTTCAGATTCCAATCAGGATGTAGCTGAAATCACATCATTAGGAAGTGTCCGTGAGAAGTTTTCTTCACAATTAACTGCAGATGTTAACACCAAAAGGTCTTACCTTGTTTTTATTTCCCAGATTGAGGTCTGGCTCTGAGGTGCCCAACTTACCCTGTCAGACTGTCCATCACACGTCAGTTCAGGCTGCTCCACAGCCAGAAACTCCAGAAACACAGCCTTTTCCTCCAGAAACTGAAGACTTCATGGAGCTTTACAGGCTCCTGACAGCCGAGGACTTTCAGTCACGACTGGAGGGAGTGCAGCTTCTCCAAGATCACTGCAAAAGCAGCCCCTGGTTCATCTTCACTAACATTGTTTATTGTTTTCTTTAGTTTTCAACAGCAAGGCCTAAAATCAAAGCAGGGTATGCTATGGGCTAAGGAGCACACTGTTGTAGGTAAACAATTTTTTCTGGCCTGCAGTCTCATTGACATTGTACTGTAGAAGCGGGCCAGAGGCCACTGAAGAAGTTGGTATCAGAGTGTGTTTCTGTGCTTGAGGTCTTCTGCTCTTACTGTGCTCTTTTATGTTGCACCTGGACACAGTGAGAAGTCTTGTTGTGTCCTGTGATGCTTGTCTAGGGGAACTGATTTTCTTTACAAGGTGATTCTTACATCTCCCCTCATGACTTCCCAGGTGAACAACCTCCGCTCGAAGGTTTCTCTCCTCGCAATCAACACTCTTGGAGAGCTCTTCAGGACCATGAGGAAGCACATGGACCCTGTTGTGGATGTGGTTGCTCGAGAATTGCTCCAGAGGATGGGGAACTCAGCAAGTTAATTCAGAAAGCAGTCAATCAGTGCCTGGAGATCATGGTGGGGAGCATGACTCCTGCACGAGCAATGACTGCTCTCATGGCTAGTGGAATCCAGTATGTTGTTTTAGTGATCTGCTTCACCTTAAATTGTGTGGGTAGGGGGAAGGGATGGGAGGCAGAAGGGTAATGATGGGAGAGAAGAGTCCTTTCTCCTGCACCTGCTGAGAACTCGGTGACTAGACTCTCTGATGAGCCTTGCTCCCTTCCTTGTCATCGGCTTTTGTCCTTCTACAGTCTGTGTGTTGCAGGAAATTAGGCAGCCTTAGAATACTAGTGCTGTTCCTGATGGTTTCAAAGAGGCACCCTCTAGAAGGGACAGCCTGGCTAAAACAACTGCTGTTCTTTCCTTGGCTTTTGAAAAGGGTAAAGCCTTCAAAGGTACCTCTTGCCAAGTCTCAAGGAACAACCTGGCTGCATTGCTGCATATTCTGCAGCTCCATGTCCCACAGGGGTTTTTCCCCTATTTATTTTTTTTCCAAGAATCTGCAGATTTGGAGATAAACGGGTGGAATAAGCCTTAATCCTGTTGCAGCTCTGTATGTGCAGTGGGAGCCCTCTGTTGAGCAGCATGAATTGTCTTCCATTTCCCTCTTTCTCAGAGTCAATTTTTTGATAGAAATTGCATATCAGCTAGTCCAAGGAGATTGAATTCCTCCTCTTCCTTGCAGGTAGTGCCTCTGCATAATGCCAACATTGTGTTTATCTGAGGACAGAATCTTCCTCGTGTGGTAACACTGCAGCAAGATGTTCTCAATGAGTTCTTTGCCTCAGTGTTCACCAGCAAGTGCTCGAGCTACGCTAATCCAGTCACAGAAGAGACATGCAGCGACTAGGAGAATGAATTGAAATCCATCCGAGGGTCTTGAAGGAGCTGGCGCATGGAGTTGCCAAAGCACGTATACATATATAGCCACATCATATTTGAAAAATCTGGGCAGTCATGTGAAGTTCCTGATGACTGGAAAAAGGAAAATATAAACCCCATTTTCAAGAAGGGGAAAGTGGAAAACCATGCAGAGAGTTGTCATCAATGGCTCAATGTCCAACTGGAGACTAGTAACAAGTGGTGTCCCTCAGGGGTCGCTTTTGGGACCGATCTTTTTCAACATCTTTGTCGCGCCATGGACAGTGGGATCGAGTGCACCTCGGCAAGTTTGCTGATGACCCCAAGCTATGCAATTCAGTTGATATGCTGGAGCGAAGGGAGGTCATCCTGAGGGACCTTGTCGCGCTTGAGAGGTAGGCCAAATCAAACCTCATGAAGTTCAGCAAAGTGCAAGATCCTACACTTGGGTCAAGGCACAGCTACAGGTTGGGCGAAGTGATCCGGAGCAGCCCTGTGGAGAAGGGCTTGAGGGTGTTGGTCAATGAGAGACTGAACATGAGTCAGCTTCAGTGTGTGCTCACAGCCCAGAAACCAGCTGTGTCCTGGGCTGCATCAAAAGGAGTGTGACCAGCAGGTCGAAGGAGGTGATCCTTCTCCTCTGCTCTCCAGGTGAGACCCCACTTGGAGTACTGTGTGGAGTTCTGGTATTCTCAATGTAAAAAAGACATGGAGCTGTTGGAGCAAGTCCAGAAGAGGCCACATGGATGATAAGAGGGCTGGAGCACCTCCCATATGAAGACAGGCTGAGAAAATTCGGGCTGTTCAGCCTGGAGAAGGGAAACTGCGTGGAGACCTCATAGCAGCCTTCCAGTATATGAAGGGGGCTACAAGGGTGCTGGAGAGGGACTCTTCATCAGGGACTGTAGCGACAGGACAAGGCGTAATGGATTAGAACTTAAACAGGGGAAGTTCAGGTAAAGAAGAAGTTCTTTACGGTGAAGGTGGCGAGGCACTGAACAGGTTGCCCAAAGAAGCGGTGAATGCGCCATCCCTGGCAGTGTTCAAGGCCATGTGGAGACGAGCTGTGCCAGAGGTTGCTCCCTTGTCCCACAGATCTTGTGTGATAAAAAATGTCTACTTCTGCTGAACACAGGCTGAACACAACTTCTCTGGAGAGCTTTCCACGAAAATGGAGAGAGGAGACGCTCACTTGGGAGAAGTAATTTCAATCAGGGCATTCTTATCTGAGTGGAGTCTTTTGGTCCTTGCTAGGAATTTAGTCTTTGCTGTCTTCCTGTGCCAGTTTTTCACGTGATGGTGGCCTTATTTCCAGGTTATAGAAGTAAATACATGTGAACGTGATGAGGAGCAATGCCATAGATGGCCAGAGGGTGTCATACCAGCTCCACAAAAATTCCTTTCGTTAGCAGGGAAGAGCAACCTGTGAGTTGTGCTGTTGGGAATGGCACAATCCCATTGTTGCTAAATGCATCCTGCCGTAAGACGCTGTGGCTCCCATTCTTGCCTCTTATTACAGTCCTGCTTGCAAAGGGACTTAGTACTACACCAGGACTTGGCGCAAGAGATTCTTGTTGCCTCTCACTAAATATTTTAGTGTTTCATCTCATTCTCAGAAGTTCAGTAGGGGAGTAAGAGCTGTCGGTGTGGAATGTGTGCTTCTGTCTGTTAAAGGTTCTGCCGTGTGAGGACTTAGAGTGTGGATGTTTTGCTTTTGGCCTTCGTGCATGCTATGGGAAGTGATTTCATTGGTTTAAAAGATAAACAACCCAAAAACCAAAACCTCAAAACCCCAACACTTTCTTTGGTTTACCCTTTAAATTAGTCTTGCTAGTGACATCTCTGTCCCAAAATACGTGTCTCAATGACCTCAAGAAAACCTCTCAAGAAGCAGCAAACAAAAGCAAAACATGCTGTTGGGGACAGGAGACAGAAAGATGTGGAAAGGGAGAAAAGAAGGAAAGATTTAGAACGCACAAATAGTTCTTAGAAAATTCCTGATGAGTGGGAATGTCAGCACATAGACATATGAAAACTGCACATGAAAATTACGGACATGGCATATAGCTTGATAGCCAGGTTGTAGTTTACGCTGTCTTGGGATCACACGAAGGCTTGGTACTGTATTAGCCCTTTTTGCGTGTCAGGGAGCTGCTTGGTGATAAGGTAAACTCCTTCTGTGCACAGTTTTGTCCTTTGTCCCTTTAATTTGTTGTCCTGGGTTCAGCAGTAGCAGTCATTTTTCTCCTTCTTAGTAGCTGGTACAGTTATGTGTTTTTGACTTTAGTGTGAGAACAACGCTGATAACACACCAATGTTTTTAGTTGTTGCTAAGTAGTGTTTACTTCGATCAAGGACTTTTAGTCTCATGCTCTGCCAGGGAGGAGGGGAAGCCCGGAGGAAGCAGAGACAGGACACCTGACCCAAACTGGCCAAAGGGGTATTCCATACCACAGCACGTCATGCCCAGTATATAAACCAGGGGGAGTTACCCGGAAGGCCCAGATCACTGCTCGGGTCGGGCTGGGTATCGGTCGGCAGGTGGTGAGCAATTGTATTCTCTCCCCTTGCTATTTCCCTTATCGTTATTATTATTGGTGGTAGTAGTAGTGATTTTGTATTATACCTTAGTTACTGGACTGTTTATCTCAACCTTTGGGATTTACATTCTTTCGATTCTCCTCTCCATCCCTCCAGGAGCAAGGGAAGGAAGAAGGGGGGGAGCGAGTGAGCGGCTGCATGGTTCTGGGTTGCCGGCTGGGCTTAAACCACGACACTTCTGTATAAACCAAGATCAAGCCTCCTCTGGGGCCTTTGGGATGTTGGTTCCCTGCTCCCTGGAAGGAAGGTGCTGGAGAGGGATGATTGTGGCAGACACTCTGTTTCCTTTCAGCTGTGAGACCTTGATGAACCATCCAGGAGAATTTCCGCTTCCCTGGTTTGTAGGAAAGACAGATATTTTGCATATTAATTTCTGGCGGGTGTCTTAAAACTTCAGTTTTGCTTTAAAGAGTAGTATGATTGACCATGGAAGGAAAAATTCTTTCTACATATCCAGTCTGCTAGATGTGGGTAACTGCTACTTCAGCAGTTTGCTAGGTGGCTGTACCCTTCCAGTTAGGGAGTGGTTTGGAATCAGTCTCACCGTCTCACTGCTGACATGTAGGTCCCAAAGCTCTCTAACTGGATGTGCAGAGCACCTGGAGTGTACTGGGAGGGCTGCTGGAGCTGTGGCTTGGAGGTGGTCTTGTAAAGCAGATAGTGTGTAATATTAAGTTACGGTGTTTGGATGCCTCAGTTATGTTGTGGCAGCTGTGTTGTTTTCAGTTCATTTAAACAGCTATAAGGGCTTGTTCTGGAGAGAGAGATCCACTTCCTGTTGGGAGTTGCAGAAACAACATGTGCAGAAACAACATTCCTGGAGCAGAGGAAATAACTTCCTAAAATGTGTTTGGTTGTTGCCAGCGTGATTATTTTTGACTCAACTGCTGCCTAAGCCAGTTTCTTTCTGGACATTTTCTCCCAATCCGCCTGATACCGACCCCTTGCACAATCAAGAAAATCCTGCTTAGAAGAGAGCCTGGGTGTCTGCAGTGGGAAAATTTTGTCCGAGCACCTTCAGCTCAGCTTCTGTTTTGGCAGCGAGATACAGAATTGCTCAGCAAGGAGGTATGAGAGATAAATAAGACTTGTGTGAGTGAATCTCATGTTATCTAGGAGGGGAAGTGAAGTCATGGTCAGACCTGGAGCCTATCTAAGCTCTTCTAATCACGGAGATGGGGTTAACTAGGTTATTCCAAATACCTTGGCTCAGTAATGAGCACTCCAAGTTATTTAGGAATAATTAAAGGAATTAATGGTGCATTTTGTCCTTGAGAAAAAAATACTTCCCTCAATCTCCAAGGGGGCTTGGAGAGGAGGGCATTGTCTCTAGGTTCTTCCTGTAATGGTTACTGCACACCAAAGATTAGGACCCCCTTAATCTCTGCATCTGTTAATTGGAGGACTTTCTGCTTCCATCAACACTGGAGAGCACTTGTCTGTTGGTTATTTTGGTGACTTCCCAAAGTCCGTGAAATAAAATGGTCAACAGCATTTTGGTGCCTGGTGGCATGCTTCAGAAAGAGCAGGCTTGCGCATTTGTCCTGCCCTCTTACACATGGTAAACTCATTCTTTATATTCAGTTGTTGGCCTGATGGAGGGCAATAAATGATTTCTAACCATGGCAGCAGTTGCAGTGAGAAACTGGCATCAACAAAATCTTTTTCATTTCCACATCAAGGAAAATATTAAAAATCTTCCCACTCTGAATCGGGTGAGACCATTTGTGACACTTCCCAAAAAGGTGGTGTAAAGGTGAGTCAGATAGAAACAATATCACACAGACTGCCTGGTACAGGAACTGATGGCTCTGTCAGCTGCCTCAAGTTGGAAGTTCTTATAATCAGATCAAAGAAGTGTTTTCTGCCCTCAGCTGAACCCGGGTTTCTGGGAAGGGGGGTTGACAGCAAAGCTTTTGCTGGAGTTGTGCCGTGATTTCTGTAATGCAAAATATCTCATGGTGTGAACTGAGGGGACATAGGAACACAGGCATTTGTGTCCACTGTTTCAGCTGACTGGCTTCCAGCACTTGTAGGTTGGAAGGAGCTTGGGTCCTCCCAAAGAACCACAGGCTTGGAAAAGTTTACTGTGTGTTTGGGCTCCTCAAAGCAAGGTGTACAGCTGAAATAGAGTTTGTGGATACAATTAAGGATTTGGAAAAGAGGTGCATTTAGTGAACGAAACTACTAGGATGAAGGGAAGGCTGTCCTAGAAAAATAAGAACTCTGGTGGATGCTTCAAACTAAATGACTGTACCTTTAAGTAAAAGGGGTTTCCAAGTGACAATTCCTTTTTAATCTCCTCATTTCCAGTGAAATATTTTCATGTTTATTGGAAGGGGTTTTCCCTCTTATCTGTAAATAAATCACAGTCTAACTAAGGTAATTCCACTGGACACTCCCCTTTAGAAGGCACTGAAACCTGTGCTTGCTGCTACTTCATGAAAGGACCTGATTACAATTTGGAGCTCAACTGGTGCTTCCAGGGGTTGTCACCCCTCACCTCTGCCTCCGGTGCCAAAAATTCTAATTTGCTTTGCTAATCTTTGCTTCTTCTAGATGATCTTTTTCTAACATGGATTAGTGCCATGCTGGTCACTGCTAGAAACTATGCACAGAAGACTTGCAACCATCTGCTCGGCTGCTGGATCTTCCAAAGGCGCCCACTGCAGTGATGATAAGCCAGCCTGCTGCACGATGTGCTGGACCTGGAAAGATGTGGAATATCAGGAGGGTTGGAACTAGATGATCTTAAGGTCCTTTCCAACCCTAACTATTCTATGATTCTATGATTAGCATTTGATTTCTATACAATTAAAGCTGGATTGGAACAGCACTAGGTGGCATCCAGGTCTTTCTTGGTGCTTCCAAAAATGTTGCAAGTAGGAAACCACATATGCTGGTGGGCTGATGGATTAACATCCTCCCCCTGGGTCCTGGGTAAGGCCACCCTTGTGTCCACACCATGGGTCAGAACCATGGTCCTCACTGCTCTTCATGGATGATCTCCTTTTAGTCTGACTGTCTTTTAGGAGATGTGTGTCTGATCTAAGGTTGCTCTTAGCTCAGAAGTGGTCTCTGAATGTTTTGGTCTTCTGGAAGCTTGAAGTTTGAAATGAGATTTCAATTCAACTTGGAACTGGTACATTTTCAGAAGAAAAAGTGAATTTTGAGCAGACTTGGTGCACAAAAAAGGGAGAGGGCAAAGTGAATGATAAGGGAGGGAAAAATGAGAAATTTTGAAGTTTTTTGGCTGTTTTTATTGGGGAGAGGCTGAAGTATTTTAGCATTCTAAAAACTGCTGACTTTTTATTTGGAATTGATTGTTTTTAAACTGACTTCAGTATTTTCATTTAATCTCCTTTAGGTACTCAGAAAACAATCCCCAATTGCATCAGGTTTGTTTGTTTTGTTTTTAAATTCAAGTCCATTGAATTCATCCATCTTAAATTCAGACTTCAACCTGGAAATTTTGTTTCCTACTTGGTCCTGATAAGGAGAGCTGGTGAGGGGTAGCATTGGGCAGCACTGCAAGTAAAATCCTGCTCCAGAGCTGCTCACCAGATGTGAGATGCTCTCAGTTCTTCATGTTGTTCAGAACTGCGCTTGCAAACAGCAGTGTTGCTGGGACTAATCATAGTCCAGCATTTAAAAATGGATGTGCTGATAATAGTGCTGTAATCCAGATTGTTTTGGAAAGGTAACCAAATGTCAGATTGGTTCTGTTGATGGGCCCGGCACTGAAACACCCAAAATACCTTCAAAAGTGGGAATATAGTTTTGGGGGATTGGAAAAGACAAAATAACCATAAAGGCAGGCTTTTCTTGTTATCTTTCAGTCCGCAGCTCCAAGCTGCTGATTGCTCTGCAAAATGGTGGGGAAAATGCAGCAAAGACAAAAATGCTGTAGTACTTCACCTCTCTCTGCACTGCCTGGATGTGTCCCCAGGCCTTTGTGATCCATCAGGCAAGCCTCAGCTTGTGCTCCTTTGAATGTGACTGTTGGTTCTTTGCCTTGCGCCACATTGGTCTGTCTTCTCTGTTGGGAAAGCTGTTGTAATGTTATGAAAATACTGGAATGACAGAAAAAAGGAGAGAATTTGATGATTGCTTTTTAAGTAAAGCAGTGATAGCACTTTCGGATATATGCAGAACTTAAGTGCACTCAGGGACCATAAAGGATGCTAATCCAATCCTTGTGAGAAGACATTTGTAGGAAAGGGAGTTAAGTAAGCATGGTCAGTGTGCTTCTCTGGTGCATGAAGCTTTGCTAGTGTATGCAGAATCTCAGCTTTCATTGATATTTTGTTTTGTTTTCCAAGTGCACTTCTAGTTCCTGTGGCTTCAAAAAGCACCTCCCAGGAGAACCAAGCCTAATTTATTGGTGAACAGGCTGAATATGCAGAGGGGCTGAAACGGCAAGTCTCCGTTCTCTGCCAGCTGGCGTGCCAGTACTAAAACATGGTGATGTTGCTTTGTTGTCCACACTTAGCCCTTTCCCTGCTGGGGATAGCCGTATTTCTGGGACATCATTATGTTCCTCAGGGGGCAACTGCAAAAAACCTGTTCTAAATAAATGCCTCCACTACTTCCTCTGCAAAGGCCGTATTCCCCCCTTGATCTTGCCACAAATCTGTTGAAGTCAGTGATGGTTGCAGTGTGGCATTTGCCACAGTTGAACCTTCTGCTCTAGACTGAAGTATGTGGTCAGATACATTGCAGAGGCTGCACTTTTGAGGGTCTGATACTGAGATGTCACTGATGTGCTGGGAGGAGAGAAGAAGCTGGTGGAGAGAGTAGCCGAGGAGGCCCAAGAGAGTTGCAGGCGCTATCTGCTGAGGCTGTTGAGAGCAAGCAAACTGCCAGAGGGAGTTCAGCATACAACACTGAGTCCAGGTACAGGAGCCAATGTCACTGTGTCAGGAGAGGAAATGACTGGTTAGACAAGCCTCTAACTTTGAGGCCAAAGATTTATTTTCTCCTGAAGATTTAAGATTTGAGCCTTAATTGTATCTGCTAAGAAATGCCCTAAATGTCAAAAGCAGGGCTTGCTGAGTGGGACTTCGAGTGTCATGGCATTATGGCAGTTGAAGGATTAGAGAAGTTTCTCCTGTATAAATTTACCGTCCATTAACCTCCCCAGTTAGCTCGATGCTTTTGGTTGCTGGATTAGCATCTCATAGAACACCTTCTCTTGGCATCCCTCCATTTGTCAGTCCTTCCTTTGGTTATCACCTCTCACTCTCCAGGGCCAAATAAACAGTGCTATTTAAAAAACCCCAGCACTTAATGCTGTTTTGCATGATAGTCCCAACCCAAGGAATGTGTCTGAAACCATCCATGCAAGGGTCTACCAGTACTTTTGGAGTAAGCCTTATCAGATGTTCAGCCCACACAGACTGCATTGGAGCTCAGAGGAACAGGTCTGTGGTTTTCCTTCATCACACGCAGTTAGGCTTGCCTTAAATGCCCAGTGCAACAGGCTTCAGGGCTCTGCAGCCACCCTCTGTGTGCACTCCTTTGCTGGCTGAACCAGTGGCAGGTTTCAGTCTATCCCAGGCAAAGCTGTGTTGCTGAATGCTGTGCCAGTCGGGATTGCAGGAGTGTGTGCAAGTCGAGTGTGTGCAAGTCTTCTGTGCACTGTGTGCCTTCCACCACTCCTCCAGGGCTCTCCTTAGGGCTCCTTTTGGGGCCAGTGAGACCAGTGAGATCCCACTGGGCCATTCCTTTGCTTTAGGAAAAAAATTGGCTGAGAACTTCCTCTTGGAAGCTGCAGCTTCCCTGAGAAATTGCTAGAACTTAAAACTTCTTACAAAAGCACTAGGCATATTAGCCAAAATATATATATATTTTAATGGAAACTTAACAAGGCAAGTATTTGACATAAAAATGAGAGCCTTTTTTGTTTCAGATGTTTGCACGCCTTTGTCAAATGTTTCTGAACATCTCAACTACTGTTTGGCTGAAAATTGGTTTGAACTTTTTTACCCGTTCTGTGGAAAATAAAAGATCAAACTATGCGTTCGGAGAGAATGTGTATTTTTATTGAAGAATATATTTCCAGTGAAAGCTTTTATTGCATCTTTTAAAAAATGCACAGACAACAGGCTACATAAAGAAGCTTTATTCCATCTCTTAGTCTGCTGAAGGTTTTTCCTTGACATTTAAAATCAATTTCAGGTTTGCTGTTAGTACTGATGAGAATCAGATAAGACCTGAACTGTCATCTCATCGTTTTCTGTGGCTCCTATGGTTTAAAAAAAACCCCAAACAAACTCCAAACCAAAAAACTTTAGCAGGCAGGATCCATCAATCCTAGGGTTTATTATGACTTTATGGTCAATGTTTGCTCTACAGACCCAAAGATCTTTGGCAACTAGAGAGAGAAAATGACCCTGCCTGAGCCTTCAGCAGAGCCTGTCACCGTATTAAGCTTGCCATTAGACCCAGATTTCAAGGACGCTTCTTAGTTTGGATGCTTATATTACTACTTCTAGGTACAAACCGTGCAAACCACTACTGTCTTTCAGTAAGTGCTCAAAAATTGTCAAATTTGGCATTAAGAAATGTCCATGTTGATACATAGCAGCACTTGACACTCCACAGCAGAGCACAGAGCTGTTCCCTTTGGGAAACTCTTCTTTTAGTCCTCTCATTTCTTGAGAGGCAGCATGTCTTGTAAAAAGCCTCTCTAAAGTCCTAGAAAATATTGTTAGCTAGATGATGGAGTTTTATGTTCAAGAAAGATGGTGAAGTCCTGGCTTTGCTTTAAGATAATGGTGAAATTGCCAACATAATCACTCTCACTCAGGTGAGGAATTGAATGACACAGCGTGAGTAAAGTGTATGGAAAGAGATTTGTTTCCTTAGCATCTGAAGCTATCACAGTGGTTTCCAAAGTATTTCAGGGCTGAGTGATGGGAAACCAGTGACTGTCAAGGCTGAAAGTTTGAGTTTCCAAGTTCTGTGTCTCTGTTTCCTCATCTGCAACGAAGGCATAACCCTAAATGCGTAGTTTACCAGAATGCTTTCTTATCTGTGCCTGAATGCCTAGAGTTTCTCACAGAAAACTGCATTGTGGAAGAAAAGTGTATGCTGCTGAACTTCCCTTGTTCTCAGGAAAACACTGCAGAAAGGATCTGCAGCCTGGCCAAGCTTGCAGGGTAGCTGGACAAGATTGTCAACCAGGCATGAAGAACATACTGTTGCAGCTGGAGAACACAGAGGATATGAGAAGGTATATACGCACTACGAAACACAGCACCCCACTGAGCTGCTGACCCATGTTCTTGGTGAGGCCCTGTGGGATCTATTTTGCAGGCCTTGAGGGGCGGCTTGCTCAGTTACTGCTTAGCAGTCACCTCTACCCAGCACTAGTTCCACATGTAGGTTTTCTCCCTGCCCCCAAATTCTCCCCTTTTTTTGCACTCCATGGTCTTTTCTAGATGTAATGATGTTTCGATTACTTGCCTGCCTCTAGGTGCAGTCACAAGGCCTAAGTTTGCATGGATGCTCGAATTGCTTTGAGCTCTGCCAACACAGGATTTATGGCATTCCAATACACTCGTCGTTTGCCTCTTTTCATGAGCAAACTCCACTTCAGACAGAAGGCTCAGCACACAGCTACCAGATTGATGAAAAAGAGCTGTCTGCTAAATGAGCTGTTCCCACTGTGCTGCCACCACCTTGGAGCGGGCAGGGGCAATGCCCTTCCTCCTCGGTTCTCTCACCAATGTGCTGTGCCCTCAGAATTCCCCCATACTTCATTTCTGGCATCTAGTGTAAACAGTAGCTTGGCTATTTTTCATTTGTTATTATCATCTGCTGTAGGCTAGTGACTGGAAATCATTTTCTACCCAAGACTGACAGGGATAATGCGATTCGGAAGAGGAGCTGTTTCTCAAAACGGCCACAGGCTGGGCACAGCCGCTGTTCTATTTCAGCAGGGTCAGACTCAGTCCTCTAATTCCTGCTATTCCCACCCCCCCAGCAGGTTCAGTGAAGAAAAAAGGAGGTAAATTGCATTCTGTACAATTTTATTTCAAGAGCAGCTATATAAACAGAACAAACCAACTCAAAATCCACTGTCCCTTTCACACAAGGGACAGTGTGTGAAGGTAGCTGTAAATTCAAGGTAGCTGTACAAAACTTTTTCTCCACTGTAAGCACAGAGGTTTCTTTTAAATAGTGAAGGTGAAAAAGGAAATATATCCACCTACCACTGCAGTGTTCTCCATTAATTTATTGTGGTCTGTAAACACAGATTTTGTAATTTTTTTTTTTTTTATTATTTAAGAAAAATCCACCAGCCTATGCCTATTTTTCCTTTCCATAGTGCTCAGACAGCTGCTTTCTGGAGCTATAGAGGATTTGAATGGAAAGCTGTTAACAAGGAAATGGGGTCCTTCCTCATTGCGTCTTGTCTCTGTGTTTATTTTGTCAGGACACCCTCCAGTACAGGAGAGTGAGGAGGAAGCTGTTACATCGCCGTGTGTCTGAGACAGGCTATTACCTGCCTGTAAGTCTGGGTATCCTCCAGCTCACGGAATGCTCTTTGCCAAGCTCTTATTAGGGAGTGATGGAAGCTGAAAGTACTTTTCAGGACCTCTTCAAAGTTGATGGCAGGTAAAACAAGTAGCAGGCCTAATTCCTCCCTTCTCTATCACCAGTTCAAGCCTCCATCACTTTCATTACGTGCATGTTCAATAGCCTGAACATATCTTTTCATCTGCTAGCACTTTTCCATCCATTTCCATCCATTTTTCCATCCAAATGATCACACATTTTTCCCTTTCAGAAAAGAATGACACAAGATCTTTTCCAGCTATTTGTGAGATTTAAAGAAACAGCTTTGCTTCTCTGTGTCACTTTTCCCACAGCACATTCAGGGCCAGGCATTTTCTGACCTGTCAGTGCTATGGTGGGTACTGAGAAGGCTTAGCAGGTCCAGTATCCCAAACATGGTTTGGTGGTTGCCACCTGGGAAAACATGGGAAAACACGGGGTTCTAAGCATGCCTATTCTGCCCCTTCATCCTTCCCAGGGTTCTAAGCATGTCTACTCTGCCCCTTCATCCTTCCTCTCCATGGTGGTCTGTCTCCATTACCATGAACATACCTGTTTTACATGTTTTGAGGTTGTGTTCACTGCTTGTAATCTTCCTGAGCCCTTCAAGTCAGAAATGCAGTCCTGAAGCCTCAGCCTTGCAGCTCAAACTGCGCTGACAGATTTTCTGCTCAGCAGATGAACGGCATTGAAGGGAAAAATGGGGCTCTTAGAAGTGCAACTCCTCTTTCTGCAGGAGCAGAGGGATTTTAAAGTCTGAGGACTGATTTCTGTGTTGCTGGGGCTCAATTCACGCTTCTTGCCTTGGCTTTAATGTGTGGTATGAAAGCGTTTTATTTTTTGTGCAGCATTGATGTTGCACAGCTGCCTCACTGTGTACAGTAGCTCGCTGAAGCCCTTAAAAGCAAGACAGGCCTGTAATCCCTGCAGTTGCACTTCAAGGCAGCACAGCAGGTAAGCAGGGCTGCAGTTAGCACTACATGTTGCTCTGTAATAGTGGTCCGTGGTGCAGCATTGGTGAAGCTAATGGACTTTGCCCACCCCTTTAGAGGTGCACCACTCCTTTAGAGGGGCACCAGGTCTGCCTCCAAGACAGATACCCATGTTGATGTTCAGGGGACTGGGCATTCAGTAAAAAACATAGCAATGGGTTCAGTTTTTTAAATTACTTGGGCTAGATTCTGGTAAACTGGGGGAGAAAGCTTTGGCTTTTTGAGCCCTATGTAACCCTCAGGTATATGAGAGGTGTAATTGCATACACTGGGTTAACAAACTGTCCTGCTGACCCTGCTTTTGAGGAGCCTATGTTAAGAACCAGCATCTCTGCCTTTCTTTTTTTCTGCCCTCCTGTGTTTATCTGCCCCCAGACTTTACATTTGCAAAGGGTGTCCTGAGGTAATGGTCATTGCTTTGGTTTTGTTTCCCTCCCATTACCTAACAACAGTTCTATCATGGTAAAGCAGATGAAAGACAGACTTGCACTAGGCGGCAGGCACTAGCAGCTGGTTTCTCTGCCTCCCCAGATGAGGTGTGGCTTCGTGTGGCTGCTGACTCTTCAGGCAGCCAGAGCAAACAGACGGTGATGTGCCATGTTTGGCAGAAAGTTAAAGCCTGCAATTAGCCAATATGCAGTTAACTACGTTAGCAACATGGGGAGCCAAGTGGCCTTAGTTTAGGACCACATGATCCTGAATGAATTGGGTAGCAAAGCACGGTGTGATCCAGTGCCCTGGATCACCAGAGGATGTTAGAGGGGCTCTGGGCAATCCCAAACTGGGCTGTCTTCCTGCTGATTCATGGAAGTCTTGCCCAGTTTGTGGGTCCTCTTTGGGGACTGGAGCTGGGATGTGCTTGTGTATCTGGGACACCTTGTCCTTGTTCTCTAAGGCACACTTGCAGCTTGGAGATTATTTGCCTGTGTCCTTTTGTCTCATGAATGTCCAAGAAGCACCCTGAAGTCCTTTTTTCCAACCCCTACAGAAGTTACAATGTTCTCTATGACTTCCCAAGCACACAGCAAGTTTTGCTCCACCACTATATGTTCAAGAAGCACTGGAAATAGGCTTTTGTCTCATCAAGGTCTGGTCTGGAAATGTGTCTGAGGTAGGTAGTAGGTATGTTTTCACTGCGTAGAATTAGGGCTACTCAGAATGAGATTATTTTAAAAGTTCATGAAAGAATCTGAGAAAAAACATCAAGTGTTCCCTTCTAAAACTTACTTTTTCAAGGGAATAGTTGAAACAAGCACATTTTCACAGATCACATCAATTTTGTGGAATCATTGCATTCTCCATCAGAAAACTTCTGCAAGTTGTAGTCAAGATTCTTTGTCCATCAGTCTGAAAGCCTCCGATCCCCACATGTAAAGCTCTGATGATGCTAATCTGGCAGCTCTTTATATCATACCCCTCTAGATAAGAATAGTGCCCTTATTCTTTTTGAAATGCCTCTGCATTTTCTCCTTCAGCTGACCCAATCCAAGTGTTACCCTATGTGTTAGATGGGTCTAACACTGTGGAACTGGTCTGTGCTTGTCTACCCCGATCATCTAGAACGAGTGTGTGCGGCAAAGAGCCGACAAGGCCACTCCTGGCGCAGACCGGCCCCTGCGTTAGACCGAGTGTGCGCGGGAAAAAGAACCAACAAGGCCACTCCTTCTGGCCCAGGCTGGCCCCCTGCATCAGGATGAGTCTGCACTTTTGACATATAAAAAGCGCGGGCTTCGAGAGAGATCGAGAAGGACGCGGATCCAACTACCTTTTGTGGTCGACTTTACCTCCGCAGGGACGCCCGTTAAAGTAGTGCCTGCCACCCCATCTCTTCCCGATGCACCCCGGAGCTGGCCTCTTGTTCACTGTATAAGTGTGTGGGTGGGTAAGAATCTGTGCCCAACCTATTCTTTGGTAGCCTTTAGTTATCTCTCTTTCTAGCTGGTTATATCTCTGGATTTTATATCTATCCTGGATCTTGTAATAAACTTTCTAGCAGTTTAGTGTGTGTGTGTGTGTGTGTGGCTTATGTCCTTCTCCACCCGGAATCCTTCGATCTGTGGAACACCCTACCACAGACAGTTGCTGCTAGATCAAGAGAAGCTCTGTTTTTCTAGTCTCACTGCAGTTTATTTACTTTGAGGTCCCATGTGAGGTTTGGAGCACTTTTGCCTGCCTCAGCTTCCTAGTGTATTTTAACACTGCTTGAGTCACTTCATGAAGAGGTGTTCAGTGCCATTTGTGGTAATGCGAACTGCTCTGGGCTCATCAGAGGGAAGGTGCAATATAGTTATGAGTCTAAAGTATTACTGTCATAATTTTCCCTGACCTTAGTGTTTCTGAGTCTCTGTGTGAATGCTTTGAAGCGTAAAGTTGTAATTTCCCTTTTTGTTTTCTTTCATGAGTTTTGTTCACAAAACACATCTCCTTAAAGGAAACTGAAGCACTGTTTTTATGAGCTTTTAGTTTCAAGCACTGGCCTCAGCACTGGCCTCAGTGATGCAAGCGTCTTCCACTGCAACAGGGATTTCTGAAAATGCCAATGCCAAAGCTGCAGGGTTTTCTACCTTGCATGTTTTTTTATCTTAACAGCTCCTCTCTGCTTGCCTATCATGGCATTGAGGTGCATGCTCTGTGCACTTCTCTTGTCACTCTTTACATAATTTGATTTATTCGTCATCCCAGCACTTGTTGGAGGAGGGGTTGTAGAAGGTGGTATCCCCCTCAAAGCCCCCAGGACCCTGCTGATTAGAGGACAGTCTAATGAATAAAGAAAAGCCAGGGAGGTCTTGATGCAGCAGTATCTGTACTCTTCCTGGTTTCTGTCCAGCTTTTTCCTCTCTTTTCCTTTCACTGAATTCAGGATTGATGAAAATGAACATTTTAAAAATAAAAGACCTTCATACTCAGCTTTTCTCTGTGTTGATGTTTCAGATCACATTAATTTTTATCAGTGGAGAAGGCTTTGGAACACAGCTTGTTACTGAAGCTCAGCTCTTTCCTACCAGTCTGCAAAGCTTCACTGGCACCTCCAGTACTAAATTAATAACCTGCTTCTGCTGCTGTCAGTCACGTAACCAGAAGGTCTGTATAAGCTCTCCAGCTCCAGACCTCACTTGGGCTGTCTTCCTCACGGACTTGAATGCCATGTGCTGTCCATCATCCTTGCCCAATAAACAAATGAGGTTGCCAAGGGGAAAGCCCAAGGGCTCCCAATACTGCAGAGGTTCCTGTGGACAAAAGAGAAGCTGCCTGCAAGTTAAGAGGCTGCCATGAAGGGCTGTGCTGCCCGACAAGTGAGCCACATGAGAGAAAACATGCAGAGAGGAATAGCTGAGCAGGTTTCTGGATACGAGCATGTAACATGGCATGATTTCTATTGCTGCTGTGGATAGTGCCCTACTCAACCATGTGCTCCTGCCTGTGATGCTATGAGGCTTCCAAGCAGAGTGTGGAGGTTTAGCCAAGTAAGCCTGAGATGTGTTTGTTGAAATAGTGAGACCATGCTTCGTGTCTAGACAAAAGGGATTTCAAGGCAACTTGTTTTGTTAACTTGTGAGGGATGATTGGACTGTTCTTTTTTGGGGGGGGAAACTGGTGGAGGTGCTTGGGATGGATAGGTGAGATGGATGGTTTGACCTCGTCGCAGGGTTTATCCCATGGCTGTCTCAAGAAATGGTGTCATAGCTGTCACGAGGTTCATTTCTAGGTTTCATGGGAGCACATGGACACTGCCCCTTCCTCCATAATATAATTTGTCATTACAGGGTGTGCAGATGGTATAAAAGCCTGGTCCCGTGGATGACACTGCTGGAGGTGAAGTGGGTCTCACAGAGGTTAGGCTCAGGAGGGAAGGTACTCTGTTCCCCAGTTAGGGCTGCAATTTCTTCTTCCTTCTAGAAAGCATGAAATAAACTTTTTGCTTACTGTTTTTGAGGCTAAGCATGTAGGCTTTCAAGTTTCTCTTCGGTTGAATCTGTCCCATCAGCTTCAGTATTACTGAACCAAAAGAAAAGTAAATGTAAGCAGGTGCTCAGGGAGGGAGACGTGGTGAACGAGCAGCATTTTTGCTGCGCTTGCTTTGCAGACAGGAGCTGGAGCAGATTAAGTCTTGCCTGAAGCCTGCAACATGGCTGAGGCAGAATTTGCTTTGTCTAAAGCAGTGTTGGAGTCTGAGGGCAGTCCTCTGCCTCATATCTGTAGCAAAAAGAGACGTCTTTTGGGAGAATGCTTCTGTTCTGTGCAGGAATTATCACGTTTAGAGACACATTAGCTGTAGTCAGCTCATTTTCTGCCATTCTGTGATATATAGGGTTGTTATTTTCTCACGTATCTGATTACTCAGCCTTGGAGAAGCTGAGAGAATTGTGTGGTTGAAGATGACTCACTGTAAGGCTGAATCCTTCACTCCTACAGTGCCAGCACGAAGGGGTGGCTTGGCAGTGACAGGGAGATGCTTTCCTTTGGCCTTGCTGCTGCTTTTACCAAGTGAGGTGACAATCACCTGCCCAAACCACAACAGGGTGCATGTGCTGCCTTTGCTAGTTGGAGAAGGATTGCTAACTCCTGAGCTGGTTTTCTGTGTTGTTTTTTTTTCTTTCTCCTTTTTTCTTCTCCCCTGTAGGAGCTGAATTATTGGTTTATATGTAAAGAGCCCCTTCCCACTTACCTGTTGGCTTGCAGGTTGGATACAAATACTCAGGACTAGTTGCTTAGTGTCTGAAGTGTCTGAATTCCTTTTCTTATAGCACTCCTGTGGACACTCTCCATCCAAATCTTTGTAAAGACAGGCTGAGCTGCTGTTCCTCATTGCTAACAAAGAACCTCATGCAAACCCTTGCATCTCTGCACAGAATCTTTTTGTGTACATGGGTGTTTATAACAACAGCAGCATTGACCTTGTTATGGAAGATTTCCAAACTAGACATAGAAATGATGAAAATATTGTATTTTCTGCATTTGAAAGTACCTTAGAGTGAGCATAGCAACAACAGAACATGTGCAGTAGCAAAGCTCAATTTTATCTCTACATTGCATATTGCAGTTATCCATAGCACAGGGGAGAAGTATAAAATATTTTTAATGAGGATGGTGGAGAATTCCAGTTTGGCAGCATTTAGTTGAGATTGCAGTGGCTGTGGCCATGCCATGTTGGATACATCCAGGCTGAAGGAATTAGTCCCCCTCTTGCCTGAATGTGGCAATTTCTGTAGTGCTGGTCTGATTTACACTGATGTAGCCTAGATGGGCTCCAAGCTCACAGTGCCTAGTTAAGCAATTTACCATACAGAGATGTCATCAAATCCTGCAGCGAAGGAGGTGGAAGTCTTCCCCTCCCATTTATCAGTTACATACTTTTCTGTTGGCTTGTGCATTGTGCAAAGCTTCCAGGATGAACCTCATGCAGCAGCCACCGGCAGGGAGTGACTGGGAGCATGTTGCATTTCAGAGTGTGTCCCTGCCTGAAGGTCTGGGTGCTGCCAGCCCTGCAGGCAAAAAGATTCCTTACATCTCATGCTCAAGATTTCTTCAGAGAAGCAGTTGCTATGCAGCCTTGTTTATTCCTGGTATGTGACACTGCCTGCCTGCTGGGTTCATGCATCTTAAAGGGGGAGCCTGCTGTCCTCCTGGAGAAGGGGTCTGGCTTGACAAATGGCCATCCGTGCTTCCAGTTTTGGAAGCACAGGGTCTGGAGCAGCAGAAATCCTTACTCCCTTGTGGGAATCAACCTGCAGGGGGGCTTTACAGCTCCTGGGGGGGTTTCAAGTTTAACAACATGGCACTAGCTTTCCAAAGTGAAGGACACGCATGTTTGTGAAGGAGGTTGGTGGACAGCCCTATCTCATGCGTTGTTGCTTTCTCAGCAAGGCGATGCTCTGGCAGGGGCTGGCAGAAGCCAGGCAGAAGGGTTGCCTTTACTGTGCCCTAGTGGAGGTTGTTTGGTGCAAGTGTCTCTCAGAAGGCAATAACATCTGGGAGAAAGATTTGATGATTTTTCCCCTTATCTTTCTCTTTTCAAAAAGTTCTTTGGAAAAGTCTTTAAAGCCACATGAGGGAGGCTTCTGCTGGGTGACTCCAGCTGTGTGCTGCAGTTTTGGTGTCATTTGAAGGAGACACAGTCCTGGGAGGTGTGGAAGAAGAGCAATGCTTGGGATGGCAGATGGAAGGAGGGGAGAGGATAGGTGGGAGCTGCAGGGCAGATGGGGTGGTTTGTTGACAGGGAAGTTTCTTTTCATAAGAACAACAGTCTGGCCTCTGGCATGCAACGCGACAAAGAGTGAGAGCTCCCACCGCAGTTCACGTGCCACCCTTGCGCTCCCAAGGCTTCATTTACTGCACTATGTGGGCAAACAGACAAGTCCCTCCTCAGCTCCTGCTCAAATGCCCCTTGCTCTGCCAAGCAAGGCTCTGACCAGAGCCAAAAAAGCAAAAACTGCACCTTTGGTCCTTCCTGAGCTCACATTGTTGTTTTGTAGGTAGAATTGAGGAAAGTTGAACTCAAAACACCTTCCCAGGTCTGCTCTTGCTGAGTTTTAGATCAGTGTTATATGGCTGCTGAGGGTTGACAGTTCATCCCTGCAGGATGGTAATCAAGTCTGCTCTTGCTGATGGTTTAAACTGCTGTGTTTTGCTAAGTTGAATATTGGCACCTCACTCCAAAGGATGTGAGATACAAGTGGAATCATTTTACGCCCAAGCAAAGGGAGGAGAAGCAAACTTTAGTGACCTTACTACAGGCTCTCTGGTACATAAATGCTGAGTCCCAAAGCAGTATCACACTGAGCAACTGTATTAAATACAATTCTGTATATTCGCTGCACTGGGAAGCCACCAGAAAAATAGCTTGTTAGTTGGGAAAGTAATGATAGCATTAAATAATCTCTGTTTTCATTTACTGCATGCTAATGATCCAAAGAAGCTGAAAATCCCAGAGGATGCATTTCCTTTTGATTAACCTGGAAGGAAGGATGACAAGGAGTACAGTTACTATCTACTGAAACATCACCAGGGCCTGGAGCTGTTCAAATGCAGCTGTGTTCTGTTTTTGCCTCTTCAGAAAGCCATTTCCTAACGCTTTTTTTCACTCAGCAGTGAACTGCTGCCACTGTTCTTCTCTGTACAGAGAATGGCACAAGCTTGTTTTCCTGCTTCTATCAGCAATGGCAGAAGATGAATCCTGCACATCCAGCACTTCCCCCAGGCTGCAGGCAAATTGCTCTGCCATTATCATTCCAATGACTGTGATTTTGATGCAAGGGAGAAAGGTAGCCTTACATAGCTACAATTTAGGGTTTTCCATATCATGTAGCTGGCCTGAATTAGGAACTATGCTCTGAATTTAGGAAATTAAGCCTTTGGGGGACTTTGTGTTACAGGGTAAGTCAGTGGCACAGGCAGCATTCTATCCTAGCTATAGGATACACTCATTTCTGGTACTTGCTGTTTTCTCTTGTGCATTTTTAATACCTTAAGCAATGGGCATGCTCGGCTTCATTTAGGAGGTGACCTTAACCAGCCAAAATCACCACTGGCATATTTCTTAGATCATAAAATCATATAATCATATAATCATAGAATGGTTTGGGTTGGAGGACACCTTTAAGCTCATCTAGATCCAACCTCCTGCCATGGGCAGGGATACCTTCCACTCCCATGCTCCAAGCCCTGTCCAACCTGGCCTTGAACACTGCCAGGGATGGGGCAGCCACAGCTTCTCTGGGCACCCTGTGCCAGCACCTCAGCACCCTCACAGGGAAGAATTTTTTCTTAATGTCTCATCTCAATCTCTCCTCTGTCAGGTTAAAGCCATTCCCCCTTGTCTTGTACCTGCAGGCCCTTGCCAAAAGCCCCTCTCCAGGTTTCTTGTAGCCCCTTTAGGCACTGGGAGCTGCTCTAAGATCTCCCCAGAGCCTTCTCTTCTCCAGGCTGGACAAGCCCAGCTCTCTCAGCCTGTCTCCACAGCAGAGGTGCTCCAGCCCTCAGAGCATCTTTGTGGTCTCCTCTGGACTTGCTTGAGCAAGTCCACATCATATCTTGTCATATTCATTCTATACAATGAGACCAAAGAAAATACACCTTAATCCCTGTTTTATGCCCTATCCCACTCTCAATGAGTCCCACAGACAGCTTTGGCTGGAACTCAGGGAAAAAAAAGGACAGTTCATGACCTCTGGAAGAAGGGGCAGGCAACTCAGGAGGACTACAAGGATGTTGTGAGGTATTGCAGGGAGAAAATTAGAAGAGACAAAGCCCAACTAGAACTTAAGTTCTAAGTCAAGGGAGGTGATGCTCCCCCTCTACTCTGCTCTCATGAGACCCCACCTGGAGTACCGTGTTCAGCTCTGGGGCCCCCAGCACAAGAAGGACGTAGACCTGTTGGAGGAGTCCATGTCCTCCATTCTTTGTTTTAAAGTAACACAGCAAAACAGATCTACATTTGTATTTTTAAGGGTGTTTAGTGCCTGCCTTTCATTGAAAGAGAAGGGAATTAGGCTATAAAAACCCTTGAAGCACCTTCATTCCTTGACCATAAGATGTCTGTGTGAATTTATCTAAACGAACAAAAAGGGTGAAAGCCAGAAGTGGGTTAACTCTCTCAGGTAACTCCAGCTTTTCTGCAATCAATTGCTTTACTCCAGAGGAACGCTTTGATAGCTTTTGAGCAGAGTTAAGTCTCTTGGGCGGGGGTGGAGTAGTACCGGGCCTTGCTGCAATATGAAAAATTGCTATTGAAATTTGCTTGAGGATACCATTTTATCTGATTGTAAGTTTGATTGATAGTAGGGTATCTAAAGTTCTTGTACAGGCATTCTTTGTTATTTGTTTTAAGCTTACAGAACACATTAACAGGGACCTGCCTTTGCTTCTGCTATCGAGCACAGATGTGTTTTTCCTTCTATAACAATTTAAATGAACTGTGGCTGTGACTGATCCTTCTGGCTGTGCTGAGCTTCCACGTGATAGTCATTCTGTTTGTAGAGCTTCAGAGGCACCTGTGAGTGGATTTTCAAAAGCAGCTCACATTGACATCCTTCTGCACTCACTGATGTTTACAGGAATTTTATTGCTGCTTTACCATCCTGATCTCTTATCCTAGGGTATGCTCTGCAAAATCCCTCCTTTTCCTCTCACTTTAGGCCATAAGAAGTGGGATAATACGTTTCAGGAAGCCCAAGCCCTGTATGGTGACTGAAGTCTGTCTCTGAAGGTGAAAAGAAATCTCTAGAGTTTCAAAGTGAAAGCAACCAAACCAGTAAGGGAATGGACTGCAGGGACTGAAGCTGAAAAGTGTCATGTTTTGCTATAGCACCAACCTGTAGGGTTAAGCATAAACTTCCTTTACCCTGATATACCCTGCACGCTATATCACTGTCTACAATTCCACTAGTCCCATGGGATGTGCATTTGCTGATGTTAGCATGGCAGATAGTTTCTGGATACCTGGCATCCCTAAGTATACAGACTAGCTTAACATCTCATGCTGGTTCAGAAAGGATGCATGAACCAGGGAGAGGCACTGAGCTCCAAAAGAAGACAGACAGCAGAACTGGGCAGTTAAGGGCCAAAGAGAAGCGTGACTCTTCTGACTTGTGTTTCAGCTGGAGCTTGATGAGCTCCAAGTGGCTCCAGGAACAGAAAGTTTAATGGCAGTTAGTCAGCTTTGCATATTGTTGGTTTATAGGATGTGTATCCTCCTTCATCAGAATGACGACGCTAAGAAAGTTTGCCTCCTTTAATGCTACCTCCCATGTTTCATTCTGTCTCCTCATATATTCATTTATCCTCCATTTTCTTAAGGCTAAGGTCAGGCAGTGGAGGTGAAGAGAGATCCTTAAACCTCTAGGTAGGTACTGGGCATGGCTGTCCTAAAATGACCATAGCAATCCTGACCCACGTGGGTGGCACTGTGAAAGTTCAGTTGAAAATCATCCTGTAACTTTTTTCCATTCTTTGATGTGCTCAGATGGCTTCCCCAGAGCTCAGTCACTAGGAAATGTGCTCTGGTGATCCAGTGGAAACGACTCCAGCATGGAGTTATGAATGGCAGGAGCTGGAGGGGTACCTTGGGGCCCTGGAAAAGCACATCAGGAAAAGAAAACATTCCTCTGCCATGTGCTTATACCTTTCATCTTCCTGCACGCTCTTTAATGGCACAAAGAGAAGAGAAAAATGAGGCATTTTGCATGAAATGAGAAATGTTCCCACTCCTTCCTCCTACCCTTGAAGGAGAAAAACCTTCCATTGCAGCAATTTCTGAACCAAACCCTTTGAGATCTGAAGTACATTCATCAACATTGCCAATTTTTGCATGGGGAGAAATAGTGGAACCTTGTGTGACAGGAAGTCCTTGCGAATCTTCCATTTAAAGAGGAAGACACTTAAAAAGGATCCAGCCTATGCAGGATCAGAACTATCTGTTCTTTGAAAGCACAAGGCTAAATTGAATGCTGAGTAATGAACTGAGGTTTCCTTTGTGCAAGTCATTTACCTCAAACCACACGTGCTAAGTCCCTTAGCTCAGTGTTGCTGCTGCCAAATAAGTAACAAATAAATGGGAAAAAGAGGACATTTACTAAAATAAAAATGGATGGGAACGGATAAAAATCTTTTTGGCAAGGGCAATCTCCATCTCTCTGCTCTTCTCTATCAAACATGGTTGCTCACCAGAAACCAAGGGCTGAGGCCTTTATCACACTATGGTTCTGAGTCTGATAGGCAAAAAAGTAATGTCATTTCTGCTGCCAGTGCAATATGGCAGTACTTCCCATCTTTTTGGAGAAGTTACATGTGCCTTGTTTTTCTCATACCCAATCTATATGTGTGTCTTATCAGGGCTCCGCACTTGTGAACTCATCTCACCTGTTCTCCAGAATCTTGTTGGTTGCATGAAGTCTGACAGAGAATTACATGAACCTGCGGCCCCGTTACACCTCCCACCTATCCAGGCCAAGGAGATGGATCATCTCATGAGCCCTCACCTTCAAAGTGATGACGACTCAAAGGACAGGAGTGGAAGGGTAAGGGCTAAGGACAGGAATGAGCAGGCTTCCTTTTCAGTGACTGTTCAGTGCTTGGCACAAACTGTCACTGAAAATCATAATCTTCCCGTCTTGGGGAGTGGATTCTCTTGGGACCACATTTGACAGCTACAGAGCAGTTGCTTGAGTGGTTTCCCTGGTGCAGAGGTCACCATTTGGGAGCTAGTGCTAAGGTTGTGCAAGAAGCATTCTTTATGAATGAAGGCCTGTTTAGAGCAGATCTGCATGACAGAGCAAGTTACACATCAGTGAACACGTGCAAAGTGCATGCTTGGCAGCACAGAAGCAAAGGTTATAATGTGAATGTAAGCGAGGCTGCAAAGTAAAATGGGAGAGCCTGCTTTGCCTTTGTTCTCTTTCTTGCTGTATCTCACAGCCCTCTCATTCTCAGTTTTTTGATTCATTATGACCAATGTCTCTCCCACTTGTTTTCACATAACTCCCTTTCTGGGACTTCTTCTCAGAGAGCAGATGAGTCTTTCAGAAGCAAGGAAGTAAGAAGCAGCTGCAATTACTGGCTGTGTGCGTGTTAAGAAACAGCAAATTACTTCTCGTGGCTGTTTATTTGCAGATGTTTTTATTCCTCCATCCTGGCCTATAGGATCTGAACTGGCTGTTCACTGGTAAGCCCAAGCTTTTGCCCATACCGACAGTCCCAAATATAACACTGGTGCCAGGAGGCAGCTGTAACTCTGGGGCTGAGCTCTGGTGCAGTCTGGCATGGTGTGCTTACTGTGCACAGATGTGTACCCCCATGATCAATTAGCCACTTACCACCTCAGCCCTCTGCTTGTGCTGCTGTGCTGTGCCAGCTTCTTTCCTGTAGATTGCAGCAAGGGTTGTCTCTGCATGGGAATTAGTGACCTGGTTCAATCATGCTATTGAACCTAGAAGTGCTTAACAGCTGCAAGCCTCTCATCCCACGGCATGCAGTGCAAACTGGGATCAAGAGGTGCCTGTTCTGTCACCCCACCCAAATAGGGTGGCTGTGCATAGCAGATGATATACAGGAGAGGCTGCCTGTTGCTCTCAGGCTGCTCGCTGCCTGCAGTAAATGTACACCAGATGGTGAGTCCATAGTGATTCTCATCTCTCCTTTGTGGGGAGCCTACCTCGTCTTATGATCCTGAGGAAAGGGAGTTAAGAAAAAAGAATCTTGGAATGATACTCTGAATGTTCTGGTGATGCTACTCTGATTTTCAGAATTGACCACAGTAGCCTGATGTGGCTCTCTGTTCACATTGAACATGGATACTCTATATTCATTACAGAATATTCTACATACTCATAGAATGACATCACTGATGTCCATGACAGTGCCATCAGTGACATCCAAATAAATCTCCATCTGAATAGTTTTGATTTTACAGTTCCTCCCTACTTTGCAGAACAGGCACAGTAGCATAAAACCCCTACGGAGTCCATAGCAGTTCATATAGATTCTGTGCAACACTTACTTACACTCAGTATTTTTAGACAGCTCAGATATTTTCAACTACACTTTAGAAAATGAGATTTAGAGTGCAAGGCATGAAATTGTTGACTTATGGTTCTTTTGATGACCAATAGGTTTCATTACAAATGCATTTGTCATCTGAATTTTCTTCTATGTTGTGTATTTATCATCAAGAGAGTGTGTTTGCTGACAATTTTCGTCTATATTTACGTATTCATATTCTCAGTTCACATTTGGAAGGCTTTTTTGTCACAAGTATCTACACCAGAAATTGCATTTTTCCACAAGAGACAGCTTAGGCATTGCACAGTTTGCAAACAAGTACATTTGATGACAGATAAATGTCACCTCAGCATCTTTGAAATACAGCCAGCAGGTACCCCTAAATAGTCAATATTCATAATGCTTGGAAAATAGCAATATCCATAAACTTCTACTTTCCCACTAGTGTGCTAAAATGTATGTGCAGTCAGCTGTCTGCTGTCTAGGATATTTGAAGTAAATGGAAACCTGGGCACTGTGAGGTTTAGAGTGTCAGGTATCACTGTTCCCTGGTGGTTGCTCCTTGGGGATTTGCCCAAGCCCAGCAGGACGTGGTGGTTGGGGCTTGGTGCTCACCGGGGGCAGATGGAGGTGTTTCCTCAGGAAGTCACCAGGTGCCTCTGTCCCCAGTGCTCCGGGAAACAGGGAGGTGCCACAGGGAGGTATGTGAACTCTCGGCAGCTTAATCCTGGGGTAGCAAGCCCTGCTGGGCACCACTGCCTCCCAGTGAGCACGAGCTCTGTGGCACTTTGAATCTGTGAGATGGCTGTGGCTCCCCTATGGACTGGGAAGCTGGCTCTGTGTGTGCCTTATTTTTATGATTTATGCCTTTATAGTTTAAAAGCAGCCCTTGCCTTAATTTTCTATTTTATTTTCAACAAAAGGACTGAAAATCAAAGCAGGGTATGCTATGGGGTAAGGAGCACACTTGGTTGTACATGAAACGGTATTTTTCAGGCGTGCAGTCTCATTAACATTGTATTGTAGAAGCAGACCTGAGGCTACTGAAGAAGTTGGTATCAGAGTGTGTTTCTGTGCTTGAGGTCTTCTGCTCTTACTGTGCTCATATGTTGCACCTGGACACAGCGAGAAGTCTTCTTGTGTCCTGTGATGCTTGTCTAGGGGAACTGATTTTCT